>NW_022436964.1:12460340-12794472 GCF_009761245.1 Sapajus apella
AGAAAGAAAGAAAGAAAGAAAGAAAGAAAGAAAGAAAGAAAGAAAGAGGAAAAGAATAGAGAAGAAAAGAAAAGAAAGAAGCTGGGTTTCTATCCTAGATAGCCCCTGAGCATGGAGGTACTAGTGAACACCTGTTTTACAGATGCATCCATGGAGGTAAAAATGAACTATGGGAGAAGTCAGGCAAGGGAAAATCCTCTGAAACTGCCACCTAGGAGAGAGTCCATTTTTCTTACATGTCCCTGCAGCCAGGATCTCTAAGGGGGGCTGTCTCTAACCATCTGCGGGGTCAGAGAGCCAAAGTCACCTCACAAGTGACAATGGTCCTATCCCTTTATCTCTCCTCTCTCCCAATCCTGCACAATAAGTGAGAAGGAGGAAGAAGAAACCAATTCACTTCTTTTTCTGCAGGCTTCAGACTAAAACAGGACATGGCTAGGCAGGGAGATTTGATATCAAGTTGTATTTGGAGTTCTGACCTTGCATGGAGCTGGACAGTGTTAAGACTGAATTCGGATTGTGTCTATGACTTAAAATGATTGTAGGACTGCTTTTTACCTTACTAAACAGAAAACACATGGAAATAGCCCAGATATTCACTCAAGGTCAGGTGAAGATTGCCTTCCCAACCCCAACTAATACAAAATTAAGGGAGGTAGAAAGCATACACAAAGATGCCTTTGATCAAAATCCATACATTGTACACTACATAAACAAGAGTAATTCTGGTATGAAGCAGAGTTATTTTCTCTTCCTGAAAAGTAGCTTTCATACTGAACTATTGCCAAAGTTGCCATAATTGGCTTTTCAACTTTCTTTTTTTTTTTTTTTCTTGAGACAAAGTCTTGCTCTGTCACCCAGGCTGGAGTGCAATGACAAGAGTCTCAGCTCACTGCAACCTCCGCCTCCCAGGTTCAAGGATTCTCCTGACTCTGCCTGAGTAGCTGGGATTACAGGCACCCGTGACCACGCCTAGGTAATTTTTGTTATTTTTAGTAGAGACAGGGTTTCACCACATTGGTCAGGCTAGTCTCAAACTCCTGACCTCGTGATCCGCCCGTCTCGGCCTCCCAAAGTGCTGGGATTACAGGCGTGAGCCACCGTGCTTGGCCTCAACTTTCTTATTTTTAATATGAAATACAGGTAAAGGCTATTGATAGAATAATAATGTTTATGGATCATGATGCAGGTCCTGAAGTTGAAGTGAAACGATTTTTGAAGACTTAAGTAATAAGAGAGATCTAACGTGACTGACTCCATCTTGCTTCTAAGACTGACTGCATCTTGTTTGTAACCTCACAGACTAATCTTTTTGTTGTTGTTGTTTTGGTCTCTCTCTCTTTTTTTTTTTTTTTCTTATTCTAGCACTGAAGCCAAGATAACTATGAGATAAATTCAGTTAAACTTAAATTTAGAAGCAAAGGAAACTGATCATCTCCTTGTTCACAGACTGAAGCTGCACTTATAAGACAAGTATAGAATTATGGGAAGGACTTGAACTTTTCTAAAGAATAGGCATGGTTAAACAATGAACTGCCATTGCTTAGCTTGCTTTTCTGTTAGTTGCTTACCACTCCAGAGTCACGTAAATAGGGGTTGTAAGATTTATAATTTCCCCAACTATTCCTATAGATAATATAAATATTGTGAAACCTAAAGAACTGGTCTTTGAGATATTTTTCAAATTTAGCATTTTGGTAGACCAAGAGATGCCATCTGGTCCTCAGACCTCCTCTTTGGAACTAACTGAACTATATAAAGATAGCTTTAGACACCCCTGTGATTTTATCCCCAGACAATCGTTTCTGTTTCCCAGCCCCCTGCTTGCCAAAGTACCCTTAAAAAACTCTAGCCTTTCTGGGCGCAGTGGCTCATGCCTGTAATCCCAGCACTTTGAGAGGCCGAGGCAGGCAGGAGTTCGAGACCAGCCTGACCAACATGGAGAAATCCTGTCTGTACTAAAAATACAAAATTAGCCAGGCGTAGTGGCAGGTGCCTATAATCCCAGCTACTCAGGAGGCTGAGGCAGGAGAATCACTTGAACCCAGGAGGCGGAGGTTGCAGTGAGCCAAGGTCGTACCATGGCTCACCAGCCTGGGTAACAAAAGTGAAACACCATCTCAAAAAAAAACTAGCCTCAGCTGGGCATGGTGACTCACACCTGTAATCCCAGCACTTTGGGAGGCCAAGTCAGGCAGATCACTTGAGGTTCAAGACCAGCCTGGCCAACATGGTGAAACCATGTCTCTACTAAAAAAAAAAATTTAAAAAACTAGCCAGGTATGGTGGCAGGTGCCTGTAATCCCAGCTACACAGTAGACTCATGAAGGAGAATCGCTTGAACCCAGGAGGCAGAGTGCAGTGCGCCGAGATCATACCACTGTACTACAGCCTGGGCGATAAAGCTAGACTCGCCTCAAAACAAACCAGAACAAAAACCCTGGCTTCTGAATTCTCAGGGAAGCAGATTTGAAAAATACCTGCTGTTCTTCCACTTGGCTGGCCCTGCAATTATTAAACTGTCTTTGCTGCAATACCTGCCATTCTCAGTGCATTGGCATTTCTGGGAAGCAGGCAAAAAGAACCTCTCAGGCTGTAGCATATATCAGCTGAAGAGGATCCTGGACACTTTCATCGGGAACTTTTGTACCTCCCTAGTACTGTTAATTCAGCTGCTCCCCTTGAAATTTTAGGACTTCCTTCAAATTTTGGAAACAAGAGCAGTTGCCCTATCATGCCTCATGCCTCAGTGGTCAAGTTTCTGTGATCTTGTCAAAAGGAATCCTTAGAAGCACCAACTGGCCCCATTTGGCAATGAAATTGAGAGTAGATAGAATAATTATGCTATGCACCTGTGCCTCTCTGCTACCCTAATAAAATCTAAAAAATAATGTCCCCATTTTCCCCACACTTTCACTATTTTACTCAAGAAATTTAAAATTCACATAAGGAAAATATAAAAGAAAAAGTTCTGTGCTTCAAATAATAATTACTCTCAAGATTTTGCCATTTGGATTATTCCTCATAAATTTTTTTTGTGTTTTCTTTTCCTTTTTTTTTTTTTTTGAGACAACATCTCACTCTTGTTGCCCAGGCTGGAGTGCAATGGCGTAATCTCGGCTCACTGCAATCTCCATCTCCCAGGTTCAAGCAATTCTGCCTCAGCCTCCCTAGTAGCTGGGATTACAGGCATCTGCCACCATGCCTGGCTAATTTTTATATTTTTAGTAGAGATAGGTTTCACCATGTTGACCAGGGTAATCTCGAACTCCTGACCTCAGGTGATCTGCCCACCTCGGCCTCCCAAAGTGCTGGGATTACAGGCATGAGCCACCCAACCTGGCCTAGTTCTCAAAAATTTCTAATCTGCCCATCCTGTGATTCATATAGTGGCTGAAATTGAAATCTGTGAAAGAAATTAGGATTACTCCTTTACTTCAGCCTTGAAAAGGCACAGCCTAAAGGAGTTTCGGATGTAGATTTTGTATAGAAAACAGGCACTTAAAACAAACAAACAAACAAAACAAAAACAGGCCGGTGGCTCACGCCTATAACCCCAGCAGTTTGGGAGGCCAAGGCAGGCAGATCACCTGAGGTCAGGAGTTCAAGACCAGCCCAGCCAACATGGTGAAACCCCATCACTATTAAAAATACAAAAATTAGCCAGGCATGGTCTCCGGCACCTGTAATCTCAGCTACTCAGGAGGGTGAGGCAGGAGAATCGCTTGAATCTGGGAGGCAGAGATTGCAGAGAGCAAAAAAAAAAACACTAATCCCCACCCAAGGAAAAAGAGAGAAACCCTCCAAAAAAAAAAAAAAAAAAAAAAAAAGAAAAAGAAAGAAAGAAACAAAAAGCAAAAAACTGAGGATTATACAAGTGAAAAAGGAGAAGGAAATATTGTCCTTCTCTCCTAAGGTGCTTTTCTATGCTTACAAATCTGATTCCTTTATTTCTCCCTTTCCACTTCCACACTCCCATACTTTTATCTAGGGCAGCCTAAATGGTGATGAAAACACCTTTCTTAGCTTTTGCTGTGTTGCCTTGAAGACACAGTGCTTACTTTTTAGACAGTTACTGTCACCTTCACCATGGCTAATTGTCAGGGATAGAGATGTGTAAAAAACTATTGCTTTAGTATCATGAAGATCACTGCTAATTAAACTCAACCAGAGTATTTGCTGAGTGTTTGTTGTCTATTCTGTGTCATGCATTTTCCTAAGATCTTCTTATACCTAAGTGAATTATACCAAAAGACAGCAGATTGTCTGAGCCTCAGGGGAATTTTTCCCCAGTTTGCATTTTTGTTGCTATTCTTATACCATTACTCTTGATCATTTGTTAAATAAAATATCTTGAAAAAACAATTTACAATGGAAATTTTAAATATTGAGAGAGTTGCTATTTAATTAACAGTTGCCAAATGGTATTAAGTAATATATATGCATAAATATGTTGTTCATGTCACCGTAAAGGCATATTGCATTTAGCCATGCAGGTATACCAACAGGCTTAGAAGAAACGGACTGTAAAATGAAACAAGTACTTTATCAGAACACTTGAGCAGCTGTTTAAATAATATTATATGCTTAAAAGAAACATTAAAGCATGGGTCATGCTCTCAGAAACCATAAAATTTAGTTGAATAGATCTGAATATTTTGAATCTCATGGACCAATGGTTTTTCGGGAAAGGAAGAATGGGAAGGAAAGACAAAACAAAGAATATCAATTTTTTATTGTTTTGCTAAATAATAAAAATGGTTAACTCTATTAGGGTTCTCTTAGAGAGACAGAACTAATAGGACACAAATAAAGATACATATATTTAAAGGGGAGTTTATTAAGTATTAATGTACATGATCACAAGGTCCCACAATAGGCTGTCTGCAAGCTGAGGAGCAAGGAGAGCCACTACGAGTCCTCAAACTGAAGAACTTGGAGTTCAATGTTTGAGGGCAGGAAGCATCCAGCATGGGAGAAAGATGTAGGCTGGGAGACTAGGCCAGTCTCTCCTTTTCACATTTTTCTGCCTGCCATATATTCACTGGCAGCTGATTAGATTGTGCCCACCAGATTAAGGGTGGATCTGCCTTCCACAGCCCACTGACTCAAATGTTAATCTTTCTTGGCAACACCCTCACAGACACACCCAGTATCAATACTTTGTATCTTTCAATCCAATCAAGTTGACACTTAGTATTAACCATCCCAAGTCCACTCCTCTTCAACTTGAACCCATACACATATCCTGAAATCATATATAATCTTCAAATAAAGACAATAATGAGCGAGCTCATAATTACACCTAACATAATACAACTATCCTTTGTACAACCAGAAATGTACCAATCCCCAACCCAAAGTACTATTACAGAAAGTTGACAATACTTGAATCCTGACATGAAGTCAATAAGTCTTATGTCACATGATAAAGGAAAAGGAAATAAAATGAAGACATTTTCTTAGTATAAGTGTTTACATGCACAAACATGTTTTTAACAAATGAAGGAGGAAATACTCATGACAGTTACAGTCCTCATTTCTGCAGCTGGTCACGTAGTGGTAGCTGGTATTGATGACTACCTTCTTCTACTACCCATTCTGGATTCCCTTAGTCTTCAGCAAGCACCTCAGCAGGTAGTGACCTTTTTTCCTGGTGGAGTAGCCTGAGCCTTCATTACTGAGGGGGTCTGGGTCATTTGTAGTTCTGCCTGGATTGGGCTGTTATAGTTTCTCATGGACCTTAATCGCAGGGCATGGTAATGCTAACAGATGCCCTAATGGATCACCTGTATTCCATGCGTACTCTTACTTACCTCTATTGTGGAGTAGTAGACTGATTTCATCCTGATAGTAAGGGTCAATCACCCCAGCCAGCACTGAAACCCCCTTCTTGGCCAGTTGACATAAAAGTAGGGGGAGCCCAAAGTGGCCAGGTGGCAATCTTAACTTCCAGTTTAACAGAATTGTGTTATGTGTCCTGGTGGTAGCATTCCTCCCTCTGGAACTAAGACCCCTAGGCCAGCAGAATGTAATGTTGTGCGAACAGGTAGCAAAAATTTTGCTAGTGGGTCACTTTGAGTGATGTTTAGTGGTGCCACTTCCATTTCCACCCCTTGATTCCTGGACCTGTGAATCCTGGCTATGGGAAAAACAGTACCACATATTAGATGCTAATTCAGAGCATACATGGCCTTCTGGGGAACTTTGCCCAGCCCTGCAAAGTATTATCACCTAGTTGGCATTGTAATTATGACTTCAAAAGGCCATTCCACTGTTCTGTCAATCCAGCTGCTTCAGGATGTTAGGGGAACACGGTAAGATCAGTGAATTCCATGAACATGAGCCCCCCCAAAAAACAAACAATCATCATTCAGCCAATTTAAGGGGTGGGGATAATAGAAGAGTGAGCACAAAGAATGAGGACACAGAAAAAAAAAAAACACACACCTCAAGGGACATAGAGAAAGAGGCTGCAGCTGTTCTAGCATATTAACAGAAAAATTCTCAAATACACCAGGGCATCAGACTGCCCTTGGGCTCACAGCCTCCTCAGGGTCAAAATGACAGACACAAAATGCCATAATGAACAATATGAGCAGTCATTGCTCCTAAGAAGCTTCATTCTAGTGGTAGAAAACTTAGGTTAAAATCAGACAGGGAATTTCCTTGAATTTCAAGCTTAGAAATTTTGACATTATATTATGGTTAATGAGGAATCAGGACAGTTTTATTACACGTTACTCGAAGTTTCTTAGTAGACTCACAGAGGGGTATTTATTCCTTGGATCTCAAGGAATTTGAATTAAATCAACCATAACTCTCAGGTTAGTAATGGTGCTTCTGTGAATAGAAGGAGAAAAAAAGGAGGGGGAAAAAATCCCCCATCCAATCATTACAAAGGGGCAGTCCAGGGTAATGTGCATTTTTTTTCCCAAGAACTCAAGGCACATTTTCAGCCACTCAGCTCAGTTTAGTTTTCCCAGTCTGGTCAGAAACATGATATAAAGGGGTGCGTGCGTGCGTGCGTGCGTGCGTGCGTGTGTGTGTGTGTGTGTGAGAGAGAGAGAGAGAGAGAGAGAGAGAGAGAGATTGGGAAAGGGGCAGGGTAAGAAGAAAGAAAGTACAGTACAGTTGTTACTAATGGATCACTAAATTTTTCCCCCATGTAAAGATTTTTTAGCCCTCTCCTTCTTGTATCTTATGTCATGTCTTGGCATCCAATCAGCCCTCCCAGAGGCAGGCCCATTAACTCTCAAGCCTTTAGTGTACTATTCATACCATTCAGTGCATTGTGGTACTGCACTGAGCCTACCATGCAAGAATGCTATTTAGTTCAATGCACTCTTGATACCTAAAGCAATTCCCTGAAGGCCTGAAACAGTTAACCTGCATCCTTCTCTGAACATTTGGCTTAATGCAAGGGATTGACTGAGAAGCAGAGGACAACAGAGCCCAATGTCTCATTAACTGGCATAGAATCCTATTGACATAAGAAGAAACAGACAGTATCATCTTTATACACAAGTGGAAAAACTGAAAACCCCAACAAGTTTTTGCCTATAGTCACACAATAAGCTGGTCTCACAGCCAAGACCATTTCCAGGTCTCCAAATGTTCTGCCTGGAGCTCTGCCTATGGTTTCCTTTAAACCCAAACTCATACAGGGAAGGAGCAGATGAAAGTGTGTGAGAGGGCAGAATAACACAAGAGTCCTGTGGGCCCTTGTCTTTCTATTCCTGTCTTACAAATGGAAATGCTGGACTATTCTCTTATAAACCCTTCTTGGGAGGAAGTTTATTATTATTATTATTATTATTATTATTATTGCTGAAACAGGGTCTCACTCTGTTGCCCAGGCTGGAGTGCAGTAGCACAATCTCAGCTCACTGCAACCTCTGCCTCCCAGGTTCAAGCAATTCTCCCGCCTCAGCCTCCCAAGCAGCTAGGACCACAGGAATGCCACCAGTCCTGGATAATGTTTGTATTTTAGTAGAGACAGGGTTTCACCATGTTGGCCAGGCTGGTTTCAAACTCCTGACCTCAAGTGATCTGCCTGCCTTGGTCTGCCAAAATGCTAGGATTATAGACAGGCATGAGCCATCATGCCCCGCCAGAAATCAAATTTTAAGTAGAACCTGTAAAAATCTTCCCTTCCAGATTTCCTTCCTGCACAGTGGTATAGTCACCACTGACCACACCAAACCCATCAACATTTCTGCATTTTACCTCAATTCCCATCAACATGTTTGCAACTTCCCGTAGCTTATTTTCATCACTTTCTAGCCTGGGGGGAAGGAAAAAAAAGTCTCTTGAGAAAGGAGAAAAGATGGGAGCACACCCTCCCCTGCTAGCTTGAGGGAAAGCATTGCATGAGCCTGGGCAAGCCTGCTTGGGGTGCTGCTGGGATGCTGCACAGCTAATTTGCACATTGGCACCGCGTTTGGATTCCTTATGAGACAATTCTCAAGTTTAAAGCACTCTGTGGCTGGAGAAGGGGCTGGAGATAAAGAAAGCGGGTACATTTTTATGATTTTGCAATAGAACTGTGTTAAGTTCACAATAATATGCATTGGAGCTGGAAGTGAACTTAGACATCACCTGGTCCAACCCTAATCTTGTCACCAAGAAAACCAAGGTAGACAAGGGAAGTGACCTATCCTGCACCACACAACTCATTAACAGCACAGTCGGTGGGTGAGGGTATTTTAAGTCATAAGAAATGAAAGAGAAGCTCATGATTACCTCAGATAATAAGGAGTGATTTTAAGAATACACAGCAGTGGCAGATGTCAGCGGTAACTTGACCAAACCTCACAAAGCACTAAACACTGCAGTCACATAAGGTGAATTTATACCCAATCTACCTCTTTTGCTCTGGCCCATATTCCTTAAATATAGGTATCTGTCTGCCTGCTTCAGTCCTTTGCTGTTATGGGTACTAGCTACTCTCTGCCTTGGTTTTATTGCTATTGTTCATATGCATTCCTATCTCTCTACTTTCCTTTTCTCTGCTTCTTAATTCCTGCTTGCCAGGGTGTCTGCTTTCTGTGGATGCTTTCTGGCTTATTTTCTGTGTGTCTTCACCTTACGTTCATCTTCCAAGGGTTGACACCCCTTTAATAGATTTACATTCAAGTTCCTGGAGGGAGGATCTGATGGATTCATGCAGCAACTCCGCAGTAGTGCTACAGAGCTGTCCCAACAGATCTCAGAGTTATTACAGATGATAACTTTTTCAAGGAGGTGTCTATCCCGGTCAAACAGAATAGGACCAAGAGATGTAAAGTTGAGTGTCATCTTTCCTCAGAATGGGGCTTTGACTACGGAAACTACGTCATGCATAACAGATCTCTCCCCAAATTAGTACTTTCACATCTCTTCAGTTCTAGTATAGCATACAGTAGTAAGAAAATATTTCTAAAGCCCAAATGACTGGGTTTTAATCACATGACCGTTACTTTCTAGCAAGTTGTGCTTTAGAATATGCTCTGAGATAGCAAGTTACACAATTAAACATTCCTCATCTATAACACAGATTATCATATCACCTGTCTTATAGAGTGTAGGAGGACTAGGGTAACTTACGGAAAGTGCTTAGGAGGATATCTGACACATAAATACTCCATAAACTTTGGATGTTATTATAATATTGTTTTCTTTGCACAGCACCTGTGATGATTTTTAAATGTGTCTATAAATTCTTTGATACTTTCTCCATAAATGAGGCAGTCTAATTCTCCTTCTTTGAGTATGGCCCACATTAGTGACTTGCTTCTAATGAACAAAATACAACAAAAGTGAAGCTGCATGATTTTTAAGGATAGATCAGATAGGATGATATTGCTTCTGCCTTGTTGGGATTCTTGCTTTTGGAACACAGATGCCATGATGTGAGGAAGCTCAAGACCCATGGAGAGGCCACATATAGGTGTTTTGACCAACAGTCCTAGCTAAGGTCTCAGCCAACAACCAGCATCAACCACTAGCTATTAAAGAGTGAGCCTTCAGATAATCTCAGCCCAGGCTTCAAGTTTTCCAGCTGAAGTTCCAGACGTCATGGTGCTGACCCACTCCAAATTTTGAATTCCTGACTCACAGATTCCATGAACATTATTGACGGTTGATTTACACCATTTAATCTGGGAGGAATTTAGGCAGCCATGGCCTTTTATTTCTTCATCTGTATGAGTTTGTGGGGAACCTTGACAGGATTCAGGAAACATTAGATTTTCTCTAAAGCTTGGCTTCTACACTGCAGTGTTTCTTAACTAGTGTGTTAGGCCATTGTCCTTGCATTGCTACAGAGAAATACCTAAAACTGGGTAATTTATAAGAAAAGAAGTTTAATTGGCTCATGGTTTGGCAGGCTGTATAGGAAGAATAGTGACATCTGTTTCTGGGGAGGCCTCAGGAAGCTTCCCATCATGGCAGAAGACAAAGAGGGAAGAGACACATTGCATGGCGAAAGCAGGAGCAAGTAAGGGAGAAAGCAAGGTGCCACACACTTTTAAACAACCAGATCTTGTGAGAATTCACTCACTATCATGAGGACAATAGCAAGGGGATGTTGCTAGCTAAACCATTCATGAGAAATCTGCCATATGATCCGATCACCTTCCACCAGGCCCCACCTCCAATGCTGGTGATTACATTTCAATTTGAGATTTGGATGGTACAGATATACAAACTGTATCAACTAGAGAGTGAATTATAATGCCCAGGACTTTTAAAAATGCATAGCCCCCAGATGTGCTGGCTTAACACCAGTTCTATGGGACTTAGACATGTGTAATTTGAAAATGTTCATCATTTAACTTCAACAAATCTCCACTGGGAGAGATTATTTGCATACCTAGTCCTTACCCTGAGTTTGGAGGGCAAGAGCTGATGACTTTCATTCATATTCATTAGTGGTCTATAAGAATCTATGTATGCCTGGCTTTTCTGCCGAGTATCCTGATGGAAAGACCACGTTTCCAGTCTGTGAATGAATTAGAAGGATATTTGGTATTTCTGGTGTGTAGGCAGCTTCTGATGGAATCCAGGTTAGAAATGGCAGACACCAAACTATGATCTTCAACAGTGAATTCTCAATATATTAAGAAAAATCCATTTAATTTTTCCCCTTCAAAATCTGGAGAGCCAGGAACAAGACAAGGATGTTCACTCTCATCATTTCTACAATGTACTGGATGGTCTAGCCAGGGCATTTATGCAAGAAAAAGAAATAAAAGGCATTTAGATTGGAAAGAAAGGGAAACTATCTCTACTTGCAGATAACATAAACTTACATATAAAATCCAGTTTTGCAACGTATCCTTTTTGGGCATGAAAACCAAAAGGAATTTCTATCTCCCTCCCACATTCCCTAGAACACTGATTCTCAAACTTTAGTGTACAAAAGAGAGTTGTTAATCTTCCGACTATGTCCAGCTTCCAGATATTCTGATATCTGATACACTGGGCTGGGAAATTTCATTTTAGGAAGCACCCTGAGAAATCCAATGTGGGTGAATTTCAGATGACTTTGTAAAATACAAAACAAAATCTTTCAGAATTGTTTAGCACAATGATTTAGAGTAAAATGCCTAGAACTGTATTGCCTGGGTTTGATTCTTGACTCTTCTACATGCTAGCTGTGTGATCTTGAGCATGGCACTTACCTCTACTGTGCCTCAGTTTCTCCAATTGTAGAATGGAGTTAATGATAGTGCACAAGTTTACCACAAACATTAAATACAATAGTGTCTGTGAAGCAGTTAGACTAAAAATTGTTCCTACCATCACTTATTTGTTATAAGGTAACTACCTGGTTATCCCTGGAAGCTAGACCTTGCCTGTAGACCTGTAGCCACTATAGAAAAATGCAATGACTTTAATAAGTGTAGGAAAACCACATTAACTATGTTCTTCCTCTTCTCTACTGACTTTCGCATGCCCCTTCTGAAAAGCTACGGCAAAGAGACACATTCTGTTAGAAATCAAATTATAACATAGGCCAGCCAATCCTTCCAGAGTTCAGATCCCCCTCTACCTTAAAGGATCGTGGTTTATCTCCATGTGATCATCATATTTGCCATATTACCAGGGGTTCCTTTTTATCCATTATTTTGGTTTATGCCATTAGTGAATCTGGTTTTCTATGTCCTGTTTTGTTTTTGTTTTACAGTACATTTCTCAGAGAGTTCATTTCCAAATGCAAACATGAGGACTAATGCTCCTAAAACTTTATGACTCATAAAATGTATTACTCCATTCCCCCCCTCATTCACTAGCATGATAGCAAATCTTTAACAGATTGCCTTGTACATAGGGAGGCAGCTCCCAGTGCTCACATAAATAATTTATACTGATCAACACTTGCTGAAATTAATGGAAATGATAATGTACAGAAAGTGTTTTACTGTGTTTCCAAGTCTATTCCCCAGGGCAACATTATTGCTATTCCTAGATATGCAAGAAACTGACCTGATGGTTCTCAGTTCAAAAATCACAGGTAGAGGCCTTGTTTTCGGAATTTC
Source organism: Sapajus apella (assembly GCF_009761245.1). Classification (NCBI taxonomy): domain Eukaryota; kingdom Metazoa; phylum Chordata; class Mammalia; order Primates; family Cebidae; genus Sapajus; species Sapajus apella. The sequence continues at coordinate 12,472,865 of NW_022436964.1, forward strand.
CTTAGTCGGCTAAGAACAGAGATTTCTTACAGTGCAGTCTATTACATACTAGATATTGTTCATACTTTCGTGACAAGAGAGCAGAAACAGCACTTATTGTATAATGCTGCTGTAATTTCTCTATCAGCCAACAACTATGCTTTCCTGAAGTAGCAAAAACCTGAAAAAAAAAAGATGAAGTAGTTCAGAGAGAATGAATCCGAGTGGTCTGGTGATTCACGCATCCTCAGGAAGACAGTTGGACATGACCTCTTAAACACATTTCAACCCTGTTTTTTGTTTTTCTACAATTCTACTCAAACACTAATGTATACTCAAATATTAGTTGCACCTGGGGGGGTGGGAAGCAAGTTGTTTTTCCCTCTCCTGCCCACACAATTCCCCAGTGCTTTGGCTTTAAACTTTCCTCTAGCAAACTGATGAAACATGAACACAAGTTAAGTTTAAGCCACTTCATTCATGTAATTCTTTGAAGCCCATAACAGGTATAGAGTGTGCTTTAGTGGCATTAAAAGAAAAACTCTGAAGCAAATATATCTCTGGAGTTCAAGTCAGCATTTTCACCTAGAGTGTAAGACAACACTATTTGTTCCTTAGAGTGACAAGAAAGGATATATCTTTGACCTTAAATGACCTATTCTTGATCCCTGGTAAACATGAAAGGCTGGCAGCTGGGTATTTGTGTGCTAAACTCCACCCCCTCATCCACATACCTTGTTTGGAGGAACTCAGAAGCACTTCCTGTTTGGGATCATGACTCAAGGCCAGAAATTTCTCCTTAGGCACAGTTAGAGCAACAATATCTGCTCGTGGGACTGGTTCCTCCTAAAAGTCTTCTTCCAATCCCTCCACCCCCATCCTTCAAAGCCCAGATACTTAGAAACCAAACCTGGGAAGAGAGCAGCAGGAAAGCTGAGGGCCATCATAGAAACAATGCCCTTCCTTGTACCATTTATTGCCATTCTAGCTCACCTCCCTGCAGCCCATTTCTGGGTCCCTGGCTTCCCCTCTCTCTCACACAGATAGTGTCCTGGGGGCAGGAGGAGTGTACCAAACACAGGATTACAGTTCTTTGAAATGGTGACATCCATTACAGATCGAAAGTCAAGTTTACAGGACTGTCAGTAAGGGAAAAGGAACCTGTGAGCTGAGCTTTCTAAAATTAATCCACTTAAAAGCTACATAGCAATAGAGGCATAGGCAAAAGATAACCACTACATCTTGAAGGAGACTTTTCCCAGGTTGCAGAATTACCTGGTTAATTAATTCAGGCATTGTAATAATTGAACTAATTTAAAGCCAGAATATCCATCATGGAACAGAAATAGATCTACTGTTTTTATCAAGGTAATTACCAGGACAATTGCCAGACCTCCTCTTAGTTTTACTCCTTGAAAGCCAAGCCAAGCCTGCTGGTTTACACTTTTACATACACATATGCCCTTGTATTAATAAATGAGAGTCTTCTGAGGACAACATTCACAGTCAGAAACTTCGCTCCCAGAAGTAAGGATAGAAAAGAAAGCAAAGGCTGTGTTCTCAATCCAGGCCATGGACTTTGTATAAATGAATGCAAACCTTATTTAAAAATCTATGTCCTTTTTGTACCTACATACAGTGAGTTTCTAGAAATTATAATAAAACCCTTTTATAGTCAAATAACAAAACAGTACATGGGTGAGTGAAAGTTAAGACAGTTGTACAACTTCAAGCTACTTCCAAGGAGGATGGAAGTTTGGCACATCCCCGCAAAATTTGTGAAGCTGCTCTTGCTTCTTCCAATATGATGCTTCATCCACATGAGCCTGAAGGAGTGGGGCTATTAGAGCTCCTTAACAGGCAGACTTCTTTTACATCTGGCTGGTGATCTGTCCTGAGACACCTCCAACACGTCTCTACTGTGAGTCACCATCCACAAAATCAGTGAGTCATCCACCACATTAGAAAGAAGTTCCACAGAGTTTTCTTCTAAGCAAGGGCCTCAAACTCAAACATCTACAGGGGCCAGGTAGGTAATGCTTAGCGATGAGGAGGAATGAGATAACTGGAAATTATGAGCACTGGTTACTTCTGCAGTCTCTCCTTCACTCCAGCCAATCTTTGCATTGAGAGTTTATAGGTCCCATTTTGCCACATTTTCTCATTTCTAAGAGATTACAGAAATCTGCTTTCTTGTTGCTGTTTGCTGACTTATAAATGTTTGCAACAAATTTGATTCTGCAGAACACTATGCTACAAGGTCAAAACATATCTGTGAGAATAATCACCAATCTGTCATCTGCGGTTTTTAGTATCATCTCTGTACACACAGACACACATGAGCACACACATGTGTGCATACCCACCCATGCACAAACAATCATCAGCCTCAAAAATGATGGATTCTGGGAGTTGAATTTGTCAAACTTTTTTTTTTTTTTTTTTTTTTTTTTTTTGAGACAGAGTTTCGCTCTTGTTACCCAGGCTGGAGTGTAATGGCACGATCTCGGCTCACCGCAACCTCCACCTCCTGGGTTCAGGCAATTCTCCTGCCTCAGCCTCCCGAGCAGCTGGGACTACAGGCATGCGCCACCACGCCCAGCTAATTTTTGTATTTTTAGTAGAGTCGGGGTTTCACCATGTTGACCAGGATGGTCTCGATCTCTTGACCTCGTGATCCACCTGCCTTGGCCTCCCAAAGTACTGGGATTACAGGCTTGAGCCACTGCGCCCAGCCCCTAAATTTGTCAAACTTTAATCATCCTTGGAAGTGGCTTGAAATACTCCTCTCATTCCTTTATCAATTTACTATGTTATAGATATTTTCCAGTAAAAAGATTTTATTACAATTTGTAGAAACTCACGGTAATAAGGATAAAGGACATACATTTTTTAATGAGATTTTCTTTCATTTACTAAAACATAAAATCCAATACAGAAAATTCTATTTAAAGACTAAAAATCATACATATACCAAAACACCTACATATTTCACCAAAAAGTGAATAATTAATGTTGTTTCATCCAAAATTCTGTTTATTCTTCATAATTGCTAGAGTCAGAGAGGTTGAGTAATCAAGCCAGAAATGACATGCAGAGAGGTCATTTTCCTCACCTGTGTGAGGTAAGCAGTCACTCAGCAGCAAACAGTTGCCAGGGTGTGTAATCATAGCTCACTGCAGCCACAATCTCCTGGGCTCAAGTGATTCTCCTGCTTCAGCCTCATAAGTAGCTGGAACTACAGGCAGGTGCCACCAAACCCAGTTACTTTTTTTTCTTTCTTTCTTTTTTTAGTTTTAGTAGAGACAGTGTCTTACTATATTGCCCAGGCTGGTCTCAAATGGCTGAGCTCAAGCAATCCACCTGCCTTGGCCTCCCAAAGTGCTGGGATTACAGGTATAAGCCACCACAGTCAATCCAGTTATTTATTTTATTTTATTTTATTTTATTTTATTTTATTTTATTTTATTTTTTGAGACGGAGTCTTACTCTGTCACCCAGGCTGGGGGGCAGTGGCAAGATCTCGGCTCACTACAACCCCTGCCTCCTGGGTTCAAGTGATTCTTTTGCCTCGGCCTCCTATGTAGCTGGGATTACAGGCACCTGTTATCACCCCTGGCTAATTTTTGTATTATTAGTAGAGATGGGGTTTCACTATGTTGGCCAGGCTGGTCTCGAACTCCTGGCCTCAGGTGATCTGCCTGCCTCGGCCTCCCAAAGTGTTGGGATTATAGGTATAAGCCACGGCACCTGGCCAACCTAGTTATTTATTTATTTATGTTAAAGGTATAGGCCAGGCGTGGTGGCTTATGCTTGCAATCCTAGCACTTTGGGAGGCCGAGGCAGGCAGATCATCTGAGGTCAGGAGTTCGAAACCAGCCTGGCCAACGTGGTGAAACCCCCATCTCTACTAATAATACAAAAATTAGCCTGGCATGGTGACAGGCACCTGCAATCCCAGCTACTCAGGAGACTGAGCCAGGAGAATCGCTTGAACCCAGGAGACGGAGGTTTCAGTGAGCTGAGGTCATGCCACTTCACCCCAGCCTGAGCAATAACAGTGAGACTCCATCTCAAATAAAAAAAAAAAAAGATATAAATGAGAAAAGAGTAGATGAGTTGGCATCCATGTTATATGTTATATTAAAACTTTTATATCATACATTAAAAAACTGTCAAACCAAAAGAAGTTTCCAATCAAAAAAACCATTAGTAAACCAGGTTATGAAAAGGGAATACTCAAGGTAAAACAGGGACTTCTGAAAACAGGCAAGTAGATTCTGTTCTGATGTTTAATTAGACATACATATCTACAGAAAAATGTTCTTTAGAAAGAAAGATACATCTACTACTGTTCAAATACATATTCATCGTGGATTAAGAATGTGTCATATACATGTAAGAGCCATTCCCTGAAGTGTTTATTATAGAGTTAGACAGTCAGTGTGTGATGTTGGTAAGTTGTTCCCTGCCTCACAAACAGCAGACTTAATTTTCATCTGGAGTTTGTTGAAAGGTTTTTTTTTTTTTTCCAGTGTTATGAGAATTGGGAGTCATTATGGAATGCACACTAAAATACTTGCTTATTCAGAATAAGCTGAAAGGAAAGGGCTATTAATGCCAGTCTGAATCGTTCTAATGGGATGGGTCGTCAATTTCTTTTCTAAATGTTTATATTTAAAATGCATTCCTTTTTCTCTCACTGAAAACTTCTATTGCTTAAGAGCAGAGTAATTGTGATTGCAAACTCTGATGATCCTGTGTAAGCACCATGATTACAAACTCAAGGTTAGACATCAATGGTATATGTTATATCACAAAATAACTGCTAAAAATCAAAGATTCTGTTCAGAGTGATTTGGGGAGAGGCTGTTGTGTTTCCATATTTACCATTGTTATTATTCTATGCACATCCACAAGTCAGTTAGCCTTACCAGTTGTGAAGTAGTTAATAATAGCTGTATTTAAAGAATTGGGAACACACCTCTATTATATGGAGGTAGACTTTGGAATTTGAAAGACTTGGAATCATGTCCTGCTTCTGTTCCTTAGTAGCTGAATGATCTTTAGCAAATCCCATAACCTCTCTCAGCCTTTGTTTTCCTATCTTGAGAATGACATTCAGATCTTCTCTTCAGGGTTGTTGTGAGATTAAAAGAGAAAACTACTCTAAAGCATTAAGCACAGTGGTGAACATTTAATAATAAATATTTTAGGACAAAATCAGTTTCAGTTTGTCAGGATGTAAGCCACAGAAACAACTTTCCAAGAGAAGTCAATAAATAACCTTCAGAGGAAATTCTTGGTCATTTCCATTTGCTTATAAAATAATTGTTTGTTCTTACTCGGTTCAAGGAGAATCTGTATGAGCAGGGAGGGAAAAGAGAAGGAAGAGAGAAGGAAGATGTGTCTGGGTAGCTGAATTAGTTCCTTAAAGAATTTAAACTCTGGCAGTAAACAAAAAGATAAGACTTGCCAGTAAAAGGCCATAAATCAGAACTGAAAGTTATACCTGCTAGAATAGAGATAGAGTCAGAAGAACAGCACCTGGGAGGAAGAACAGATTATTTTGCCTCTGATTTCATTTTTCTTTCATAGTCATGACTCCAAAAACCATAGCAAAGCCCATTCTATAAAATTATCTTTCTCAATTTACATGATTCTATACATATATGTATATTTTTAAGAGTTTGTGTTTAGAACTTCTACATTTTACAGATGAGGAAACTTAGGCTCACAAAGATGAAGTCAGGTAATAAGTTAGACTAAGAACAAACCATGAAATCACTTATTATGTTCTTCCTGCTTCACAAGACCCATGAGTTCTCTTTCTCTGAGTCAACTGGAAATACCCTTTATACATTACATGTCTCATCTACCAGAAGAAAAAATTCAAATTGCAAATGAAAAATCTCTACGATAGTTTGGGCTTCAGACTTTTCCAGGGCCTTTTTCTTTCTGCTCTTTTCCACTCTATTTTTTCCTCCAGAGATTTTCATTTCTACCTAGAATGCATGGCTTTCTTCATCTGTTAATCTAGTGCCTAATAAACAAGCCCAGTTGAGACAATGGCTTCTTTCTTTCCTTCCTTTCTTCCTTCTGTCCTTCTTCCTTCCCTATTTCTATGTGGTTTCCTAAGACACTAGACTTAGACCCAGTATTCCTAGATTGATCAAAGATCCCTGGTGTCCAATTGTGGAAAATGTCTGAAGGAGTGCTAGGCATGGTGGACATCTCAGCAGGACTTGATATAGACAGAGACCAATGACTAGTGGGACTTGCCTAGTGCCTTAGAGGTTCTGCACCCTTGGCATAATACTGAAGGAAGTGGAGAATCCCAAGAATCATTGAGATTGAAACTCCCAACAGTCTATATTGGAGTCAAAATTAAATAGAAAGAGAAAAATACAGGGGAAGTTAGGAAGGAAAAAAGAAAGAAAGGAACACAATATTTCTTACATACTTAAGCTGTGGGCTGACATTCATGAACACTATGCTTTATTTACACAGTGATGTAGTAATGATATTTTCTCTATACATCATAAGAAATATAGTTTTCAATCATAGCTACAGAGTCATTATTCTCAGCCCAAGTAAAGATTTGATAGCTATCATTACTGAGCATCTGCTAGGGACCTTATCTACATTATTTTATTTTATCTCATCAGCACAATTACTTTATAATCTTGGTTTTGTTTCCTTACTTTAGAGATGAAAACAATGGGCCCAGAGAGTTCAAGTAATTTGCCCAAGATTACACAGACAGTAAGTGGCAGAACTGGGATTAGGAACCATGTACCAAATGCCACACCTTTGCTCTGTCTCCTAATCTGCCCTGTGGCCTGAGACTACACTAGTCAAGGCACAGTGACTAGAAATCTTTTTGAAAGTTGGAATACTTCAGTTTAACTCAATATTTATTTCCATTGTTCTTCAGGCTTTCCCACAGAATGACTTTCATGAAGCATTCATTCACATTTTTGTCTACTATTGAGCAAAATCACAATCTAACCTTGGCCACAAACCCCTCTCAGCTCTTGGCCTTCTGTCAACACTCTCCTATCATCTGACACCCCCATCTTTACACCCCTCATGCTAATCGATCCTCATCCCCTACCCTGACCATCCTGGGTCTGCTTTTGTTATGCCTGTCTGACACTGACAGTTGAATGGGCCACTATGTAACTCAAAGGAGATAGTAAGTCTCAAGGCAGCCATTCAGAGAAGATTACGATGGCTACAGGCTGCAGTAACCAGGGAAGGTTTCTGGAGAAGGAAGCTTGATAAGAAGAGATCATTGGATTAAGTGGAAAAGAGAAAAAAGACCATTATTTTTGGAAAGAAGAGGGTAAAGAACACTGGAAAATAAAAATGCAGACATTAAGTAGTCCACACTGGGAGAAGAAGGAAACTGATCTTGATTATAGTAGATTACTTTGGAAAATTTAGGGGTTAGCTGTGGATGGCTTGAATGTTTTAAAAGTTAAATTTACCTTCAATGTTGTATAGTATGTTTAGGAATAGAAAAGAATAAAGGCAAAAAAAAAAAAATGATTGTCACTGAGAAATAAACAGGATCCAAAATGATTCTACGGATCTAAGCTATAATAACTAAGAGAATGACAATAACCACTAAAAGACACAGGAAATTCACGAGGCAGACACTGGTTACAGACAAAGAACATGAGTTTTCATTTAGCCATGATGAGCCTGGAGTAATTTGGTAATGTTCCAGTGGAACCACCATGCAAGAAGTTAGAACTGCATGACCAGAATTGGTAAAACTTGTCTAGGTGAGATTATCCACACAAAGGCAAGCTTTAATTCCATAAAAATAGATGAACTGCCCAAAGGAATAGCAAAGACAAAATCAGAATTTATCAACACAACTATGGTTGCATTTATAGACACAACTATTTGTGTGTGTGTGTGTGTGTGTGTGTGTGTGTGTGTGTGTGTGAAAAAGAGAGAGAGAGCGCCAAAGTTTTATGTGTTCATTTCTTGCATTTAAAGGATTCTTCAATGACATCCTTGGCCTGAGACTCCTTGCCATAGTCCTTAACTACTGCACAACTGCAACCAACCACCTTAAGGGGCTTCCCCTATCTCAATTTTACAGAGGCCTACCCATTCCCCTAGTTTCTTGTTGTCATCAACCTTAATTAGGCTGATTTGGTGTTCAGCACAAGGGGCCTCCATGAACTTGACATGCTTAGACTCATCACACTTGGATACAAGCAGACAAAAATGGGCTTGGCAGGCATCTAACGCTTTGGCAGCTTCATGAATTCCACATGCTAGGCCACCATGGATGAGGGAGGTCTTCAACACCTCTTGTAAAGGAGTATTAACATCCATTACACCTCTAGCAATCCAGAGCCATGGTGGTTGATTATGGGTGAGCCTCCACCACAATGTGGCTCAGAGGCAGGAAAAGAGGCCACAATCATTTATTAATGATTTATATATTCCAGAGATCAGAGTAGATAAAATTGATGTTTTCATTTTTAGAACAGACAAGCACACCTGGTTAATTTTTTAAAAAACTTTAAAAAAATTAATTGTGGTAAAATGCCTATATCATAAAATCTGCCATCTTCACCTTTTTTAAGTGGTTCAGTGGTGTAAAATACATACAAACATCACCAAAGTCCATCTCCAGAAGGCTATTCATATTGCAAAACTGAAACTGTATACCAATTAAATAACTCCCCATTTCTCCCTCACTTCCTTCCATCCATAGCAACCCCAATTCTACTTTTTCTTTCTCTCACTTTTTTTTTTTTTTTTTTTTTTTTGAGATGGAGTTTCCCTCTGTCACCCAGGCTGGAATGCAGTGGTGTAATCTCGGCTCACTGCAACCTCCGCCTCCTGGTTTCAAGAGATTTTCCTGTCTCAGCTTCCCAAATAGCTGCCACCATGCCCGGCTGATTTTTTGTATTTTTAGCAGAAATGGAGTTTTACCATGTTGGCCAGGCTGGTCTCAAACTCCTGACCTCAGGTGATCCACCCATCTCGGCCTCCCAAAGTACTGGGATTACAGGTGTGAGCCACTGCATTTGGCCCCACAATCCAGTTTTATAACATCTTCATCACCTCAAAAAAATACCTGTGCCAGTTCACGGTCAACCTTTGCTACCATTCCAGCCCCAGATCATAACTGATTTGTTTACTTCTCTATGGATTCGCCTTTACTCAATCAAATTTTATGAGTTATTATAAAATTATCTTTTTAAAAAACTAGCATTTCATAGAATTGTAGGGGGAAAAGTATGTCTCATAATCTCCCATCAGTTTTTGTACATTTTTAACAAATTTCTCTTCACAGATCCATCATTTCAACATCATGTTTTATTTTTATTTTAAACTTTGTCAAAAGCAAATTTGAAAACTGATCTTACTGGTAAGTGACACATATTTAAATATGTTATTAGAATGTTATTTGTTCCTTAGAGTTCTATCTTTTATCACTGAATCTAATTTCCTTCTAAAATAAGGCATGACATTTTCACTAAGGCACCCAGGTGAGTTATGTGCCTGTCCTAATCAACAGCCACCTGTCATGATCTAAACAGGTTTCTAGGCTGTTTATATTCTATCTTCCTCCCTCCCTAACCCAAGATTGAACCTCTTAACTGTTCAGTGCCGATCACATGTACTCTGCACACACTACCACCTGTACTGAGTGCAATTCAGAGGCCTCAACTGAGCCGTAAACACACTGTAAGTGAATTACTTAAGGCTTTGGCATGTGGAGGCCCACACCCATGGTTTCACACTTGGTTCCTTCCAAACCAAGGTTTAAAAAAGAATAATGTGAAAGGTAAAAAAAAAAAAAAAAAGACAGAAAGAAAGAAAAAACAAAAAGAAAGAAAGAAAGGAAAGAAAAGACAGAATGAGAAAAGGGAAGAAAGAAGTTTTTAAAAATAGGAAAGTATTTTGTTTTTTCTTGATGAACAAATAACATCTCTGATACCCAGATCAAATTTAGAAAAGCTTGATTGTTTAAAAAAGTACCTGAAACAATATAGAGACAAATTTTATCCCTGATTTCCTGAGGTGATGAGGTCAAATTCTGAGCTATAAGTTTACTAAATAGGTCAACTTCAGATTAAGAGCTTTGTGTTCAGCTAGTCCATGTGATGTATATATGCTTTAGTGAGTTTCAGTTGAGGATGATGCCTTTAATAGAGTGAAACTACTTAAAAAGTGTTAAGGTTAAGACCTCAATCATACCACGTCAAAGCAAGATAACAATGTAGGAAGGTATTATTACAGAGCAGGTTATGTTTGTGGCTTGACAGTGTACCCCACACCCCATCAGCTTTGTGTATTCAGCTCAAAGGATGCTAAGAAGAGAATGAATGCATTTGTCTAGAAACCAAGGAGTCTCCAGGAAAATAAAATTCTCAATCCCCAACTCTAATGAGTTTCACCATTTTAAATGGTCTCAACTGAGATCAGTGAACAGGGAAAGGACTCAAGGATGTGCTTCCAAAGGAGGAACCAAACCATCATGAGAGGGGGTCAATGACTCAGTAGTACAGTCTTGCCATCATTACCTAAATAATTCCCGGGAGAGTTCTGGACATAGTGTATAACTGAGATCAGCTGGCCTAGATTCTCCAGCACTATGGATATGCTTTGATAAGCAGCTATGCCTGTTAATATGACAAGCAATCATATCAAGTTCAAGGCATAAAATGTTAGGAGCAATCATAGCCAAGTATAGCCCTATGGGGAGATTTCTCTACCTCCCTCCCCTCCACACTGGTCCTGAGAAATTACTGCCAAACCATTGCAGTGACAGGATATCAGGAGGCTGTAAAGCCCTGTGAGTTTGGCTTCTTCAGTTTTCTCTCTGTGAGGCCCTTGGCAGCAAACTTGGCAATGTTTCCTCTCTGGACTCTCTACCAGAACATTTTTTTAAAATAGCTAAAAAAAAATGTATAAAGGTTAAAATTATGACACAGGTTTTCTTTATGTTTAGGTCATAACTAGAAAGGAAACTCAATGCTTTGCAAAAGAGCAATTAACAATAGCACAAATTCTTATTCTACACATCTTTGATATACCAGAGTGACTTGGCTATGATTGCTCCTAACATTTTATGCCTTGAACTTGATATGATTACTTGTCATATTAACAGGCATAGCTGCTTATCAAAGCATATCCATACTGCTGGAGAATCTAGACCAGGTGATCTCAGTTATACACTGTGTCCAGAACTCTCCTGGGAATTTTTATTACATACTAAAAAGTCTCCTCTTCGTGGAGTGGATAACTTGTTAAGAAGAAATAAAAGCTATTCTACTCTCAGCCCCAAGAAAGGGCAGTGGACAGAGTCCTGTGTTTCTAGAGCCTTTTTAATGGTCCTTTAAGTTTCACTCTGGGAAGAAAGAACAGAGGGTACCATTCCTATTTTAGAAGGATGCAGAAAGAAAGAATCCCAGACCTTGAGGGAATTCTAGAATTCAAAAAAGGAATCATGATTGTCCTTTCTGAGATAGGGAGAGGCCTGGATGTGCTTTGGTTTTGGTGAACAACAATAGAGGAGCATGGCTGTGCTAAGGGTTCTGAACTATCAGAGAGCAAGTTGTATTATCCTTTTATGCCACTCTCCTTCAAAGTCCATAACACTCAGCAGCAAACTGCGTAAGTTGACCTGTTGCTAATCTCTGATGCCACAGGGCCAGAGGAACAGTAGAAAATTGTTGACCCCAGCAGAGCCCAGACAGTGAAAGCAGCAGTGAATAAGGATTCACCAGGGCCCCTAGTCACTTGAGAGTGGAACCTGGCACACTACGTTCTGGTGCACAAGCCCCTAGGAATCCAAATAACCGAGTAGAAGGGATTGGGAAGGCAGGAGTATGATCATGGAATTTCTTTAATCCTGCAGATAGAGCCTAGAGTCATTTCCATTTTAATCTGAAAGAAATACAGTATGCTGTTCATCACAGAGTGCAAAACACTTCCTACTTTTTATATAGTTGTGGGTTTTTTCTTTTTTTTTTTTTTTCTTTTTTGGCTTCTAACACACTAAGCACACATACTTGTTATATAAACCATAATGTTTATAGTTGGGGTTTCACAAGTATGTTGGCATTTTTTCATCAATTATTTATTCTGTCAGTCTTAATAAGGAGAAATAGACAAATGGCTGGGGCCCACCTACCCTGGAGTAGGTACTTAACATAATGAAGTCAGTTAAATTCTGCATTTGAGATATTAACAATGAACTGTGGCAACACAGCATAGCGAAGGCTTAACCCAAGCAGGAATTTCCTAAACTTGACTTGAATCTTGTTGCACAGGAAAGAGTTTGCTCTTTCTTTCATATCCAGTCTTTTAATGAAGATACCACCAGCCAATGCAAGTCTCTACAAGAAGCATATCTGTGAACTCCCCTTCCCCTTAATCAGACAGGTACCATCTCGTTCTCATGTTTCCTAGCTCTTCAAAACTCTTTTGATCCCATTTATTTCAAGTTCCACATTAAGGTAAGAGTTTCAGCTGGGACTGGAATTTCTTACTCAAGGCAGCAACCCATTCATTGCTTTTAGTTCCTCTATCTCTTCCCAATTTTATGTACCTGTCCCCACCTTCCACAAAGTTAACCAGCCAGATCCACAGGGCTGGGTCTCTTGAGCAAAACAGAAGGATCAAACATTTGTAGGTAGAGAAAGGGATCTGATAGAGAATACTTGCAGGTCTATCACATTCCTGGAACCCATTCATTCTACCCTTTTTTATTATAACTGCTAAATAGTCACAATTTAACTCAACTCATATTCATTGAATATTCCTGGTAGATACTTTGGGCCGTGAAAGATGAAAAGGCTGGGAGCTATTAATGTATAGTGGCTTAGAACATAGGCTTTGAAGCCAGGTTTAGGTTTAAATTCTAGATTATCCAACCCAGAGACTCTCACATTTCCCCCTAACCTGCTCCCTCCAAACCAAGAAGGATGGGTCACTACATCACTGTTTAGGAGCTGCTACTTCTAGTGAGAATGTAGCATATTTCTAACAGTGAAAAAATATATTAAGAACTGCTAAGATGATTTGTATAAAGGGCCCAATACATACCTGGCACATTGTAAGCATAAATAAACGACTGTTTAGGTAAAGGAAATATAAATAGAAAATGTGGGTGTGTAACTGCTTTTCTTGTCTGGGATTTACTGGCTAGTATGAGTGTCATACACATGTTATACTAGTTATACACATTTAAGACACACATCTTCTTCATCCTTATGCAAAAACACTTTACTACAATACCAGTTAATTATTTCTCATTTATAAAACTGTTCCAAGTCTTGTACATATCAAAGTTAATTTTTCTCTATTTTTTCATTCTAAATTCCCCCAAGCTATTAATTTTCAATATGAAGCTGCTATAATTAAACTTTGTCTTAAAGAAGAAATAAACTTCTTTAGTCATGAGAACAGAGCTCAGTCCACATCAGAGGCAGTTATTGTGAATTCCTCCCTAAAATATTCAAAATGAGCATATGTGCAATTCAAACTGGTTTCACTCAAAAAGAAATGCTAACAGGACGATAGAGTAAACATGAGAAGTATACCCCTGCTATTTTTTGCCTCCCCCACAAATTGTTTCCATCCATGTCTGAAGTACCAGTCTGTTTTCATGAATTTTAATTAAAACTGGCACCAGATTGCTGCTGGGGATAAGGGTTGGACTGGGAGGGAATGGAGGCATTTTGACATCTGCCAAACTCTGAATAAGCTGTGAGGTTTGCACTTGAGATTGGCTTCCTGAATGCAGGAGGAAGCTAGTGAGAGACCAGACTTTCTGGTCAGTCTTGTAGCAGACATCAACATCTGAAGTTTTCTCAATGGACAAATACAAAAGGCAGAACTTCTGCAATATGCTAAAATTGACAGAAAAAAAGAGAACTACTAGAATTAGATATGAATTTGATCTAATGATGAAATCCTATGATGGAATGAAGAATTAAAGAGAGCTTTGGCCAATGCCAGTGGTACTGTTAGAGGCTATGTTTGTTCCCAGACAGGAAAAATCTTGAAGGGATGTGACCTTTGAGACGTTAAATTATGTATCTCTTTGGGCCAGAAAAGACATAGAGGAGGCACCATGTTTAGCACAACTCATGGTATAAAAATAGGTAAATATCAAATACATTTACATTGTTGGGACAGAATTTTTTCTGAAAAGAATTCACTTACTGCTCTGACATAATGTAAACAAAGTCAGTGTCATTAAAATCAATCCTCCCTTTAGTTTTCCCCACACCAGGAAAACTGTGCCATCTCCAAACATACCCAGCATCTGCAAAATGCACCCATTATATATGTAAGAATCAATAAAAATCAGTGAGATCTGTAATCATACAATGATTTCCCCAGAACAAAAGCAGAGAGTAGCAAGGGTGTGTGTTAGCTAGCTGGCTATGGAAGGTACTGAACAAAGCAAGTTTAAACAATAATAGCTTTAGTATTTAAATAGCCAGTAATAAGGATAAACAACACGAATGTTGAAAATGTAATATACAAGCAAGCATGTGGCAATATAAAATATGCACTGGTACAGAGGTGCATGTAGAGAAGTTGTGGTGATTTGTGTCACTCTGCCCAGGCCTTCAGCAGGTCAAGGGGAGTTCACTCAAAGGAAAGGTCAGACAGCAATAAATCCAAGATATCCCAGCAGGAAGGTTGAATCCATACATCATCGTCTAAATCAGTGGCTTCTAAATTGTTTGACCTATGCACCTATGATTAAAACAAAATTCAAGCATATGCTTTCAATTTGTATATATATATGTATACACACATGTACTATACATGGTATATACATGTATGTACTATTATATGATAGTATATGCATGTACTATTATACTAGCATATAATACAGACAAAATAAACAAAATAGACAATTTTTTAATTTTTATTTCAGGTTTGGGGGTACATGTGAAGGTTTGTTACATATATAAACACAGGTCATGGGTGTTTGTTGTACATATTATTTCATCACCCAAGTATTAAGTTCACTATCCAATAATTATCTTTTCTGCTCCTCCCACCCTCCACACTCAAGTAAACCCCAGTGTCTGTTGTTTCCTTCTTTGTGTTCATGAGTTTTTATCATTTAACTCCCATTTATAAGTGAGAATGTGTGATATAAGGTTTTCTGTTCCAAAATAGACATTTTTAAAGGATGAAATCAAGATAACTTAGTGGTTTGTTTTACTTCTATCTTATTAATTTACAAAGACATCTTTGTTTTCACTTTTAAAAATCATTAAGACTACTAAAATGTGTGAACAATGTGATTTAATATACTTACTCATGTTTTTAAATGTTTGTGATTCAGTTTGACATTATGTTTATTATTTCTGGACTTAATTTTAATGATAGTCACAACAAAAAAGCTAATTCCTAATGATACAAGGATGTGATAAAAAAAAAAAAAAAAAAAAAAAAGGACCTCATTGGCTTCTGCAGTGGCTAACGCCTGTAATCCCAGCACTTTGGGAGACTAAGACAGGTGGATCACGAGGTCAGGAGTTTGAAACCAGCTTGGCCAAGATGAAAACCTCATCTCTACTGAAAATACAAAAATTAGCCAGGTACAGTGGCACGCACCCATAATCCCAGCTACTCAGGAGGCTGAGGCAGGAGAATCACTTAAACCCAGGAGGCAGAGGTTGCAGTGAGCTGAGATGGCACCACTGTACTCTACCCTGGGCGATAGAGCAAGATTCCATCTCAATAAAAGGACCTCATTATCTTGCCTGCTAAATCATGGTATTTATTTTTTAATGTAATCCTCCAATTATGCAAAAGTTTTTATTTAAAGTTGACACAGTATTCAACCAAGGTGAAGTCTACAATGATAGAGGAAGTAAATCCATATTTCATAATTCTCTTGATCATTTCAAAATTCATTTGAATGTCTAAATTCATCTTTTACCTCTTCTTTGGATGCTCAAGAACTAGTTCCATAGGATTGAGGGAACTGTCAACTTTGCCACTTTTTTTCATTATCAAGCAGTGCAGTAGTTATCTTCAATCTTAGACAATTTTGCAGGAATCTTTTATATTTGTCTATTTTGTGAAGTCGGTAATGAAATCCCTAAATCCATTTAACAAGGTATGTGCAAACTTCAGTGTGTGTTAACACGGTGAAATCATGCAAGAGAGAACTCTATAGCCAATTCTTCAGGGTTGGGTTCAGAGACTACTGCCAGTCTGTGTATTAAATATTAGTAAAGCTTAATTTCTTCTCTCTACATATTAATGTAAAACCATAAATTATAACATCTTTCTCCACACATCAATGAATGGTCTTCTTCACACCCTGGTGAGTATGTCCTCCACTTTGAAATGATTGTCTCTCCCTAAAAAGCCTGTCTTCTCTCTCCCTGCAGAGTAGGTGAATGCATATTTTATGGCCCATGGAGTATTTCTGGGGGTCATGTTACAGGTTAACAATTGCTTAACATTTCCCATGACTTTGGATTCTGAATTAATTTCTTTTGTGGAGAGTCCAACCAAGAAATATCATCATTCATTCTATCCATAGATAATGTGCGTGACTGTGTTTCAATAAAACTTTATTCATGAAAATAGGTAGTCGGAAGGATTTGACTTGTGGGTCAGAGTTTGCCAATTCTTTATCTAGACACTTGCTTCACTTCCCGATTTGACTATGGTGATATGGGTCCATGAAATTTTACTTGTCTGACTTTTGATTCATACTGGGTTTTTTTATTTGAATAAGTAAAAAAATTTGGAAAAGCTTGATGCATATTTTTATACTTTACTTTTTCAGATACCTGCTTTACCTTTTGTCCCCAGATGCACTGACCAAATGAGTTAGTCTCTTATTTCTTTTTTTTCTTTTTCTTTTTCTTTTTTTTTTTTTGAGCCAGAGTTTCGCTCTTGTTGCTTAGGCTGGAATGCAATGGCGTGATCTCAGTTCACCAGGTTCAAGCAATTCTCCTGCCTCTGCCTCCCGAGTGGCTGGGATTGCAGGCATGAGCCACCGTGCCTGTCTAATTTTGTACTTTTAGTAGAGATTGGGTTTCTCCATGTTGGTCAGGGTGGTCTCAAACTCCTGACCTCAGGCTATCTGCCTGCCTCAGCCTCCCAAAGTGCTGGGATTACAGACATGAGTCACTGCACCCGGCCTAGTCCCTTATTTCTTACAAAATTAATTTGACATAGAGTCAAAGGAATATGTTAAAGACATAATGTGGCCTATGAAAGAACAAAAGTCTCCCTGACCAATATCTTCTGGCTAGAAACTTCAAGATGAACATTGTTTGTTTTTGTAGGTGATAACACATATGTCAAATACTACAGGGGCAGAAGAAGCAAAATATGGCTTTCAGAAAGAGAGTTAACTTCAACTGGAATAAGTAAAAAGCTACCTATTAATGACTACAATGTGCTACCAGCACATTGCATCATTCCCTTCTCAGTGTATTCTAAGATATAGTCTACCTCAATACTCATCCAGGGGTTCTCAAACTTGAAGGCCTATAGGTTTTACTTTGGAAGTAAGTTAAAATGCTGACTGTCTGTAGGGTTTCTGAGATTGGGATTCAGGGATCTGTCAACAAACACTTCTGGAGATTCTGATGGGGCCCGCCAAAAGAACACATACTTGCTGAAAATAACAAAGTAAATTTTCTAAGTTCAAAATCTCTGCTGTAAGGCAGGACTGAAGATTAATGAAAATGTGTCTGAAGCTCCTAAATCAGAACTTGGCAGATAGTACATACTCTTTAGATTTAAATGATTTTATAATTAATATTATTGTATAATTATTATGTTATACATAAAGAGAGCTATATATTGCATCATATAAAAACTGGAAGCATTTAAATTGCAATTAGGTAAAAAAGGGGAAGGGAGAGAATTCATAAATCTTCAATACCAAAAATGAATGCACTATAAGAAGGTCAGAAACTACAAGAGTTAAAAAGAAAGGTCATAAACTGCTGAATCATTAGGTAATCATTAAACCAAACTAGAGACAAGTAATGAAAGAAAGGGGAAAACGCCTTAATAGCTATTTGCCCATATGTCACAAAATTGAAGCAAAGATACATTTATTATCTGAATCATCTGGGCTTTATCCACAGTTCTTTGATTCTCTTTGCCTGAGTAAACCTGAATCTGAGGCTATAAAATTGAGAAAGTAATGGGACTTAGGGAAACAGGAGATTTTCAGACTGTGATTGAAGTCAGAGAGCCATTCCAGTCCAACAAGATCACTGCTCTTCTCAATAAATCCCTAGAGATTGACGGTTTTGCCATTTGCTTAGCCCCTGGCAAAGAATGTCTTGAACTGTTTTCAGGCCACGTCTGAAATGCCTTCACTTGTTCATTCATTCATTCAATCAATATGTAATGACATACTAAGTACTGTTCTGAGGACTTGGGATACATAAGTGAACAAAACAGATAAAGATCCCTGCCCTCATAGAAATTACAAAGAAAGGCAGATAAGAAAAAATAAACACAATGAATAAATAGGCTATATAATGTAAAAAGAAAAAGTAGCAAGAGTATAGGAGAATGTGGGGGTATAAGTCGTGGTCAAGGTAGCCCTTTGTGGGAAAGTGAGATTTCAGCAAGGACCTGAAAGGATGAGGGACCAGAAGCCAGGCAAGCAGCTGTGGCAATAGAGACTTCCCGGCAAAAGGAGCAACCAAGGTCACAGGACCAGAAAGTGCAGGACTTATTCTTATTCTTCTTCTTATTTTTTTTTTCTTTTGAGACAGACTTTCACTGTGGCCCAGGCTGGAGTGCAGTGGCACGATCTAGGCTCACCACAACCTCCGCCTCCCAGGTTCAAGCAATTCTCCTGTCTCAGCCTCCCTAGTAGCTGGCATTACAGGCGTATGCCATCACACTTGGCTAATTTTTGTATTTTGTATTTTTATTAAAGATAGAGTTTCACTGTGTTAACCAGTTTGGTCTCAAATCCCTGACTTCAGGTGATCCGACTGCGTCGGCCTCTCAAGAGTGCTGGAATTATAGGCATGAGCCAGGACTTATTTTTAAAGAATACTAAGAAGGCCAGGCACAGTGGCTCATGCCTGTAATCCCAGGGCTTTGGGAGGCTTAGGCGGGCAGATCACAAGATCAGGAGTTCGAGACCATCTTGGCCAACATGGTGAAAACCCGTCTCTACTAAAAATACAAAAATTTATCAGGGGATGGTGGCAGGTGCCTGTAATCCCAGTTATGTCAGAGGCTGAAGCAGAAGAATTGCTTGAACCTGGGAGGCGGAGGTTGCAGTGAGCCGAGACCATGCCACTATTTTCCAGCCTGGGCAACAGAGCAAGACTCAGTCTCAATAAAAAAAGAAAGAATATTAAGAAGACCAGTGTGGTTGGAGGAGAGTAAATAATAAGAAATGAGAGCAGAGAAGTAACTCAGGGCCCGGATCATTGTAGAGCCTTGCAAGCCATTCACTGTAAGAACTTTGGCTTTTACTGTGAGTGAAATGAGAAGACTTTGCATGGTTTTGAGTACATATGTGACATGGCTACCTTAGGCTTTAATTAGCTCAATATTGCTGCTGTGTGGAGAGGAAGCTATAGAAGAGCAAGTGTAGATCATGCCTGCGTAATCATGCTGCACAGCTTATTTAACCCCAGCAACAGTGCTTTACACATAGGGGTACTTGGGAGCTCCACTGCAAATACTGATCTCTGCCTGTGCTTGATCACTGACCCTTAACTGAAGATTCTGCTTGCTGCTCGGTTTTGACCTCTGGCTACCATGAAATCTAATTACATGGTCCCAGCTGTCCTGTTGTTCTCTCAAGTTTGCATTAGCTACCCTCAAAAAGTGCACAAAGTTCACCCTTTTTCAACCAGCAAATTCCAGAGCCCATCACTATATTAAAAATCAATTGGAAAATAGAAGCACTTGAAACCTACTTTAAGCGATAAGTATCATTATCATATTTTTAGTTTCTATAATATGCCAGGTGCTGTGCCTTTTGTATATTACAGTTAATCCTCTTAACTCAGAGAACTAGTATTATTATGGTAATGTCTCAGTGGTAGAAACCATATCTGAAGATACAAAGTAATTTGTAAGAACAGAAGGCAAGATTCAAAACCAGAAAATGATACTACTACCCTATAATAGGCAATTAGCTTTGAAATAAAGCTTTATACCTTAAATGCCTGGTTTAAAATAAAAAAAGTTTTCCACGCTATTCATTAGTATAGTACATCCTGTTAAAACTGTATTAAGAAAACAAAGGAAATGTTAGCTTGGCCCTGACTTCAATATGACAAATTAATGTCCCTGTAATCAAATACAATCAGGATTGGTAGGTAGTTGGTTAATTCAAAAAAAGTTAAAGTGAGGAAAGTTAAGAAATTATACATGTATAGCTAAATAATGTATTTTGGCATCAATCATTTATTTCTGCATTTATTAATCAATCTTTTGTTGTAGAACATTTTCCTACAGTTTGATGAGAGTTCTATTGCTTTCTTGCATAAAGTGTCATCTTTGATCTCCAGTTTCAGTTTCTTTAAAGTGAAATAAGAAAATAAGGTCAGCTGTGAAGAAATATAAAAATATACTTCTCTAGATATTTATCAGCATTTTCTAGCTTTTTATGATGTCTTCTTCACATCTGATTATATTACATGCTTATAGACTCTATTGAAAGCATTAGTTTCTCATAGAAAGTTCTTTTTCTTTTCACACTCATATTACTTTGGCTTTTACACTATTTAATAAATTGTGTAATTTCAATAATAAAAATAACTGAGATAAACAGACTTGAGGACAAACTCAGCTGACTCTTGGTAAACATAAAACTCAGCCAACAGGAGAAGGAGTAGATGAATGTACTAGAGTAATCATCTTACTGCTAGCATTCTGCAAAAAGCATTGTCCAAGTTTTACAGAGAGAATGGAGAGCACAGTTTATTCTAGCGGATTGATTAAATGGATGTTGATTAACTGAGCATCTATGGTATAGATTATTGTATGCCAAGTAATAAAATCTTATTTGGAATTCCATGACATAGGATCTGGAAGGAGCAATAACAAAAATAGCTAGCATAACCCAATCATTTAACAAATGAGAAAATGCAGACCTTGAGAGTTGGGAGTATCTTCCTGACATTACTTCATTAGTAAGGAAAGGAACAAATTTCATGCTCTCTGTTCAATGTTCCTTCCTACACAGGAGAAATGTGTTCTGTTGCTACTGGACAAAGTGACTTGAAGGACCTAATTTTATTTTTTCCCTCGCCTTACTGTTTTCAAGTGCAGTGCAAAGAAGAATTTCTCTCATCTGAGACTAACGTTTTTATTACCTAAATTTAAAAATCAAAAATGTTTTACTTTGGAGTTTTCATAAAAAAAAAAAAAAAAGACTAGTTTGCTTTTCATTTCAATGTCAACTTTATATAAATCTCTTGCAAAAAATGAAAACTCAGGACCAAATGTTTTCTATATATATGACCTATTGAATTCACAGGGACTCACATTAGTCCTTGGTCAGGAACTAGGAAATAGCTTGAGAGAAATAAAAATGGCTGAAATACTATAAAGACTGAAAAAATAAACAAGAAACCAAACTTGCACTGACTTTTCCAGATATTTCGCCAGGATGGCTAAGGTCATTGGTGACTACTCTATTCTCAAGTAACGTCATCAAAAATATCTGCCATAGAAATAGATCCGAAATTATAATATTTACTTTGCAAAATGTACAAGGCTTCTGTGATGTGTACTCATGTATATTTACAAAAATGGGTAAAAATATAATGTAATAAAAGTCTAAAAATGGACCCGAGAATTAGAACCAGATTCCACATTCTCCTATTCATTTATTCTTCTTATCTCTTTCTCTTTCTGCTAGAAACATGTCTACTAAAAAATTAATTTGGCACCAACAATGTGTACAAGCACTAACCCCTCTTTCAACTTGGGCCTCAGCCTTCTGGCAATAATGAACTACTTTTAAGCCCTACATGTCATGATTACTTCCGCCAAAGAGGAGTGGTGGGTGCTTAATGTCCCCTGAGGAGAAGCATCACTGCTCCCTTCTTGCTGAAAAATTCTCAGACGAGTACTGCCTTGAGGGTCACTTGGGTAATTTGTCTAAGTGAACTTTTAAGTGTTTACTCTACAACTTCCACATATTCCATTGGTTTATTTTCAAACCTTTTTGATTTTGATTTTTTGATTGTTTCTTCATATATACTTTCCTCCATTTTCTCATTAAATATTGAGATTCCACAGAGTTTGACCCATTCATTGTTCTTCCTCATCACCTACATGACTTCATTCTCTCTCAGAATTTTTGCTATCACATGTTAGGGGTTCCCAAATCTATGAATCCAGCACAGCCCTCACCAGTAAATGAGAGTCATGTCAAATTCCCACAAAACAGCTCTGGATTTTTACCATTCACTTTGGATTTTTTTTTTTTTTTTGGAGATGGAGTTTCGCTCTTGTTACCCAGGCTGGAGTGCAATGGCGCGATCTCGGCTCACCGCAACCTCCGCCTCCTGGGTTCAAGCAATTCTCCTGCCTCAGCCTCCTGAGTAGCTGGGATTACAGGCACGCACCACCATGCCCAGCTAATGTTTTGTAGTTTTAGTAGAGACAGGGTTTCACCATGTTGACCAGGATGGTCTCGATCTCTTGACCTGGTGATCCACCCACCTCGGCCTCCCAAAGTGCTGGGATTACAAGCGTGAGCCACCGCGCCCGGCCCAATTTGGATTTTTACCGTGTGTAATTACAGTCTTAAGACAATGCAGTCTTATTTAAATTAATAATTCACTGTGCTTCATAATAGCAGGCTAACAAATTAATTAACTAATAGCTTTGCCTGGTCACTACACAACCACCACTACCACTACCACCACCAGCCCTGGCGTTATCATATCTTGATTTTTCTCCTAAGCCTCTTTGCAGATTTATAATCACAATCTCGTATGTTGAAATTCCTAATGTGGGAAATATTGTCAACACCCGACTACACAAAGTCACCACAGATTACATGTGCTTTAGGAATACAAAAACAAAAACAAAAAAATTCAAAACAAAAAAACATGCAAGAACCAATATTGAGTATCTAAGTGCATAGACTCATTTGACCTCACATGTTTATTTGCATCGTTATTCCCCAGAATTAAGAAATGAGGAAGAAGAGTGGGGAACAAAACACTTCCTTGAGAAAAACTTCCAAAAATAACATCGTAGGTAGAAGATGGTAGGAAAAGAGGTGAAAAAGTGCTACATTTTCCACTTACACTAATTAAATCTAATCACAGCTGCCAACTAACTGTTGCATTGTAGGTTTATAAAGTCAGCTTAAAGGCTTCATTCCTCATTAAATCAATACAAGCAGTCTTAAAGGCACTCATGGTAAAGCAAGCCCCATTAGACTGTTAAAATGTAACAAGGATCTACTTTCACAGATCATTGTATTTCTATGTAGCCAGAGCCTGCAAGTGCATCAGTAATCATTCTCTCTTTCTTGAGCTTTTGCTACGTTCCCCAGGGCTTGCAGTAAACTTGAGGTAGAACAATGAAGTCTTTCATGTGGAAGAAAAGAAAAAAACCCTCAAGGCAAGAGTCTCCCTTTCCTTTTCTATATCACTGTGAATGTACTAAAAGAAACAAAAGGAAAAGATCAACCCCCTTTCCAGTGGTCAAAAGGTATTTCAGAAATAAAGGAAGAATCCTTGAGAATGGCTTTGTGTCTGTCTGTCTTCCAATTGACTGCCACTGTTGGTATGTTTTAAACCTTTTCAGTGTTAGGAATCCAAGCCCAGAACAAACAACCAAACCACAGACTCAGGTTGTCTTCTATAAAACAATGAATGGCATTTGCTAGGATGACCAAGATCCCTTGGCATTATAGAGAATTCTATAAGAAAAAATGCTGCTACCCTTGAGGAGTTTGAATATTTAGACAGACAAATGTAGACAAACCTCCTAAACTTGATTGTGTTGTTTACAAAATAATAAAATGAATAGTGAGATCTTGAAACTTACATTTGACTTTAGAGTCAAGAAAGAAACCAAGTAAAATAGAGAGCTTTGAACGATTAGAACCTACATTATGTCAAGATCTCAACTATTTCCTGTTCTTCAGTAGAAAGCAAAAGAAAAGCCAGAAGGTTTAGAAGTAGAACCAGTATGTACATAAGATCTAATCAGTACATTGTTCGTAATCCACAAACTACTCAAGAGGCAAACGACTCAGGAGTCGCTGCTTCTGCCTTTTTTAAAGTCGATTGTCAACAGTAGCCCTTTTAGTCCAATATGTCCTGCCTTAATGCAGTGTTAGCAATTCTTTCAAAATAATGTTCCTTTATATTTGTATAATATTTTACAAACTAAAGCGGAAGGTGCCTAACAGGATTTATTCTTCATAAACTTGCTTTATCCTGACTTCAACACAGGTAGGTATTGTCCCCACTATTAGTGAGCCAGTGTGAGTGATAGCAACTCAGCTATATAAATAGGGAGTCAGTGCATTGGAGAAGCTAAAAGGACTAGCCAAGAGTCTTATACTTTGGAAGTAGTAGAGCCAGAAATAAAATCGAGTTGTTCATCTAGCATTATGTTACCACATGAACAAAAAAAATTATATTTAAACAACAGAGAAAGCTACATTTTATAAGAGGTAAGTAGTCAGTTTTAATCCTATGTAACTCATCATATACCAAAGCAAAAGCATTTGTCTAAGAACGTTCAGTCTCACAATCGACATTAGCCAAATGCATTTAGAATGGAGGACCAATGCTGCATGAATGTGTACTCATTGATGAAGTTAATTATTAACATTGTCATCTGTTAAAACAGAACCATACTGGCACAGGCAAGGACCCCAGCTGAACCCCACTCTCCTAATACTTCAAGTGGTAACAGCTAATACCAATTTTAATATTGCTATTTACATGTCATAAATGTATCTGGCATAAATGCATCTGTCTACTCTTCCCTGGAGGTTTATTTAGAAGTGAAAACAAAGGCACTATTTATAAAGATTCTCTATGTTCTTAATTTAGTTGGAAAAGCAGAAAGTCACCAGAGAGACAGTTACATTTGGGTCACGCTGCATAACATCTTTGGTATACTATGAGTGCTCAATCAACACTAAGGCACAACACAGTGAAGATTTTCTGATTTCTATATATTTTAATATAACTAATATTTATTGAGTAGTTGGTATCCAGAATGCGTTGTAAGACTGTGAAAATGGGCCGGGCATAATGGCTTATGCCTGTAATCTCAGCACTTTGAGAGGCTGAGTTGGTTGGATCACCTGAGGTCAGGAGTTTGAGACTAGTCTAACCAATATGGTGAAACTCCGTCTCTACTAAAAATACAAAAATTAGCCTGGTTTGGTGGCATGCACCTGTAGTCCCAGCTGCTCAGGAGGCCAAGGCAGGAGAATTGCTTGAATCCAGGAGGCAGAGGTTGCAGTGAGCTGAGATCACGCCACTGCACTCCAGCCTGAGCAACAGAGTGAGACTCCATCTCAAAAAAAAAAAAAAGACCGTGAAAATGAATAATATGACATCCTAGATCTGGTATATAAATATATATAGCTATATACCAGATACATATATATACCTTAATAAGACACACCCAGTAATAAGACCCACTCATGCCTTCAGAGATTTCAATATATACACACACACACACACACACACACACACACACACACACACACACACAATTTCTTCCTCCCAAAGTCATTAACATTATATCAAGGAGATAAAAATTTATAAACTGGATTTGGAAAAAGATGGACAATGGGTTCAGTGGAAGAATCTAACTTTGCTCCCACCAGAAACCTCTATAAAATCACTGTAAAGGGACAAATAGACAAACAGATATAGATATACTTTTAAAGATATATACCCAAGAAGAAATGAAGATAATATAACAGCACAAAATTTGGGAAGTCAGGAAAGCCGACATATGAATGTTAACTAAAGAGCCTTGCAGACCCAAGAAGGAAATGAGGAAAGCTGAAAATTGACCTAATCTTCACTTTGAAATCGCCAAAAGCCTCAGAAATTGGCAGTATCAGATATCTCTGGAACTGGGGATTAAGGGGATGGGGAGCTGAAATAAGAAAAAATGGTTGGAAGGTTTAAAAAAAGCAATCAGAAGCTTCAAATGGTGGCCCACACCATAATTTCAGTAGTTTGGGAGGCTGAAGCAGGAGGATTGCTTGAGCCCAGGAGTTGGAGATCAGCCTGGGCAACATAGCGAGATCCCATCTTTATATAAAAATAAAGCAATAAGTAAAATAAAATAAAATAAAATAAAATAAAATAAAATAAAATAAAATAAGTAATTGGATCCCTGTCCCTAGATTCTATTCATGTCACTGAGTCAATTCCCTTTCACCACAATGGTATAAGACTAGACAGTTTAAACAGAGACTCAACCGAGGGGGAGGCCATGTCATAACTGAGGGTGTGAGTGCCAGCCTGAAAATGTGTGGGCTACAAGATTACTAGCAGATAGGCCTTACTCTTCAGACGTTTAAGATTAGAAGATATCTCTCTAGAGAATCAGCAGAAGTGGAAAGACTTAATGTAATATTAGGGGTTCCCCCAATAGTTGCCCAGCCAAACTGTCCTACAAGAAAACTCAGCCTTAACAGGACCCACTCATGCCCTCAAAAATTCCAATCAGAAATTGGATTCTTGCACCCGGAATCATGGACAGTCAGACAAACATTACTAGAATCTGAAGAAAATTTCTAATGTGGAACATATAGGCAAGAAAAGACTAAATGAAACACTTAGAGAAAAATGAGTAAACAGAGAAGTCTTCACAAAAATTCTCATTAATATCTCCAGAGAGGATTTTTATATGTACAGATTGCTAACAACTAAGTAGCATTTATGATAAAAGAAGAAGATGGTATAAGATATAATAAATTCAGAGCGTAAAATAACTTTTGGAAAATAAAATTTGATAGCAGGGAGGAAAGAAAGTCAGTAGAAGTTTTCAAAAAGAATGCTAATGAAATCTTCAAAACAATTATAAGATTGAGGGATCTCAGAATGAATATGGAATGTGACAAAACAATATATTAGAAATGTGTAAAACAACCTCACTGAAAGAAGGGGTGGGATTCTGACCAAAATTACATTGGAAATATATGGCGTCTGTAAGACTTTTTTTTTTTTTTTGAGATGGAGTCTTGGTCTGTCGCCCAGGCTGGAGAGCAGTGGCATGATGTTGGCTCACTGCAACCTCCGCCTCCTGGGTTCCAGCAATTCTCCTGCCTCAGCCTCCTGAGTAGCTAAGATTATAGGTACATGACACAACGCCCAGCTGACTTTTGTATTTTTTAGTAGAGATGGGGTTTCACCATCTTGGCCTAAAGATCACGAGGTCACAAACTCCTGACCTCGTGATCCACCCACCTCAGCCTCCCACAGTGCTGGGATTACAGGCGTGAGCCACTGCATCCAGCCTGGAGTCTGTAAGACTAAAGGTAAAAGAAACTATACATAAGCATTAAACTCTAGTTGATAAAGTTATTCTCATGAGGGCACAGTTAACAATTTTGATGTCATGATATAAGTATATTGGAAATGAACAATCGAGTAAATGGATGTGGGATGCTATGAGCCAGGATTCTCATTCTTGGAGTGTGAGTTTACATATAAGAAAAGGATGCAGCTGGAATAATTTGTGTAATATATTAGAGCTGAAAACATCCATCTGAACTCATGTTTTGCTTAATATAGACACCGATGTTACACATAGAAATGTTTTGAGATATTTGTATATATGAGTTGGTGTGTACAGACCTATTGTTTGCTCTGCCAGCTGAGAGGACCTAGATACAACCATGTTCTATTAGCCACAAATACATCTAATGCTCAGACCTTTGTTTCTAATATCATCTTCTAGTAAAAGGAACTAGGTCTTCTTGGAGAAATGTCTGATTGTAGGTTTGAGAAAGGAAATATATGAGATAAGCCTGAAATATTTAATAGTGCCAGAAAGTAAAAAATAATGCCACCAAATAAATAAATAAGTAAACCTATAATGTTGCAGGTATTCCAAAAGGTCAAAGGAGCTAACTAAAAAAACTCTTAATGGTCAAAGCTGGAATAATTCCAGCAACAAAATAAATAAAGTAGTATTAGGTTATAACCCAAAGTATAAAATAAATATTTATGAATATATACTGTTATAAATAATTGAATAAATATATAAGTGAGAGAAAAGGGAAATATCACCCATGCAGGAGAATTTCAAATAATGTATGTAGATAAAGAGGTAGAGCATAACTCCCCACCTAAGTATTGGGAGGGAGTGGATGTGCCACACACTTTTAAACGACCAGATATCACTAGAACTCATGGTCACCAAGATAGCACAAAGCCATGAGGAATCTGCCCCCATGACCCAAACACCTCCCACCAGGCCCCACCTCCAGTATTGGGGATTATAATTAAACATGAGATTTGGGTGGGGACTAATATCACAACTATATCACATGCTTTTAGACAAGCTTAGATAATAACACCAGAATAATTAAAATCCCAAGCTATTAAGAATTAGACATTTTCTCCATATGGAGAAGAATGAGACAGCTGCTTATTTTTTATTATTTGAAATCTTTAACAAGCATGTGTATTACTTTTAAAAAGATAAAAGTTGGCTGGGCACAGCATTTTGGGAGGCCAAGGCAGGTGGATCACCTGAGGTCAGGAGTTTGAGTTCAGCCTGGCCAACATGGTAAAACTCCTTCTCTACTAAAAATACAAAAATAAGCTGGGTGTGGTGGCAGGCACCTGTAATCCCAGCTACTCAGGAGGCTGGGGCAGGAGAATTGCTTCAACCTGGGAGGCAGAGGTTGCCGTGATCTGAGATCAAGCCATTGCACTTCAGTCTAGGCGACAGAGTGAGACTCTGCCTCAAAAAAAAAAAAAAGATAAAAATTATCTTTTAATGACTAAGATGCCATTTCTGTCCTGAAGAATCTTGCAATCTAATACAGAAAACTGGTTATAAAAGGGGAGAGAAAAGGAGAGAAAGAAGTAGGGAGGTGACAAAATCTTTATTGAGTGTCTACTTTGTGCTATGCATTTTACTGGATAAATTACATACATCGCCTCATTTAATCCTTTTATTGTTCCAATGACTTTCTCCGTTTTACTCTGAATAATGAAGGCTTGAAAAGGTTCGCTAATTTATTCACAAACTTCCTACATGCCAAAGGCAGGTATCAAACCCAGGTCTATCAAAGTCTTAATTTATGTACTTCCTCATATAGAAGGCAGTCATCTAAGTGCTAAAGGTATTTGGATATCAGTAAGATTTTTAAGATGGACACTGCTTCCCTGCTAGACAAAGTTGCAGTAAAGGACATGGTTACCTTACAGATCCTGGGCACAGCAGGGTAAGTCAAGCTCCAACTGCTTGGTGAGACCCTCTCCAGAGAACCAGAATGCTGAGGGACTGTTTGTGATGTCTGTGTCCTATCTAACACATTCAAAACTCTTAACAGCTGGAGAGATGAGTGATTCATCTAAACCCATCCCAGGAGTCCTGAAAGCTTTCCCTTTGTTGCAATGAGGCACATGATTAAGTGAAGGAGAGATAGGAGAGAATGGCCTCCTGCAAATCCCCATCACAGTCAACCTCCCATCTTCTCTTTCCACTTCCCTGTCACTCACCTATGAGATATGGAGATAAGCTAATTTGGTCACACTATTCCTCAGCTGGTCTTTTTTGGAGAAATCTTTTCAGGCATTTTGGTCACCAACTTATTTCCTTCCTTAAAGTAATTTCTGTTAAACTGTCACCACCCCCTTAACTTTTAATTCTTCTTCCTCTTTTCCTCCTCCTCCTCCCTTTCTTTCCTCTTCCTCTTTCTCTTTCTCTTCCCTTTCTCTCTTTCTCTCAGTTAATAACTGTGCCCACCACGTCTCCAGGAAACACAGACCATCAATTTTATAACCTGAAATCCAATCAATGTCATATACACATCTATTCTTCCTTTCCTCCCATGTCAGAAGCAGAGGAGCCCTTCTAGGCAAAGCTAATTCTGCTGCTTTTGTCCTTATCCTGTCTACTCCTGCTTCTCCTGGAGTCTGTGCCATCTCCTATTGTCTCTCCTTTGCCTTTTCACTCCTCCTTCTCTATGAGCATTTTTCCCTTACTATAAAACGAAACTAACCTTGGTCCCACTGGTGAAAATCTTTTCTGTCTTCTCAGTTCCACTTTCTTTCCCAGTTTTTGTGGAGTGTGTGCTATGTACCAGACACTATGCTGGGCGATGAGAATACTTTGTGAAACAAAACAGATCCAAACCCTACCTTCAGGAAGCTTACAGTTTAGTGAGAAAGCAGATGATAGTAAGTATATAAATATAAATTTATAAATTTCCACAAAAATGGCACAGTGACAGAGAGTAAAGGGGGAGTCAACTAAGTTAGGGTACCCAGGAAAAAGCTCTTACCATTACATCACTTTCATTACTGGAGTTCAGACTGTTATCTCTCACCTGAGTTCTAATGAACTCTTAACTGAATTCTCTGCTTACAAATTCCCTTTTTTGGTCCTTTTCACATACTATTACCATAGTTCAGTGGCTAAAGCAGATCCAAACTTGTCATTCCTCTACTTATGCCTTCAGTAGTTTCTCAATACCTGCAAGCCCAGATACTTGAGCCCAACATCTTAAAACACATAGATGTGTAAAGAGACTAGAGATTGCTCTATAAACAGAGACTGGTGCTGTGAGCAATGTTTGGTGCTGATGTTAATCTCCAGAACTCCCTTGGGCTTGTTATTTTTGCCAGCCATTCTCTATTTTGATTTGTCTTGTTTAACAAAACAAAGTCAAATGAAGAATAAAGAGCATCCAGTGGAAGACCTAGAGCAATCACGTTTTCTCCTTTGACTACCAAGTGGTTCTAAGAAACAGGTTGGGCTGCGGAACCTGTAGACTGGAGAAGAAAGTGGCTGAAATTCCAAAGAAAGAAAGGGCCACACAGCTGACTGCTACAGGAGACCAAATTTGACATTCTTCTTTAAAATGCTATTAGGAAAACTGGCCAACTAAAACTAAATAAAACTAAATTTAGTGAATTTCTCATTTGGTGAAATGGGCTTTTGTGAATTAACCAGTGAGTGAGTTTTCTTCAAGAGTCTAAGGGAATTTGATGTTCTGCCTATTTGACAGATTCCACCGATGAGGAAGTGAATTATATGAGTCAAGTTTAATGCCATGGACAGAGGAGCTTCTGCCCCACTTCCTTTTCAGTAGTTCAGAGCATGTGGTGTCTCTTGTTGTCTTTGCATCAGTCTGTGAATAGCAAAGGGTGGGCCTAAACTTCGCTCTACCAATCTGCCCCAAAGAACATGGATCTTAGTTGAGGGCCTGATTAGGAGCTTGCTAGAAGATGTCTTAACAAAGAAGATGAGGTGACCTGTCAGCGGTGAGCCAGAGACCTGCCTATTAAATTATAAGAAACTTTGAAAGACAGTTGTTAAACACAGCACTAACTAAAAACAAAGATATTTCAACTTACGCTTAAATTAGTTCTATTAAAAATAAAGACAAGAAATATTCAAAATCATTACTCCATAAAAACTATACTACATTTTACATATTATCTAGGTTATTGAGCTTATACACATCTTTTGTACCTGTAAGGCAGATCTTTTTCCAACTTCACATTTGGTGACACCACATTGGTAGCTTGAAATGCCAAGGCGGGAATGTTTACATCACAAAAGTCCACAAGTACCACAAATCAGGGCTCACCTGCAGGGCAGACTTTCTCTTCGAAGAGCTAGGAGAGGCTTGGCACAGTGACTCACACATGTAATCTCAGCATTTTGGGAGGCCAACTGGGGTGGAGGACTTGAGGTCAGGAGTTCAAGACCAGCCT
Source organism: Sapajus apella (assembly GCF_009761245.1). NCBI lineage: Eukaryota > Metazoa > Chordata > Mammalia > Primates > Cebidae > Sapajus > Sapajus apella. Next base: position 12,504,784 of record NW_022436964.1, read on the forward strand.
GGGCAACATGGTGAAATCCCATCTCTACTAAAAATACAAAAAAAATTAGCCAGGCATGGTGGCACATGCCTGTAATCCCAGCTACTCGGGAGGCTGAGGCATGAGAATCACTTGAACCGAGGAGGCGGAGGTCAAAGTAGATGGCACCACTGCACTCCATCCTAGGTGATGAAGTGAGACTGTCTCAAAGAAAAAAAAAAAAAAGAGCTAGAAGAGTCACACTGGACCTCTGCAACACTAACAAGGCAAGGTCACGTCAGCAAAGATAAGAATGGTCCATGCATTATACCAGTTGTATGCTTCAGTTCAGATACCAGCAGAACACCGTAGAATGGCACCAGTCCGCCCCGTGGTCATGAGTCCAGGGAGCAGCCCAGACCAGCCATGACTCAGCAGAGACCAGCAATGTCAAAAGGATGCCAAGAACTCCCAGTCTCCTCTGTCCTTCTGAGGTCACTTAAGCCTCACATTCAGATGTCATCTTGAAGAGAAACAGAGTGAGCAGAAACCTGAAAGACTGAGCACTTTATCCAAAAGAGATAGAGAAGTTACCTAAGGACATAATTTTCTTTATAAAATTCCATAAAATTCTGGCACGACTAAAACTGCACTTGTCACCCCTTGGGATAAGGGTGGTTGAGTGAAGATGATCTTTGCTGAAAATAGACCAAGTATAGGAAAAAGAAGCCATACTTTGTTGTTGCTGCTGCATATTTGAGATCACACTTCTGCTACAGTGATGATTTTGAACGTTTTTTTGCTTCGTGTGACTCTAGCCAAAGAGATATTGAACTTTTATTAAGGGGAAAGTACTATTAGTATCTTCCACGTGCAGATAAAGAAATCAAGCCTCAGAAAGTCTCTGTAACTAACACAAGATGACCCAGGCAGGAAAAGGATGAGTCAGGTCTTGAAAGGAATGTTGGTATGACTGCAGGGGTTCAGCTCTGGTTTTACTGCTTGTTATCAACTCTATTCAGGCCTTTTGTAGGTCATTTTGGCTGTATAGGTACTTCTGCAAGAACTGAGACAAGCCAGGAGAGAGCATCTCCTCAGGGAAGCATCTGGAACAGGTAACCTGGGGACAAGTCAAGTCAGAAAACGTATTACTTTAGAAACTGACCATGAATACTTTAGGATCTAGGACGAGAAATGAAATGTCACTGGAAAGGAAGTTGAGATCTGAAGCTAAGTGCACAAATCATGAAGAAGGAAATGGGCCACAGGGCTGGCAGCTAAGAGAGCTGAGACACTGGAACAATGACTGAAGTGTGGAGCAGAGAGGCTGGACTGGGAAGAACTAAATCCAGGAATCCTGAGCAAGCATTCTCTCATACCGGGCCCAGTTCATCTTGCCAGTGCAACAGTAGCCTCATTAAGGAGCCAACCCACTGCCCTGCAGGCCCCAAGACTGCTAGCTCCATCTGACTCTTAGTTGTTGTCTTAAAAAATAAGTGTTTTTGTCCGGGCGCAGTGGCTCACGCCTGTAATCCCAACACTTTGGGAGGCTGAGGCAGGCAGATCACAAGGTCAGGAGTTCGAGGCCAGCCTGGCGAAGATGATGAAACCCATCTCTACTAAAAATACAAAAATTAGCCAGGCATGGCGGCATACGCCTGTAATCCCAGCTACTCAAGGAGGCTGAGGCAGAAGAATCGCTTGAACCCAGGAGTTGGAGGTTGCAGTGAACCGAAATCGTGCCATTGCACTCCAGTCTGGGCAGCAGAGCGAGGCTCCATGTAAAAAAATTAAAAAGGAAGAAAAATAAGAATTTTTATTTTATCAAAGTAATTTATGCAGATATTTTTAGAAATTCAAATAATATAGAAAGGCTTTAAAGAAAAGCAGAAGTCACCTGTCCCAACCTACTCCATTTCCAATTCAACTCTTCATATTTTGCATTCAATTTCCGTAAACTTTCAAATGCCCCATGCACTCCCATGGCTCACACAGAATAGCACATGCCAGAACCTGTTCCAGTATTTCTTTCCTGGTTTTATTATCCCTGAAAAACAGGGAGGAGCCCAGCACAAAAGTCCCCAAATATAGAGCCTTGGTGAATACAAATAGATTGAGAGCCAGAGTAGGCACAGGAGGGAAGCCAGGGTGTCCACCCAGGCCCCTTTTGTTTCACTGATTTCCATGGGCAGATGGATGATTTCTCCCCATTGTCTGGGGTATATTGTATACTTTGCCAGCTCAAAGGAATGAGTCAGCTTCTCCCTCCTCCTTTATTTCCCATCTGCTGATAATGCAGCTCTCTACAACCTGTTGATCTCCATTAATAGTAAGAAGGTCCTCAAACACAATTTTAGTTGAAAAACACGTTTTTCTGTTTTGGTAGCAGAACTTTCTTCTGAGGTCTAGTGTTGCAGTGGTTCAAGCTTTCCTTTGTCTGCCGTCCTAAAGGGCATCATTCTTGTATTCATTCATTCAGCAAACATTTGCTAACCACCCACTCTGGGCCAGGGATGTGATCAGCACAGTGGACACAGTTTAAGCACACAGTTTGTGTCCTCATGCTGGAATAGCCTAGAAAGAAGGTCAGATGAAAAGGCCACCGCAAGTTCATTTAATGATGGCACTCAGAGACAAGTTTCCATGGAAGAAGCACTAGGATGGCACTGCTCTCCTAATTGAGTGGTCAGGAACAGCTTTCTGGAATGGGGATATCAAGGTGAGTTCTGAAAGCCACCTATGAGCTAGGGGTCTCTGCAGAGTATCTAGAGGCACTGAGTGTGGCCAGAACAAACTTTCTCTGATCACAGCCCCAAAACTGCTGAGAAATTCACAATACCTGGCCAACATCTGTCAATTTTCTAGATTAACATCATAAATCTTGACTTTTTAAACAACGGCACCTGAATCCCATCACATATTGGCTGTTATAAGCCATTTCCCCAGTTTGAGAACTCTATCTTTTGGCCCAGGTCTCTGCAGAGCTAAACAAGACACCTTGTTCCAGCAGCCAGCCCTCTCCTGCTCTTTGGGTCTGCCTGGACTTCTGGTCCAGCTTTGCTGCTTCCCGAGACCCAGTTCCAGTATTTGTCACCCAGATGCTTTCTTCCTCTCAGAAGGGTCTGAGCTCTCCAAGGCCCTGAAAGAGGAAGTAAAGTGCTTCTCACAGCTACATCTCCACTGTTTCAAGAAATTATATAAAAAATAGAGGAAGTAGGATCGTAAGACACATGGAAGTCTCCAGAACCCTAGCCAGTCCAGGAATTTTACTTTGGTGTTTCATGACTTTATTTAAACACTTTGGTAGCTGTTAAACTGAGATTTGTCCCAGGAAAATAATATTTGGAGCAAATAAATTGCAAAGAAAAAGAAAAGGTTTTATTTTGGTGGAAAAAAAGCAATAACACTGAGGAATAGAAAAGTGGAACTAGGCCGGGGTGCAGTGGCTCACGCCTGTAATCCCAGCACTTTGGGAGGCCAAGGAGGGTGGATCACAAGGGCAAAAGCTCAAGACCATCCTGGTCAACATAGTGAAACCTTGTCTCTACTAAAAATACAAAGTTAGCGGGGCGTGGTGGCACACACCTTTAGTCCCAGCTACTTGAGAGGCTGAGACAGGAGAATCACTTGAACCCAGGAGGCAGAGGTTGCAGTGAGCCAAGTTCACACTGCTGTACTCCAGCCTGGCAACTGAGTAAGACTGTCTAAAAAAAAAAAAAAGAAAAGAAAACAATTAAGGTCTGAAGGGCTGAAAGATTGAAATTTTACAAGTTTGCTCAGGATTAGATCTGTTTGAAATACATGAAGAGAAACAAGGTGGGAAAAGAGTCAGGGGAAGAGGGAATAATAAGGGCATTATTAGAAGGAATGATTGAGCTGGGGCATAGGCAAGCAGGAGGAGATAAAATGTTAAAACTAGAACCACATACATGGACAATTTTATAGGAAACGTATATTAAAATAAGTACTGAAAACAGGCAAAGGAGACAAGACAGCAAAGCTTGGGTGATACCATACTTGGTTCTTAGAGAATCATTTTGGCTTTGCCTGATTACAGAAAAAACCAGCCAAAGACCCATCAAATGTGCTGTTCTCTGTTGTCTTCTATGCGTGACTTCTCCCAGTTCATCCACATCTGCAGCATGGCTTCCCCAGTAGGGAACACACTTGTAACTAGGACAAGAGTCACTCCTCTTACCTTGTGACATGGAGGGCCGGTTGAGTTCTGCTAAAATTCAAAGCTAAAATTTTCAAAGCTAAAATTAAATTTCTTCTGCCCACTCCCGTAAATTCCTTGTAAGTTACTTCTCTAGCCCTCCCTGACTCATTTTCTGAGAGTAAAAGTCAAATGAACAAAGAGTCCAATTATTTTCCATGAGTAGGAGAAGGGATTATAGCAACTCCAAGAAATCATTAGTCAAAGTTATGCATAGCATGAAAAATATTACACACACGCACATGCACACACAATTACATTCACACATGCCACCTCCAAGGGCCTCTATCTTCACTAACAATCTACTAAAAAGGCCAATCAATCAAATTTTAGCCTAGATGAGGACATATAGTTTCAGTTTGTCTATTTGGTACACATGGACAGCTCTTTTCTGCGTATTTTATCACTAGAGTGCCCAACAGGGAATTATAGCTTAGTATTTTAGAGATCAACCCACTGGTGGGAAAATGGTCTGTTCAAATTGTTCACCCACTATTGAGAAGTGGATCTTTCCAACACAGAAAAAATGTCGAAGGGAATTTTCTACTCCTGTGTCTCTCTTGACAAAACTAGAGAAGAAATGATTACTGTGCACTAGGAGTTTAGAATAAAACTGGTGAGAACACACAAAGGAATTCTGTGAGGCAGCCACTGGGGACTACTTACAGGCCTAATTGTAAGTAGTAAATTTAGAAAACCATGTTACGCTGAAAACATTATTTATTTTTCTCTATGAGCTTTGAAAAGTATTGATTTGGAAATATGGATTTATTTGCCCACTGAGTCTTGGAAAACATGTTCTGGTTACCTTTATGAGCCCAGCCTGTCTTCCTGGCTTTATATGGAAATTAATTTCTTTTGGCACCATACTCGCTTCTTGAGCTAAGGCATATATAAGGTTCAACTACATCTCTTCAGAGCTTTGCAAATACTCATAGCGAGTCTTTCTGGAAAAGGAAGAACTTTAACCCCATATAGGGAGGCTGGCCAAGAAGGAGGATTGTGGTTCACTCTAGCAAAAAATAGTATTCCTTGATACAAGAGGGAACTAGTTAAGCAAGAACATGCTAGGGTAAGCACTGAGGAAGAACTTTTTTGGCAAATGCAATGACTAACAAATTCTAAAACTGGCTATCAAGGAATATCTGTAACAGTAGACACTTGAAATAATTACCCATGTTACATCACTATTTCTTTTAAATTGTTTAAGCAGTAAGAGGTTTATAATGATGAAAGCTCTTAACTACACTAGGGGGGAAAAAAGCCACACTCACAAATCACTTCTATTATAAAGGTTTATTACAAAGTTACATACGAATGTGGGCTCAGAAGATCTCAGCATTGCACTCCAACATGGGTGACAGAGCAAGACTCTGTCTCAAAAAAAAAAAAAACAAAAAAGTTATTTGTTGGGCACAATGCCTCACATCTCTAATCCCAGAACTTTGGGAAGCCACGGTGGGTGGATTGCCTGAGCTCCTGAGTTAGAGTCCAGCGTGGCCAATATAGTAAACCCCATCTCTACTAAAAATACAAAAAAATTACCCAGGCGTGATAGCATCTATAATCCCAGCTACTTGAGAGTCTGAGGCATGAAAATCGCTTGAACCCAGGAAGCAGAAATTGCAGTGAGCCAAGGTCGCATCACTACTCTCCAGTCTGGGTGATAAAGCAAGACCCTATCTCCAAAAAAAATAAGAAAGTAAAATCTTAGTTTCAGCTGGGTACAGTGGCTCATACCTATAATTCCAGCACTTAGGGAGGCCGGGCCAGGCTGATCTCCAGAGCTCAAGAGTTCAAGACCAGTCTGGCCAACATGGCAAAATCCTGTCTCTACTAAGAATACAAAATTAGCCAGGTGAAGCGGCTCACGCCTGTAATCCCAACTACTTGGTAGGCTGAGGCAGGAGGATCATTTGAACCCAGGAGGTGACATTGCAGTGAGCTGGGATCATGCCATTGCACTCCAGCCTGGGCAACCAATCTCAAAAAAGTAAACAAAAAAAAGAAGGTGGGCTCAAATAAGAAATTCCTCATCAGCCACACTCCCCTTTTAGACCCTAGGTGTTCCACTCTTGGGTTGTAGGCTTCTAGGAGCTTCAGAGGAATAACTCAACACTCAAGACTGCAACCCAAGCTTGAATGACCCATATTCTTCTATTCAACTAACATCTTTAACTTCCAGAAGAAGAAACTTGGGTGAATTTTCTATCATTCAGCATGCTCTAACCTTGTTATGTAGAAAACAAAGAAAAGCAAAAGCAAACAATCTTTGTGTAACAAACCACCTTTTTTTATAAACAGACTCCTTAGTTAAACTGACTGTGACTAGGACAGCAGGGTTTGTTTGATAAACAATGCCATGTGGATTACTGGATTCTGCAGGAAATAACTGGTTGTAGTCACTTTTCTTAAAAGGTTTCTTTGCCACAAAAATATCCAGGATATCAAATAAGATTGAAAAAGAAAAAGTAAAAGGAAACATATATGTAACACATGCTGCAGAGTAGTGATACCCTCAATATTTTTAAAAAAATCTAACAAATAAGTAAAAACATTGCAAAAGAAAAAATGAAGAAAGGATATTTGTCTTTTGGGGGGTGGACTACCCAACATCTAAATGGCCATTTAATGCAGGCAAGTAGTGCTAGAAAGTAAGCCCACATTTTCCACTACAGAAGCCAAAGTAGCCAGAGAATCTTGCACTTACCCATTGACTACTATCGTTCAGGCATCTGACATAGACTCAATCAGTCAAGTGCCCCCACCTAGGACTCTGAGTCTTGAGGAATGATGCAAAGACAGGGGAGTAAGTGAGAATGTATTCACAGTAGTGTTGAGAGTTCCAAGACAGCAGTGGAAGGTTGTGGGCAGGATACCAATGACAACATATTAACTGTCCTGTCTTGTGGTATTAGATGTACTGCATTTCCCACTGCCTAGCCCTCCTTTACCAAGCCTGGTTCTCCAACCTTCTCATTGATTCAATAAGCTCTCCCATATCCTTCCAGCAAAATCTGTTTCTGTCTAGGTAACCAGAGTTGACTTTTGTTGCTTATAACTAAGAGCCTTAACAGGGGAAATGAACATACAGTTTTCAAATGAACCAACATATGTGAATAATAAAAACAAGGAGAGACGTGTAACCCCACAAATAGTCAAGAAATAATAAGTAGAGAAAAGGATATGCCTCTTCTCTATATTAGCAAAGATTAAAAGAATTTTTTTGGAATCCAGTGTTGGCAAGAGCATATGTAGGGAAATAAGCAATCTTAATAAACTGGTTTTTTGCTGTTGTTCTGTTTCGTTTTTTGAGAAGGAGTTTTGCTCTTGTTGCCCAGGCTGAAATGCAATGGTGCAATCTCAGCTCACTGTAACCTCAAGTGACTCTTCTGCCTCAGCCTCCCAAGTAGGTGGGATTACAGGCGCCCACCACCATACTCGGCTAATATTTTTTGTATTTCTAGTAGAGATGGGGTTTCACCATGTTAGCCAGACTGGTCTCAAATTCCTGACCTCAAATGATCCACTTGCCTCAGCCTTCCAAAGTGTTAATAAACTGTTAACAGGAATGTAAGTTGATGCAACTTTTCCAGGGGGCAGATTGAAAATTACACCAATATTTTAAATGTGTACACCCTTTGATCAGCAATTCCTCAACTAGCATTTATCTTAAGGAGATAGTCAAGGTACAGCAGTAGTCTTGATATGACAGCAATGTTTATAATTTAGAAATGGGAACAATTTAAACAGACATCAGTAGAGAGATTGTTAAATTATGATAGACCTTTACAAAAGAATATTATTCAGTACTAAAAAGGCAATTAAAAAGGTTTTATGTATATTTAATGAGAAACATCTGCACAGCATGGAAGAGAAGAAAGGCTTTCAGAACAATAAGTATTGCATAATTTCATATTTTAAATGTGGTAGGCAGAATTCTAAGATGTCCCCATGATCTCTGATCTCTGATATACTTGTAATTATGTTACATTACTAGAAAATGGATTTTACAATGTAATTAAGATTACTAACCAGTTGACTTTGAGTTCATCACAAGGCAGCTTATCAGGTGAGCCTGACCTGGTGAGCCTTACCTAAACCCACGAGCCTTTCGTAGCAGACCTCATAGCAAAAGGGAACATCAGAAATTCAAAGCACAAAAAGGACTCAGTGTGCCTGACTGGCTTGAAAATAAAGGGATGGAAGGGACCACATGGAAAGGATCTGATCTCAAAGAGCTGACAGTGACCCCCAGCCAACAAGAACATTCATCCTATAACCACAAAATAATTAACAACCTCAAAGAGATTGGAGGTGGATTTCTCCCCAGAGCCTCCGAATAAGAGCCCGGCTAACACCTTGATTTCAGCCTTGTGAGGCTCTAGGCAGAGGATCCAATTGAATTGGTGGACTTTTGATAATTTCTTATACAGCAATAGAAAACTATAAGCTGAAATATATATATTTCAGTTATTGCTGACTCTGGGCAATGAAATTGGAGGGGGGTGATATTTAAATTATTTTTTATACCACTCTGGATTGCTTTCTTCTTCTTCATAAATACAAATGGAAAAATATTGGGCCAGGTGTGGTGGCTCATGCCTGTAATCCCAGCACTTTGGGAGGCTGAGGCAGGTGGATCACTTGAGGTCAGAAGTTCAAGACCAGCCTGGCCAACATGGTGAAACCCTGTCGCTATGAAAAATACAAAAATTAGCCGGGTATGGTCGCACACACCTGTGATCCCAGCTACTCAAGTGGCTGAGGCACGAGAATCACTTGAACCCGGGAGGTGGAGGTTGCAGTGAGCCAAGATCGCACCACTACACTTCGGCCTGGGCGACAGAGTAAGACACTAAAAAAAAAAAATTAGAAAAATATATTTTAATATTTCAAAAACATGAAAACCATGTAATAATATGCCTGGAAGCCACTTGAGCATCTATGGATTTCTCCTGTAGCCTACACAGGAGAGAAGACTTCCTTCTCCAACATCTGAGATCAGGAAAGTGGGGTATTAGGCCCACTGGGTTTTGGTGGTGGCAGTGGTGGTTTTTTATGCTAGCTTGTAGACATGTAGAGTCTCAGGCCCCACCCACACTTACTGTATCAAAATATTCATTTTAATGGGATCCCAGGTGATCTGGGTACATATCAAAGTTTGAAAAGTGTAGCTTTAACTTGTCATGTAATCCTTAATTTCATCTTAGAAAAAGGTGCTACATCATTTCCATTTTACAGGTGAATAACTAGAGTCTGAGACAGGATAGTTTGCCCAAGGTTAGTAAAGCACGGTCTGATTCCATGAGCTTAGCCAGTCTGCTTCACCACCTCTCATAGCAGATGTCTGACTTATGACAGTGGGATGTAACTAGAATTCCATAGCCCTCCCTCCTTCCCTTAGCCATGCCATCCTGGTGTAGGGATGGCCTGGATGCTGCTTCCTAATTATGAAGAAAAGAATGGAAAAAAATAACATTTTTAAGCTGTGGGAGTACTAAGCCAAAATAGATTTAGAATAAGTGCTTATAATATCTTATTCTTTATTTTTCTCTTACTATGTGTTATTAACAAATGTAGTTTCCTATGTTAGTATTAACTTAAATATCTATATGCACAGTTCTTCTCTTATTAATAGTCTTGCCCAAAAAGGATATTGAATATTAATGAGAGCCTCCATACTCAGTGAAATGCACTTGGTACACATTCAAACTGTAACTGAGGTTCAGGGTAGATTAAAAAGTATTTTATTTGGCCGGGCACAGTGACTCGTGCCTGTAATCCCAGCACTTTGGGAGGCAGGTGGATCACAAGGTCAAGAGATGGAGACCATCTTGGTCAATATGGTGAAACCCCATCTCTACTAAAAATACGAAAAATCAGCTGGGCGTGGTGGCATGTGCCTGTAGTCCCAACTATTCGGGAGGCTTAGGCAGGAGGATTGCCTGAACCTGGAAGGCGGACGTTGCAGGGAGCCAAGATCACGCCACTGCATTCCAGTCTGATGACAGAGTGAGATTCTGTTTCAAAAAACAACAACAAAAAGTATTTGATTCAAACAGCTAGTTCAAGCTGACAGTATTTTAAATCTTTGATTATTTATGATAGCTAACAGTTATATATCACCCTACAGGTTGGTTTTTGCATATATTATGTACCATAATCCTGAAAATAACCCTGATGGTAGGCATTAGTATTCTAGTCTTATAAATAGGAAAATGAGGTCTGGTTAGTACGTGGTAAAACTGGGGCTTGACCTGTGCTTGGAACATATTTATCTGGATGTATATTACCATAAGAAATTACCTCCAGTGATAATGTGTTAAAGTCCAGTGCACAAATCTGAAATACTAAATTCTGAATTTTAATGATATGTAAGAAAATATGCATTTATTTTAAGTCATATAGGAGATATATCCCCCCTGATAGACTTAATATGTTCCCTACACTTCTTTTTATATTATTAATTTGCATAGCTAATTCTTTTTTCATAGACTATGTGACAAAATGGCATTTGTGAAAGCAGCTGGCACATGGCAGAAACTGAATAAAAATTATTAAAAATAAAAGCTACAGCCCAGCACTTTTCTAATCCATCACAATTTCTATTTCTGAAATGAAATACAATGAAATCCTTTTTGACACTACTTCAGAGAAAAAGACCTACTCTGTACAAACTGGGCTAACAGTGTTCATTCAGATCAACTCCTGTAGTTACAGTTCGTTTGTGTACGATGCATGATGTACAGTATAGATACAAATGAATGGCATGAACAATGATCAACTACCGTATTTTTGTTCCTTCTGTTAAATACCAATATCCTATCAAATCTACAGCAAAAGGCTGGGCGCAGTGACTCATGCCTGTTAATCTTGGCACTTTGGGAAGCCGAGGCTGGCGAATCACCTGAGGTCAGGAGTTGGAGACCAGATTGGCCAAAATTTTTTTTTAAAAATTAGCCAGATGTGGTGGCACGCACTTGTAGTCCCAGCTACTCAGGTAGGCTGAAGCATGAGAATCACTTGAACCCAGGAGACAGAGGTTGCGATGAACCAAAATCATGCCACTGCACTCCAGCCTGGGTGACAGAGCAGGACTGTCTCAAAAGAAAAAACAACAACAACAACAACAACAAAATGAAAAACAGAACACCAGAATTATTTGCCCCAAAATTATCATTTCTATTATCATCAGATGCCCCCAGTTTTTTCGGCATGCAGGTTCTGAGTTAAATGTGTTCCTCAGCAAGCAATATAGTTTTATAGCAAATTTCATTCATAAGAAATTTGCATTCAAACAGCAAATATTTTCTATTTTCTTCAGAAAAAAATTTCTCAAACTGGAATTGCTGAAAATTCTAAGCTCTTCTTTTTCTGAGAAGGAAAAAAATTAAGGCAAGAGAGGGAGGAAAAAAGAAGGAAAAAAATTAAGGATAAATGTTGTATTTCTATTGAAATAGAAATGATGAGGTTAAGTATCTTTTTGGTTCTGGGTGTTCAGGCTCTTGTCCTCCTTCTCCAGGAGATGGTTCTCTGTTGTTGCATGGACACTGGAAAGAGTGTGCCCTTCTTTTTCTAGCTGATGGAGAGTAAGTGGAGAAACGAAAAAATCTATTTGATCTTGTGAAGAATTGATAACAGCTACTTTTCTCGACTTGCAAATTTCAAAGGTTGCCAGTGTTCACTTTAAGGCAAGCCCCTATTTATCTATCCTAATAAGGTAAACCTTCAAAAAAAGAAGAGGACAAAGGACACTGACAAGTCTGGACAAGTCATAAGAACAAACAATCTGCCGAGAGCTTACTATGGGCCTGGCTTTATAAAGGCAAAAAAATAAAAATAAAATAGCAACAACAACTAGCATCAGCTGAGCACTTACCATAAGCTAGTCCTTACTGTGTTTTACATGTATTACATGCATTAACATTTAATTCTCACAGCAACTTTACAAAATAGGAACTGTCATTATCCCATTTAACACAGCAATCAGAAACTCAGGGAGTTCTAGAAACCTGCCCAAGATTACACTGCCAGTAAGTAGCAGGGTGGGACTCGAATCCAGGCAGACTGGGTCGAGTCTGTGCTCATAACCTCTGTACCATCATCTCACTTAACCCTCACAACATGCACCATGATTGATGGAATCCTATTATTATCGTCATTTTTAACAAGCCAGGCTATGTTTTGGAGAGATAAAGTGTCCTCTGTAAGATCGTGCAGCTGTCCATGCGTTCACCATCAGTATGGCTTGCAAAAAAAAAAAAAAAAAAAAAAAAAGGTCACACAGCTGGTAAATGTGACAAACTGGAGCTTAATCCAGGCCAAGTTGACACAAAACTTTGGTTCATTAACCACTTGACAATTCTGTAGCTGAGTTTAAAAATTAAAATGTTATGATCTACTGCCACATTAAATGATTTGTGCGTAATACTTACAGGCAGAATGTAGCAGAAGAAAAATTACCTGAAAGTTATTGCTGGTTCTAGAAAAGACTAGTAATGATAACTTCACCACTGGGCTTCTTCAGAGATCTAGTAAAGTAAATGTATGATTGAAGGAAATGTTTTTCACTTAGAAGCAATGTCTGTCACTTCTAAAGATGGTCATTTACTCCAGACTCTAATATTCTCAGCCTGTATCAGAAATTTCAGGGTTGAGAGTGAAGAGGGAAATGGAGCATAGAAAAAATAGTACCCCTGAAACAAAGTCAGATTTTACAAATAGAAGCAGATTATATTTGGGTTTCTGTAGAAAGGCCAACAGATTCATCAGTACTCCAAGGTGGCTCATGCCTATAATCCTAGCACTTTGGGAGGCTGAGGCAGGCAGATCACCTGAGCTCAGGAGTTTGAGACCAGTCTGGCCAACATGGCAAAACCCTGTCTCTACTAAAATTACAAAAAGTAGGCAGGCGTGGTGGCACACACCTGTAATCCCAGCTACTTGGGAGGCTGAAGCACGAGAATTGCTTGACTCCAGGAGGTGGAGATTGCAGTGAGCTGAGATCACGCCACTACACTCCAGTCTGGGCGACTAAGCAAGACCCTATCTCAGAAAAAAAAAAATCAGTAATACTCCAAAAACACTTGTTTGAGATAAAGGAGAACTAGAACAGGTAAAAAATAAATAAATAAATAGAAAAAAATGATAGGGAAAAATCACCATGAATAATTAAATTATGGGTGATTTTTCTCTCTAATATTTTTCTAAACTTTCTAGTTGTTTGTAATAAACATACATTACTTTTAAAATTAAAAATATGTACTTTTAAACTTTAAAGAAAATAACCAGTTGTAACTTTAAGATGGAAGAAAAATTGACCAGGGATGTAATGGAATTTTTACTTATCAAGATGGTACCCTAAACGGAGTTGCTCATAGCTGCCTAAATTACTCCTAAGGTTTATAAATGCCCAATTGATTCTGAGTTTCTAAAGAGGCCACACAGTAGTGCCACAGTGGGGATCTTAACGTGGCTACCTATAGTGGTTTTGCAGAGAGAAAAGAGATGCAGATGCTACTGGAAAGTAAGACCAGAAAACAAGGGAAGTGAATATTTCACTATGCTTAAAGTGAAAGCAGGAGTGGGAATCCTCATCATTAGAGTACTGTAGATGGACTTTTCCATTCAAAGGACCTCTCTTAGAAATCACTTCTAGCCTCACAGTTCTAGAGGCTAGAAGTCCAAAATTAAGGCATTAGCAGGCTCGGTTTCTCCAAGATCGAGGCACTCACACATTTGATGTCTTATTGAGGCCCCTCTTGCTGTGTTCTTACATGGTTTTTCTTCTATATGTGGGCCAAAGGGCAAAAGCCTCTCACGTTGGTCCCTGGATGTCCACCTTCTCTCTTTGTCCTTGCATGATTCTTCCTCTGTGTGCATTTTTCATCTTTCTTTGTGCATCCAAATCTCTTTTCTTTTTTTTTTTTTTTTTTTTGAGACGGAGTTTCACTCATGTTACCCAGGCTGGAGTGCAATGGCACGATCTCGGCTCACCGCAGCCTCCGCCTCCTGGGTTCAGGCAATTCTCCTGCCTCAGCCTCCTGAGTAGCTGGGATTACAGGCACGCACCACCATGCCCAGCTATTTTTTGTATTTTTAGTAAAGACGGGGTTTCACCATGTTGACCAGGATGGTCTCGATCTCTTGACCTCGTGATCCACCCGCCTCGGCCTCCCAAAGTGCTGGGATTACAGGCTTGAGCCACCGCGCCCGGCCCAAATCTCTTTTCATAACAACAGTCATACTGTCCACCCTAACAGCCTCATTTTAACTTAATTTCCTCTTTTAAAGCTGTCTCTCCAAAGTAGACACATTCTGAAGCTGTGGGGGGTTAGGGCCTCAGCAAAAAATTGGCATTTGGTGCTTTTGTGTTTTGGTGGGGTGGAAGGTACACAATTCAGCCTATAATATCTGGGAAACAGAAGATCAAACTTAGTCTATCTTCATAGTTGAGCCAGTGAGAAATATTACCTATTCGTGTGGTGTCTCTGTAATAAAGTAACACTGTAATTGCTTGAAAGAATGGTTCCTCCACTTCAGCACAATTGACATCTTGGTTGGAAAAAGTCTTTGCTATGGTGAACTGTCCCGTGCATTACTGGATGTTTAGCAGCACCCCCGGACTCTACTCAGTAGATGTCAGTATCACTACCCCACCCACTCCAGAGTTGCAACAACCAGCATTTTCTCCAGATGTTGGTAACAATGCCCCCTGGGAAGAAAAGCCACTCTCTCGCTGAAAATAATTTTAAATGACCCTGTTATTCAGTTAGGGAACAAAAGTTGATCACCCTCCTTCTATTGGCCAATAATTATACCAAGGTGATTTTTTTTTTTTTTTTTTTTTTGAGATGGAGTTTCACTTGTTACCCAGGCTGGAGTGCAATGGCACGATCTCGGCTCACCGCAGCCTCCGCCTCCTGGGTTCAGGCAATTCTCCTGCCTCAACCTCCTGAGTAGCTGGGATTACAGGCATGTGCCACCATGCCCAGCTAATGTTTTTTGTATTTTTAGTAGAGACGGGGGTTTCACCATGTTGACCAGGATGGTCTCAATCTCTTGACCTTGTGATCCACCCACCTCGGCCTCCCAAAGTGCTGGGATTACAGGCTTGAGCCACGGCGCCCGGCTGATTTTTTTTTTTTTTTTTTTTTTTTTTGAGATGGAATCTTGCTCTGTCACCCAAGCAGAAGTGCAGTGTCACGATCTCCACTCACTGCAACCTCCCCCTTCCAGGTTCAAGCAATTCTCCTGCCTCAGCCTCCTGAGTAGCTGGGATTACAGGCACGTGCCACCATGCCTAGCTAACTTTTGTACTTTTAGTAGAGACAGGGTTTCACCATGTTGGTCAGGCTGGTCTCGAACTCCTGACTTCATGATCTGCCTGCCTCAGCCTCCCAAAGTTCTAGGATTACTGGGATGAACCACTGCACCCAGCCAACCAAGGTGATTTCTTATAATTTCGATAAATTTCCATACAATTCTGAGAGGCTGGTATTAATGTTCCCATTTTCTAGATTAGAGAATGACTGAGAGGTGATGAATGACATATTGAGAAGCTGATGCAACTGGTAAGCTACGGAGTAAGGCTGTAAATCTAAGCAGACGTTCAAAGTCTGTGTTCTGCTATCAAGATCAGAACATTGTCATATACATATACAGAAGTCACACACACATACTCACAAAGAGACCAAGATCCCTGACTTTATGGGGACCACGCACACACAATAATGTCATTATTTCTGAGTCATGGGAGGCTGGATAGTTTAGTGGTTAAAAGTTGAATAAACAGAGTTGACATACCAATTCTACTTCCAAACAGCTATGAATTGGGCAAGTAACTTGAAACTTTTCTGCTTCTTTACCTGTTATAATGTGTAATAATACCTCATAGGAGTGTTGTGAGGATTTAATGAGATGATATATGTATATGTTAAGTGCTTAGCAAACTGTCTGGTACATAATAGGGGCTCAATAAAGAAAAGCTATTATTATTTGTGTATTAAGCCAAGTAATTCCACTAAACAATTGCTAGAATGTTTCTTTATAACCAAGAAACTAATGTACGCATTTTCTAGGGCTTCCATAGCAAAGTACCACAAAATGGATGGCTTAAAACAATAGAAGCTTATTCCCTCACAGTTTGAGATACCAGAAGTCCAAAATCAAGGTGTTAGCAGGGCCACATTCCCTCTGAGACTCTGGGTAGAATCCTTCCTTGACTGTTCCTATCATCTGGTGGTTGCCAGCTATCCTTGGCATTATTTGGCTTGCAGGTCCATCACTCCAGTCTCCACCTCTGTCTTCTCTCCTGTGTGACTCTGGGTCCACATTTCCCTTGTCTTACAAGGATGCAATTTATATTGGATTAAGGTCCATGCTAATAGAGTATGGTAATGTCTTTACTTATTTCTGCAGTGACCCTATTCCCAAATAGGATCATGTTCTGAGGCACTGGGCTTTAGGACTTCAACAGATCTTTTATTTTATTTTATTTTTTTGAGATGGAGTTTAACTCTTGTTGCCCAGGCTGGAGTGCAATGGCGCTATCTCAGCTCACTGCAACCTCTGCCTCCCAGGTTCAAGCAATTCACCTGCCTCAGCCTCCTGAGTAGCTAGGATTATAGGCATGCACCACCACAGCTGGCTAATTTTGTATTTTCAGTAGAGACGGGTTTTTCTATGTTGGTCAGGCTGCTCTCGAACTCTCGACCTCTGGTGATCTGCCCGCCAGCCTCCTAAAGTTCTGGGATAACAGGCATGAGCCGCCGCACCCAGCCTCAACATATCTTTTTGTGGGGCACAATTCAACCCATAGCATGGGGGATATAGGTCATATTATATAGTCCTTTTCTTCTAATGCCTTTAGGATAGGCCTTCATTGAATACATATTTATTAGTAACCACTGTATGCCAGGCACTGTTATAATCACTGAGATATATATATCAGTGAACAAATAGGTAAAACTAATTTTTTTGAGACCAATGGTTTTGGTCTCAAATTACAGTGGCTCATGCCTGTAATCTCAGCACTTTGGGAGGCCGAGGTGAGTGGATCATCTGAGGTCAGATGTTCAAGGCCAGCCTGGCCAACTTGGTGAAACCCGTCTCTACTAAAAATACAAAAATAAGCTAGGCATGGTGGTGGGCAGCTGTAATTCCAGCTACTTGGGAGGCTAAGGCAGGAGAATCACTTGAACCTGGGAGGCAGAAGTTGCAGTGAGCCAAGATCGTGCCATTGCACTCTAGCCTGGGCAACAGAGCAAGACTCAGTCTCAAAAAAACAAAAAACAAATGGTTCCCTTTATGTCCAATTCTGTACAAATACATAAAAATAATTAGCATTTTTCTACCCATCTGACAAAGGTCTAACATCCAGAATCTACAGGGAACTTAAACAAATTTACAAGAAAAAAAAAACAACCCCATCAAAAAGTGGGCAAAGGATATGAATAGACACTTCCTCAAAAGAAGACATTTATGTGGCCAAGAAACATATGAAAAAAAAGCTTATCATCACTGATCATCAAAGAAATGCAAATCAAAACCACAATGAGATACCATCTCATGCCAGTCAGAATGGCAATTATTAATTTAAAAAGTCTAAAAACAAGAGATGCTGGCAAGGCTATGGAAAAATAGGAACACTTTTATGCTGTTGGTGGGAAAGTAAATTAGTTCAACCATTGTGGAAGACAGTGTGGCGATTCCTCAAGGATCTAGAGCTGGAAATACCATTTTACCTAGCAATCCTATTACTGAGCATATACCCCCAAAAATATGTAATTCTACTATAAAGACACATTCACAGGTATATTTATTGCACCACAATTTGCAATAGCAAAGACATGGAACCAATCCAAATGCCCATCCATGATAAATTGGATAAAGAAAATGTGGTATACATACACCATGGAATACTATGCAGCCATAAGAAAGAATGAGATAATGTCCTTTGCAGGGACATGGATGAAGCTGGAAGCCGTCATCCTTAGCAAACAAACACAGGAACAGAAAACCAAACACTGTATGTTCTACCTCATAAGTGGGAGTTGAACAATAAGAACACATGGACCCAGGAAGGGGAACAACATATACCATAGCCTACTGGGGTGTCGGGGGTAAGGGGAGAGAGAGCATTAGGACAAATATCTAATACATGCAGGGCTTAAAACCTAGATGATGGGTTGATAGGTTCAGCAGACCACCAGGCTACATGTATACCTATGTAACAAACTTGCACATTCTGCACATGTATCCCAGAACATAAAGTACAATTTAAAAATAATAATTAGCATTTACTGGACAACTACTGTATATCAAACACTATTCTACCTACACACTGTTAAATCATCAGAATAATCCTATGGGATAAGTATTAATGGGAACCCTATTTTACCAAAACAAGGAGAATTAAGTGAATTGATCAAAGTCACATGGGTAATAAGAGGAACAAACCTAGAACACAAAACAAGCAGGCTGTCTCAGCATCCAGGCTGATAACCAAGGCACCATATTATATCCTTTGTGGCTAAGGCACTGACAGAGAGGGAGGCACATCTTGAAAGTTCTCCATTCTTATTCCTGCAGCACTAAATATTTTTTCAGTGTTGTAATTTTTTATAGCATTCCAAAATTCTAAACTTTTATCAGCAAGTATTTATGCATAATAGTATTTTTGAGCTATTAGATATAAATCGTGTCAATAGTCTGCAACATAAATCATGCTAAATTCCCATGTTTTCAGAAAATGATTTCACTTTATTTTCACAAAATATTTTGTTGGCAATGGCTCTTAATTCTTAAGTTTATTGTTAACAGCTAAATAAATGATATATAATTATTGACAGATAATCCCTCCCTAGTGTTTTTTTCTCTCTCTCTCTTCTATTCCCCTCTCTGTGTAAGAAAAAGCCTAAATACATTAAGATAGATTGCTATTTCAAAGTACTACAAAAAGAATGTTTTTGAAGTAAGGGTAAATAGACTTTAAATTCCATGTTCTCTAGTATCAGCATCACATCTGCAGCATTGGTGGAGAATAAGATCTATCAGCATTTATAGCTGCAGATGCAGTGGCTTGTGCCTAAAATTCCAGCACTTTGGGAGGCTGAGGCAGGCAGATCACTTGAGCTTACAAGTTCCAGACCAGCCTGAGCAACATGGTGAAATCCTGTCTCTACCAAAAATATAAAAAATTAGCCAGGTGTGGTGGTGCACCTGTGGTCCCAGCTACCCAGGAGGCTGAGGCAGGAGGATCAGTTGAGCCTGGGAGGTGGAGGTTGCAGTGAGCTGAGACTGTGCCACAGCACTCCAGCCTGGGCAACAGAGGGAGACTGTCTCAAAAAAAAAATAAATAGATGCATTATTTTAAGGAAAATTAAGACCCAGTAAAGTCAATTTCATTGGGACCCACATCAAGGACATGACGGGGAGTAAAAACAAAAACAGTTCATGGGTACTTTTTAAACGTATTTATGGAAAAATATGACTATGGCTGGAAGGCAAAAACCACCCCACCCTCAATCTCTGGGAATCCACAAGTTTGGCAGCACTCTTGCAGCAGTAATTAATTTTATACAGTACTTAGAATGATTCAGTTCCCCACTTTGGAGAGGACTAAAAGCCAAAAGATTAGAAAATCTTTCCTATTGTTTTTCTTTGCACAGTTTAGGGAAAGAACTTCAGAGGCAAAACTGTTCACATTTGAGGGGTTCCTTCACTTAGCTTCCTACAATGTCTGAGAGCCTAGGAAAGAATGAAGGATAATACTCTGAAACTCCTGGTTTGGGGAAGGTTGGAAGGAAGAGAGAAGGGAATCTTGCTTTGGTTATAGTTGCATAATAATAATGAAACTCCTCTCCAATGTAAAACTTCAGTCTGAGAGATCAAGCACGTAGGAATTAATAGGAACATTTCTGTACTCTAAGTCTGTATGCCTAATTTCTCTGTCTTGACAGGAAGGTCTTAAGGGTGCAAAACATTGCTTTGCTTCCTTTAAATAGTGTTCAGGTAGTGTCCACTCAGGGAGTAAAAGGTAAGTGATCACCACTAGCATCTTCAGGTCAACTTACTAAGCTGCCACCATATGAATCTAATAAAAATCACATCGCATAATATACATGACATACAAAATGTAATATATAAAATATAAGACAGACTACAATAAGTTCATAAGCATTTATAAGGATTTCAGGAAAGCAGTTATGATGTAACAGAAAGAATATTAGCCTAGGCAAGTATTTGAATCTCTTGAGTCTGCAATTCACCAGTTGTGGGATCTTTGGCAAATCCCTGAGCCTTTGAGTCAGAATGGTGTCATCATCATATTGTTATAGGTATTGCATGGGAATACATAAAAACTTAAAGCTTTCTCTCCTAAGTAGATTCTGATCTGAAGGCAGAAAAGACCTATAGACATGAAGTGAAGATTAATTGCAAGGTATTCTAAACAAGGTATGATGCTTGATACATGGGTATAATAATAACTATATTCATGTAATTGTTTTGAGAAATAAATGCAGCAACTTATGTGAGAGTGCTTAATAAATAATAAAACAACTTTTGAAGATTCCATGCTATGATCCCATTTCCACCAGACCAGGTTTTCTATTTTTATTGCATTATTTGACTAAAATATTTGCTATGTCATTCCCATAACAGGTTCTCACATTGGAACAGTCACACTCAATATGTATTAATCCCAAGATGATTTGGGCAAGTATCCTGTGTCCCTTGAAGAGGATTAAGTTGCTCTCTCCTATGTTGTCTTCGACCTTGAACTCTTATCCAGCTATAGAAGAGTGTAGTGTCAACCTGGGGGACTAACACCAACCAACACCAGTAGAGTGGAAATCTCTTCCTTATTATGAAAGAAAACACAGTCTCAAAACCCAGGTTTGACTGAAATTATTTTTCTTTGAATTAGTTTCCCCATAAGGTCCCTTCCATCCCCAATCATTTTTTGTTACCTCTACCATAGAGAGCTAATAGACTAAATGTTCCAAGTTTGAGCTTGGAAAACTTGGGAGAAAATTAGCAAGAGAAAGTTATCAGAGGAGATGATAAATACAATGAAACTGAATTCCAAAAGAACTCTGTACCACTGTAGCAGCACTGGTTATGTGGCAGCATCTTTTTATATTTATTTATTTGTTTGTTTATTTATTTGTTTTTGAGACAGGGTTTCACTCGTCACCCAGGCTGGAGTGCAATGGCACGATCTCGGCTCACTGCAACATCCGCCTCCAGGTTCAAGAGATTCTTGTGCCTCAGCCTCCCGAGTAACTGGGATTACAGGTGCATGCCACCACACCCAGCTAATTTTTGTATTTTTAGTAGAGACGAGGTTTCACCAAGTTGACCAGGCTGGTCTCAAACTCCTGACCTCAGGTGATCCGCCCACCTCGGCCTCCCAAAGTGCGGGGATTACAGGTGTGAGCCACCACGCCCAGCCAGGAGCATCTTAAAAGATATTCACTTTCCTTGAGCAAGCATAACAATGTGTTGGATACACAGTGTTTAAATCTATGAATTCCAAAGGACCTAGTAGCAGTCAGGCAGAAGAGTGAGTGTACTGGGGCTAATGGGTATCTCAGCTCACAGCTTTCAAAGACACAAATAGGGGATCATTTTGTTTGATCTTATAATGGAAGAGTAGGGAAAAGCCTAATTGTGGAGGGTAAATTCTGTGCCTTAAATAACCATAAAACAACAATCTGTGTCAGTTCATGTCAGGCAGAAACCAGATTAATTTTGGAACACAGCATGGTAGAAAAAAATCCCTTAATTTTAAGCCTCCAAAGACTGCTGATGCTACTTTTCTTGTGCTGCAAGATAATTTTATCCTGGTAAGCTACCTGAATGTGGCAATTTGAGTTTGATCACACACTAATTTCACCCTCTGAAATTTGGAGTTCCACTCATAAGTATAACAAATAGATTGAATGAAAAAACCACCTTTATTTTAATGACTAAAATCCCTGTGAAACAAAAATGCAAACCAAATGAAAAAGTTGGTCACTAAAGAGCATTAAGGAGTTCATTAAAATACATACAAATAAAATATAGAATACGCATGCAAATAAAACTCAGGATATAAACCTTTAATGAGACTTGAAATGAAAAATGCATGATGTCCACCGAGGACAAAAATTTAGGTCAGGTCATACATTAAGCATACTGACTTTCATGATTAATTAACCCTATAAAACAGACAACTGGCCAGGCATGATGACTCACGCCTGTAATCCCAACACTTTGGGAGGCCAATGCAGGTGGATCACGAGGTCAGGAGTTCGAGACTAGCCTGGCCAATATGGTGAAACCCTGTCTCTACTAAAAATACAAAAATTAGCCAGGTGTGGTGGCAGTTGCCTGTAATCCCAGCTACTCAGGAGACTGAGGCAGGAGAATGCTTAAAACTGGAAAGCAGAGGTTGCAGTGCACCGAGATCGCACCATTACACTCCAGCCTGGACAACAAGAGCGAAACTCTGTATCAAAACAAAAACAAAACAAAACCAGACAACTACAAAATCTCAACATCAAAAACATAAAGTATTTATTTTTCACTCAAGCATCTACAAGGATTCAGCTGATCTAGGCTGGGCTCTAAGCTTTGGGAAGAATTTTGGTCTAGTTCTATATATATATATATTTATTTTTTTTTTTTTCTGGGACCAGTACCTGAAACATGCACAAGCACAGCTCAAACCTCTGCTTCATCACATCTGCTAACACCTCAACACCCCATTGGTCATACAACCATGCCTAAAGCAAGCAAGACACACAACCACACCTAAAGCCAAGGACTGGGAAATATACTTTTCTTATTCTAAACCTATGGCTGGGCTAGACACGGTAGCTCACGCCTGTAATCACAGAACTTTGGGAGGCTGAGGGGGGCAGATCACTCGAGGTCAAGAGTTCAAGACTAGCCTGGCCAACATGGTGAAACTCCATCTCTACTAAAAATACAAAAATGCCGGGCGCGGTGGCTCAAGCCCGTAATCCCAGCACTTTGGGAGGCCGAGGCGGGTGGATCACGAAGTCAAGAGATCGAGACCATCCTGGCCAACATGGTGAAACCCCGTCTCTACTAAAAATACAAAAATTAGCTGGGTGTGGTGACGTGCGCCTGTAGTCCCAGCTACTTGGGAGGCTGAGGCAGGAGAATTGCTTGAACCCAGGAGGTGGAGGTTGCAGTGAGCTGAAATTGTGCCACTGCACTCCAACCTGGTGCCTGGAGACAGAGTGAGACTCTGTCTCAAAAAAAAAAAAAAAAAAAAATACAAAAATTAGCCAGGCATGGTGGCAGTCATCTGTAATTCCATCTACTCAGGAGACTGTGGCAGGAGAACTGCTTGAACCTGGGAGGTGGAGATTGCAGTGAGCCAAGATCACGCCATTGCACTCCTGCCTAGGTGACAAAGCAAAACTCTGTCTCAAATAAAATAAAATAAACCCATGGCAGGGATATAAATGTATAATGTTACTATAACAGGGGAATGAAGAATTACACCCAATAACTTAATCTGCAACACCACAGATGTCGCCAGGAGAATGTGGCACATTATATATCACATTACTGGCCTTTATCTGTCAGGAAAACATCACACCAAAATAAGAAGAGGGCCTAAGATCCTCAGAACTAGAAAGAGCCTTAGTTGAACTCCCTTACTTCACAGATGAGGAAATTCAAGCTTCAAAAGAGGAAGGATATTTCCCACAGTCATATGTCTGGAAATGACCTACTAAGGTTAGGCAAATCTACCTTTCAACACAAAATAGTGAAACCCACCAGAGGAAGGGGAGGCACCCTTTCCCCAAGAAAAAGAGAGTCAGCTCTGGTAACAAGATCCTAAAGATGAAATAGTCTTCATAAATTGCAAGGGTTTTGCTGAAACACAGAAGTCCCTGGGCCTCCTGGAAATTTATATCAAGAATGCAAATATGACTTAAACAACTCACAACTTCCAAACTATTATGCCTAATTTAACAAAAATAATTTCATCTGTATTGACTCTGTAATCTTTACGCCCCTTTAAATTGAACCAGAAGTCCCATAAATCATTCCCGAATTTCTTCCAGTTTGCTATTTCTCTTGATGGTACCCGCCAAC
The DNA here is from genome assembly GCF_009761245.1 of Sapajus apella. Lineage (NCBI taxonomy): Eukaryota > Metazoa > Chordata > Mammalia > Primates > Cebidae > Sapajus > Sapajus apella. The sequence goes on from NW_022436964.1 coordinate 12,529,085, forward strand.
AGGTCCTTGAAAGTATCCAATGCTTCACTGTCCACCCAGGGAGCCCCTGCCAGGCACCTCCGTACTCTTTCAAGGCCCTTCCTCATGTCACCAATAATTACCTCACTTTTTTTCCCACTACATTTTAGCCCCCATATTTCACAATAGACATAAGTGACTTGTCTAACATTTTACCACTAGGGCCTGACAGGGCCACACTCAAAGCCAATATCCTGAAAAAATGAAGTTAAATAATAAATTATGGGCTGGGTGTTGGCTCATGCTTATAATTCCAGCACTTTGAAAGGCCGAGGCAGGTGGATCACCTGAGGTCAGGAGTTCAAGACTAGCCAGGCCAATATGGTGAAATCCTGTCTCCACTAAAAATACAAAAATTAGCTGGGCATGGGGGCACGAGCATGTAATCCCAGCTAGTCAGGAGGCTGAGGCAGAAGAATCACTTAAACCTGGGAGGCAGAGGTTGCAGTGAGCCCAGATCATGCCATTGTACTCCAGCCTGGGCAATAAGAGTTTGGGTAACAAGAGAAACCCCATCTCAAAAAATAGTAATAATAATAATAAACCATGAAGACAGCTCAGAGGTGTATTTACTGTTCTAATCAAATGAACCCTAAAACAAAGCTACTTTCCTATGCACAATTGTATCCTTCTGGTTGAATAGGCACACATAATAAGCTGCCCACAGAAATGAATGCAAAGCACTGGCCCAGGTAGAAAATGAACCCCTGCATTTCTCCTGCAAATAGGAGAAACGGGGTATAGTAGGAAACTATTCCAAACTCCCTGGGACCTACAAATACTTAAATTGGTCCTTCAGAAGAAAAACAGTTTTATTTGGTAGAGGTCCAGAAAACAGAACTAGGACAAATAGGTGAAGTTAGAAAGAGAAATTATTTCTGTTCAAAATATAGAAAAACTGGGTGACAAACACTGCTGACTAAAAATGGACTAGGTTGCCTCATGTGGCACCACATTCCGGGTCACCCGTACTGTCTGAGGAGAAGCAAAGTGACAATTGTCAAGGATGACATCCAGGGGATTCTTTCTGGGGGTGGGCAATAAAAGGGAAGGACGTTATGAGGTGCTTTTAAGTCTGCAATTCCAGCTTTCCCAATCTGCACCTCTTTTCAGCTTTAATGAGGCCTCCTGGGCGCCAGTAGTAGTTAGGTGGTCAAGAAGAAGGGGAGGGACAAGAAAAGTTGAGCTCAAATCCCACTCTACCACTTAATAGCTGAGTGACCTTGAGCAAATCACTTAATCTTTTTGAGTTTCCATTTTTCCATCTACAAAGGGGAGCTTTCTCTAATTCTTCTTATAAGGAATAAGAGAGGTATTATATGTGAAGTGCTTTGAACACTGCCACTGCCTAGCAGAGACTAAGTATGCAACAAATATTAGTTATTATTATTACCACTCAAATTAGGATAAAATTAGAGGACATAGAGCCATATTGGAAAGGATACCATGATGATTTAATACCAACTCCAGCTACAAGACAACAAACACACAACGGTGGAGATAGCATTAGGCAAAGGGCAAAGGAATCACTCTAACAGCCCCATGAGTATGCAAAGCTGCATGATCAATGCCAAGCATGAAACATCATGGGGATTTAGAAAACTTTGCCTTTTTCACTGCACTTGTTGTCTTATTGTCAAAACCTATACTTCAACTTTCCCCATTACTGTGGCCCCTGCTATCAAACCTCCCTGGTAGCATATTCTGCTGCCCACTCTTATCCTTCATCTATATACCAGACATGAAGAAAACTATGTTCAGGGCCGGGTACAGTGGCTCACATCTGTAATCCCAGAACTTTGGGAAGAAAAGGCAGGAGGATCACCTGAGGTCAGGAGTTTGAGACCAGCCTTGCCAACAAGGTAAAACGCTGTCTCTACTGAAAACACAAAAATTAGCCAAGCATGGTGGTACACGCCTGTAATCCCAGCTAATCCAGAGGCTGAGGCAGGAGAATCACTTGAACCCAGGAGGCAGAGGTTGCAGTGAGTCAAGATCACACTACTGCACTCCAGCCTGGGCGACAAAGCGAGACTCTGTTTCAAAAAACAAAAAAAAAACTAATACAATTATCCCTTTGTGACAACTGATCAGGTAAGAACTGAAACTTAAAAGCTGGATCAGAAGTTGGGAGGGGGCCAGGCAGCAGGTAGATACCTTGAGTTCAGGAGTTCAAGGCCAGCCTGGGCAACAGAGTAAGACCCCATCTACTCTATAAACAAACAAACAAACAAATATATATATATATATATACACACACACACACACAAACATATATATATATATTTGTGTGTGTGTGTATATATATATATTTGTATGTGTATATATATATACACACACATACAACCCCAAAAATATCAGAGCATGGTGGCATGTGCCTGTAGTCCCAGCTACTCAGGAGGCTGAGGTGGGAGGTCGGCTTGAGCCCCAGGCTGAGATCTCACCACTGCACTCCAGCCTGAGTGACAGAGTCTGTCACAAAAAAAAAAAAAGAAGAAGAAGAAGAAGAAAAGGTTGAAAAGGACACCACCAGTCACAGGACAATTATTATGCATATTCAAATGTAAGCTGATGGCTATTTACTACAGAATTTTTAGAAATAGTGAACCTTTGAAACCACAGCCAACTACAATCTTGGTCTAATAATCTAGGAATTCTTTGAAATTTCCATTCACACACCTTTCATAATAGGAAGGACAATAATGAAGCCCTCAATTCTAATTTCGTAGAACAGGCCTCTTCTTTTTTCCTCCCTTTGTCCCTATTCCTCAGCTAATAGTTTAAGAACCATCATCATATTTCTAACCTCCCAATTTTTGAAAAAATATTTTCCTTGCTGAGGCCATTTCAGATGAGGATGTAGAAAGGACTCACTTTTTGATAATGCTTAAAAATGAAATTTGTATATTTACATTAACTAGCTGGATTTAGCCATTCTACAACAGATACATATACCAAAGCATCATGTTCTATATCATAAACATACACAATTTTTATTTGTTAATTAAAATTTTTAAAATGATACATATGTCAATTATAATTTTATTAGACTTTTATTAAAGTCTAATTTTATTAAATTTTATAATTTTATTAGACTCTTTAATAAATCAATTTTTAAATAAATCAATTATTTGTATAAACAAGAATAAAAATATTTTAGCAGAAGTGTTGGAATCATGGCACCTGAATCCAAGGACTGACTTTGCCACTGGTCACCAGTTTGAGCTTGGGTGCATTACCTAACCTCTCGAGATCTTAGTTTTATCATTTGTAAAAGCATCCTTTATTCATTCAAGGCTGGGCACAGTAGCTAACGCCTGTAATATTAACACTTTCGGTGGCCAAGGCTGAGGATCACCTGAGGTCAGGAGTTTAAGACCAGCCTGGCCAACATGGTGAAATCCCATCTCTACTAAAAATACAAAAATTAGCCAGGTGTGGTGGCATAAGCCTATAGTCCCAGCTTCTGTGAAGGCTGAGGTAGGAGAATCACTTGAACCCGGGAGGCAGAGATGGCAGTGAGCTGAGATGATGGCACTGCACTCAGCCTGGGTAACAAAATGAGACCCTGTCATAAAAAAGGCATCTTTTATTCATTCGATACATATGGGCTGAACAAATCAAATGTTCTAAGCCTGTACCTGGAACTAGGGAAATAGTGATGAACAAGATATTCCTTTTCAAGGGAACGGATATCAAATAATTACACAAGTATTTAATTGACACTGCAACAAATGCCAAGGATAAAGCGATGAGCAAGAATTGAGAGTAGATGACATGGCAATTGATCTAATGCCCTGAAAGACTCTGGGAAGGACAGAGAATTCTTCCTAGAGGAAGCGATTTTAAGGGTGAGATTTGAAGGTTAACAAGTTAGTTAGACAGGAAAGAGGGAGAGGGAAAGCAGTTCTCAGCATAGGCAAAGACTTTGGCATGGAAAGGAACTTAATAGTATATTATGAAATACTTAAAGAAGACTAACTTGGTAGACAAAGGAGTTTCAGATGAGGCTGAAGACACAGGCAGAGCCTACATGAAGGATTTGTTGGAACTTAGACTTCATTCTAAGAGCAATGAGAAGAATCAGTGAGTTTCAAGTAGGTGGAAGATAAGAAAAACTTTAAATTTGAGAACATTGTATGTTTCAATGAGAATGGATATAAAGTGTTTTGCTATTAATTACATAACACGTTCCAGTTCTTTAAGCATTCTTGTTTACAGCTAAATAGTGATTTAGTCCTCAAGCCTATAGATATAGTTTCTTTTGATCCTGGGGAAAATAAAAAGGAAAGGAAGACAGGAAAAAATAAACAACTACTCAAGGCAGCCAAGGCCAATCTTTTTGTTGCCCTTTTTATAAATAAAAAACATTAAGAGGTCACAGAGATTAAGCATTCCTTAGGCCACAAAGCAAATGAGTGACAGCTCTATGTCTACAACACAGGGGAAAAGTTAAAAGATTCTGGAGGAGGGAACAAAGAAGGGAAAAAAAAACATATTCCTGACAATATTTCCAACAATGTTCCTAACAAAAACCTATACTACATGCATGCATTAAATATGTTTTGTTATTTTATTTAATCTTCAAAACAATCCAGAAAAGTAGGTGTAAGTATGCCCGTCTTCTAGATGAAAAAACTGAGTATGAAGCAATTACATTTCATGCCCATGTCAAAATTTGAACCATATCTTCTTGTTTCTGTCTTAATAGACTTGCTATTACACAGCACTGCTTATTTTAGGGTGATGCAAATGGCCTGTGGTCAATAGCCAAACTCCAGAAACTGCTTTCTTCATGCTGGATGGCAGGAGGAAGGGAGGTAGGTTATAAAAACATATTTTAAATTTTGGAATAAATTTCCTTTTCTTAAGATTTCTCTGGGAAAAAACAAGAGAGATTATGGGAGGAAAGAAAGGCTTTTGTTCACTTCCTTCATGATTTCTAACCCAACTTATTTTGGGAATCTTCCTCTTCAAGTTAGACCAAAACAAATTAGACCATTGTTAGATCAAACAATGGATTAGTAGAAAGGTAGAGAGATAGATAATTTTAGAATCCTGCTGAGAACTTCACCCTCTTCTTTAAAAATTCTGTTTACCTTTTTACTTTACTGAATATGGAGCTTATAATTACTGACATAATTTAGTTTCCGTGTGTGTAACAGTGTGCGAAATGGTTTAAATCACAGTCTCAGAAATCAGCCTGCCTGGGTCCAGACTGCCACCTCCCCCATTTTGAACACTATGACTTACCCCTATTTCACATGGTGATTAGGATTATTCAATAAAACAACGTCTCCTTAGCATGAACTGAGCATGGCTATTATAATGTTATCGAATACTGAATTATTTTACAATTATTATCTGTTTTTAGAAGTTTGTTTTTGTTTTTGTTTATGATAGAGTCTCACTCTATTGCCCGGGATGGAGTACAGTGGCACATTCTGGGCTCACTGCAACCTCAGCCACCCAGGTTCAAACTGTTCTCCTGCTTCAGCCTCGAGGGTAGCTGGGATTACAGAAGCCCCCCCACCACACTCTGCTAACTTTTGTATTTTTAGTATAGATGGGGTTTTGTCATGTTAGCCAGGTTGGTCTGGAACTCCTGACCTCAGATTATCCACCCACCTCAGCCTCCCAAAGTGCTGAAATTACAGACATGAGTTACCATATCCAGCCATAAATAAAACTTTTTAAATGATTAATTATATCAAGATTACAGCAGTCAACTTATTGCTCCAAAATTTGCATGTGGCAATTAGTTGCAAATAAAATCTGATTTAATCCTTATAAATTATTCAATAATATTAAAATGTGAGCACCAATGAGATTCTCTTCATAGTGTTTGAAATAAGTGCCCTGGATTGATGCAAACAGCAAGAAAAAAATGATTGTAGCTTTTGATGTTACGTACAAGACATTTGCTAGCAAAAATATTTAAGCACCTTTATTTCCAGTTTTCGTAACTGTAGCTTGAACTTTTGCATGTTTGAATTCACTGAAATATTAAGCGCTCAGCCCTATCTGATTAATATCTGTATTCATTTTCTATTGCTGCTCTAATAAGCCACCACACTCTTTAGTAGCTTCAGACAACACGAATTTATTATTTTGCAGTTCTCTAGGTCAAAAGTATGACGTGGGTCTCACAGGGCTAAAATCAAGGTATCGGCAAGACTGTGTTCCTTTCTAGCAGATCTAAAGGACAATCTATTTCCTTGACTTCAGCTTCTGCAGGCTGCCCACTGTCCTTGGCTCATGGTCATCTCCTTTTGCTGTCAAAGCTAGCAACACTGGGCTAAGTCTTTCTCACATCCTCTCTTAGTCAGCTCAGTCTGTCATAACAAAATACCATAGGTGGAGTGACTTTGATAATAGACATTTCTTTTCTCTTCTTTTTCTTTTTTTTCCTTATACCTTGATACCCAATAGACATTTATTTTCTTATAGTTCTGGAGGCTGAAGTTCCAAGATCAAGATGCCACCATGATCAGGTTCTGATAAGGGCATACTTCCTGGCTTGCAGATGGCCACATTCTCACTGTGTCTTCACATGATAGAAAGAGAGAGCAAACTCTCTGAGGTCTCTTCTTCAAAGGTCACTAATCCCATCATGAAGGCCCCACCCTGAAGAGCTCATCTGAACCTAATTACCTTCCAAAGTCTCCACCTCCAGAAACTATTAGATTTCGGGTTACGATTTTAACATACGGATTTGGGCAGGGGATATAATTCAGTCTAGAACACATCTTACTGCTCTGACTTCCTCTTCTGCCTCCCCCTTCCACATTTAAGAACCCTTGTGATTACAGTGGACCCACTTGGATAATCCAGGATAATCTCCCTGCTTTAAGGTCAGCAGATTTTCGACCTCAATTCCCCCTTGCCACCAAAGGTAACATACTGGCTGATTTCAGGATTAGAAAATGGACATCTTTGGGGGTTACTACTCTGCCTATCGCAGAATCATATCCATGATACATTCATAAAATCTGGACAAGACTGTTAAACTCCCACTAAAAGAGAACATGAGAAGTCATATTGAGTATCCAATACTGCTTTAAACTCCTGTGATTTTAAAGTCATGCTATATTTAAATTTAGAAAAAAAATTTTACAGCATTGTTCAAAGAGAAAGATGGTAGATGTGTTATACATGCACTTATTTATACATACATGTATGTTTATATGTATGCACTCACATAGGTGTGATGGTTATTTTTAAGTGTCAACTGGCTAAGCTGTGGTACCTATTTGTTTAGTCAAACACTGGTCTAGATGTTGATGGGAAGGTATACTGTACATGTAATTAACATTTAAATTGGTAGACTTTGAGTAAAGCAGATTTATTCCCTCCATGATGTGGGTGGGCATCATCCAATCAGTTGAAGGCCTTGAAAGAAAAGACTGAGGTCACCTGAAGAAGACAGAATTCTGCCTCCAAATTGCCTCCAGATACAAGACTACAATATCAACTCCTGCTGGAATTTCCAGACTTCCCTGCACACTTCACACTGGCCAATGCCCACAATCTCATCCATCAATTTTTTTTAGAAAATTGTAATGAAAACTAAAATTATATATAATTTAAATGATAGAAATTACATACATGTTTATACACAATATATATGCACACACATATATGTAATTTCTATCATTTAAATTATATATTTACATATTTCTACATATATATTTATACCCACATACACACATATGCAAAAATACGTAATTTTATTCTTTTAAAACAAAGAAGGAATAAAATAAAAATAGTGGCCATTTCAAGTTCTCCCCAGTTGTAACATGGATCATTTGCTAATACCTACTGCATTAGGGTTTTCCAGAGAAACAGAACCACACACGTGAGTGTGTGTGTGTATGTGTGTGGTTCTGTTTCTCTGGAGATCTCTAATACAATAGGTAATAGCAAATGTGGGAAGTAAAAGTTGTTCTTCAAAGTTTCCTTTCTTGTTAAAGAGTAAATCACAAGTGTGCTAATATCTCTTTGTTAAGCCCTATCCTATGTAGCTGTTAAACATGCCATGCTTACAGGCAATGTAATATATTCTATGTCCTTGTGCTTTGACCAAGATATCTGTGCTGGATGTGCTCACCTGCATGTCCCAGCTTGCAGCCTATGCCCCTCACCTGTTTAGAAGTTTTAAGTTGTTAGCCAATCGGGTTTTAATTTAAATTGTGAGATATGGCTCCAGCCAACGGAAATCAGACACAGCAGTAAGGACAACCCCAAATGTGTAAGGGATAAATATGTCTGCTTTTCCTTTGTTCATTGTACTCTCATGGCAAGATGACTAGCAAGGGTACCCTTCCTGCAGTCGAGGAAGTAAAAATTGCTTGCTAAGAGATCCTTTGTCTCAATGCTAATTTTTGTTTGAGGCACTGAGCATGTGTTTCCAACAGGAAATGATCCATGTTACAACTGGGGAGAGCTTGAAATGCCCATTATTTTATTTTATTCTTTTATTTATTTATTTATTTAGAGATGGAGTCTCGCCCTGTCATCCAGGCTGGAGTGTAGTGGCATGATCTTGGCTCACTGCAACCTCCGCCTCCTGGGTTCAAGCGATTCTCCTGCCTCGGCCTCCCGAGTAGCTGGGATTATAGGCGTGCACCACCATGCCTGGCTAATTTTGTATTTTTAGTAGAGACAGGGTTTCTCCATGTTGGTCACGCTAGTCTCAAACTCCCAACCTCAGGTGATCTGCCCACCTTGGCCTCTCAGAGTGTTGGGATTACAGGCGTGAGCTACCACACCTAGCTGAAATGGCCATTATTAAAAGAATTATTAGGTAGTCAAAAATAAAGAGCATATGTCTGTAAGAACATTTCTCTCTCTCTTATAAAATCAAGTGTTATAGCAATCTTGTTAAAGGATAACAATAATTGAACTGTTTACTTCCTCATGTGATCTTTAGTTTTACTCAGGAACTTGGTGCAAATGAGTATCTCCACTGTAGGAGAAAAAGAAACTAATTAAAATTAAAATCTCAAACTAAAATTCATGTAAAAATTCAATAATTTCATACATTTAGGATATAGACAACCCCTTCAATTTTCCAAAGAAGTTCCAAAGATCCCAATTTTTAAAATCCTGATTTAGACTTCTGGGGTAGTCATTAGTGTCCCCAGCCTATACAACCATGGGGCAGGTAGGGTTCTGGAGGGAAGCCAGGTAGGCCAGAGGGGTCACAGTTGAATTGTTGGGCCTAGTAGAGGTTAGAAGCAATCCTCACATTAGAGATTCTTTTTTTTTTTTTTTTTTTGAGACAGAGTCTTGTTCTGTCACCCAGACTGGAGTACAGTGGTATGATCTTGGCTCACTGCCACCTCCGCCTCCCCAGGTTCAAGCGATTCTCCTGCCTCAGCCTCACAGGTGGCTGGAATTACAGGCACCTGCCACAACTCCTGGCTAATTTTTGTATTTTTAGTAGAGACAGGGTTTCACTTTGTTGGCCAGACTGGTCTTGAACTCCTCACTTTAGGTGATCCTCCTGTCTCAGCCTCCCAAAGTGCTGGGATTACAGGCATGAGCCACTGTGCCCAGCCTGGCATTAGAGATTCTATTGTACAGATGTGTTTTCTTATAATATTTTTGCATTGCATAGGATTGGTCTTTCCAGACTGGGCGCAGTGGCTCATGCCTGTAATCCCAGCACTTTGGGAGGCTGAGGTGGGCAGAGCACCCAAGGTCAGGAGTTTGAGACCAGCCCGGCCGACATGGTGAAACCCCATCTTTACTAAAAATACAAAATTAGCTGTGCGTGGTGGCTCACACTTGTAATCCCAGCTACCCAGAGGCTGTGGCAGGAGAATCACTTCAACCTGGGAGGTGGAGGTTGTAGTGAACCGAGTTGCACCATTGCACTCCAGCAGGGGCAAAAACAGCGAAACTGTCTCAAAAAAAAAAAAAAAAGAAGATTGGTCTTCTCAATCAGAGATGATGAAAGAGAAAAGAGAATATGCTACCACTACAATTTTCAAGTTGTTAACAAAACAAACATACTGCTTTGGCTTGCCTTTGCCAAGGTTGATGTCACCAAATAATGCTGGTAACCCAAAGTGCATTCTTGCTACTGAGTGAACAACATGCATCTCTGTCCCCAAGAAAGAGTTTTGGGTCAAAACTAGGAGTTGGCAAAAATTTTTTGTAAAAGGCCAGACAGTAAATATTTTTGGCTTTGTGGGTCACTACTCAATGCCACTGTTGTAGGTCAACCATAAAACATGAAATTTCATGAATACATGAAAGAATGAGCATGGCAGGATTCCAGAAATTTTCTCTACAGAGAATAAATTTACATTTTATATAATTCACCTGCCATGAAATATTTTTCTTCAGTAGACAGTTTGCCAATTCCCTCCATAAACAACAGATATTGAGCATGATAAAACTGGTGAGTTATGTTTAGTGGAAAACATTCACTTTATTTCTAGGTATAGAAAGTCAATTCTATTATTTTAATTTTAGGAATAACTGGCCCCATTGGTTCAGATATATGCCAGTATTTAAGTCACAAATTGCAAGTGCTTCATTCACTCATTCTTCGGTATATATTTATTGAGTGTCTACTATATCCCAGGTACCATATGTGATACTAGGATAAAAAAGCAAATATTGTATAAACTCATACCCAAAATAAACCTCTGAAATAAACCAAAATAATGTTCCTTCAATTTGCTTGGGATTTTGATTTTTTTTTTAATTTACAGAAACATTTGACTTTTGTTTGTATTCATCCTACCCAGGTCCTGCAAAGCTACAGTCGATGATTAACAAAAGGAGATGTGTTAATCCAAGTCTGAGGTATTATTAACTCAAGTAAAACAAAAAAACAGCATTTAACATGAATGACAATAAACCTTCTTATTCAAATGAGATAAGAAGCCAATACATGTTTACTATTTGCACAAGGGCTGACAGAATTAGAAAAACCATAATAGTTTCAGCTGCAGAAAGGATACTTTATATTAACTTCTCATTTCTAATAGCACAAAATTAATTTTTAGTTACAATGATTACGTGTAAGTTTCCAACTTTTTGGAAAATAATGGTGACTGCATTAATCTATTGGAAATCAGGAACTGGGGCATCAGAGGGACAGTCATTATCAAAGTATATTTAATGACTGCCTCTTAATTGTCTGACTAACAAGATAAGTTTGCTCCTATTTCAAAATGAGTGTGTTTGAATCTGTTTGTAAGCTTTGATATGACTTGATGTTCATCACAGTTCTATCTATAATAGTGGGAAATCAGAAATAGCTTAAATGTCCATTATGAAAGGAATAAATAAATTTATAATGGTAATATATTATGGAACCATCAGTTCCATTATATAATAGAATATGACTATTATGAAAGATGACTATAAATCAACTGCCACTACTAAAGAAAGAGATCTACAATACACCAAAAACTTTTTCAGGAAGCAGGTTATAGGCTGGGTGCAGTGGCTCACACCTATAATACTAGCACTTTGGGAGGCCAAGGCAGGTAGATCACCTGAGGTCAGGAGTTCCAGACCAACCTGATCAACATGGCAAAACCCATCTCTACTAAAAATACAAAAAGTTAGCTGGGCAGGGTGGCACGTGCCTATAATCCCAGCTACTCAGGAAGCTGAGCCAGGAGAATCACTTGACTCTGGGAAGTAAAGGTTGCAACAAGCTAAGATCACGCCACTGTACTCCAGCCTGGGCAACAAAGTGAGACTTCTCAAAAAAAAAAAAAAAAAAGAAAGAAAGAAAGAACAAAAGCAGGTTACAAGACAGCATTTATAGTTTATTCTAATTTATGTAATGTCATATACATTAGAATGATAACTAAATTTTTATAAATTATTACTTCTGGGTGGCCAGAATTTAGGGGTGATTTTTACTGCCTTCTTTTAATTTTCTCTATTGTTTGAATTTTTCACAATGAATATGTATTCAGCATTTATTTAATCCTAAATAAATAAGGATTTTTACTTTGTAATCTACAAAAATAAAAATCAGCATGACTTTTATGGTTAAAATGACCGATAAGTTATCATTTCAGTGATAAAAGTAGTAACAAGTATATGAAGCTTGTCAGGATGGCAATCCTGTGGACTTATCATAGCTATTGAAATTATCCCTAATGTGAACTTTTTTGAGAATCTATTCCCACTGTCCTGCCTTAAACAACACTATTTCACTTGAAAGCTTAAAGAACATCATGTGCTTTGCCATCCTTAATGTGCCCATTGTCTTCAAAAAGCTCAGCATCCAGCACAAGGAAGTGTTGAGATCAAGTCTAAATCATTCATGCTACAAATGAAGGAACTAAGCCAGAGAGGTGTCCAAAAGCCCAACAGCTAAATCTTATAAACACAATTTCTCTCATTTTGTGTCAATCATAGAAAGTTTCCTTGACACCATCATAAGACTATCGTAGTACCCTGGAACTCCCACATGAAACCAAACTAAAATCATGCTGGAATGTATTGGCATCCCAGCCTGCATTGTATTCACAGAGTTCTGGGGAGTGCAATACTGAAGGACTGGAGGAAGACCCAGACACACATCTGTGATGCTGCATCTGGCAAAAATAGAGAGGCGGAGTGACATCAGGGCTCTTAGAGGCACACAGATTTGGGAGAAAGAAGCTTGTGCCTGTCATACACTGCCCAGGACTTAAAAAAAAAAAATTAAAAATACTGATACTATACATTCACAGAGAGGTTCAGATGTGACATTGTGCAGCTGTTTATTAATAAAGGGGTAACGTTTGAAATAAAAGAAGTAAATGTAGGCCGGGCAATGTGGTTCACGTCTGTAATCCCAGCACTTTGGGTGGGCGAGGCAGGAGGATCACCTAAGGTTAGGAGTTTGAGGCCAGCCTGACCAACATGGTGAAATCCCATCTCTATTAAACATATAAAAATTAGCTGGGTGTGGTGGCACGTGCCTGTAATCCCAGCTACTCAGGAAACTGAGGCAGGATCACTTGAACCCGGGAGGCAGAGGTTGTGGTGAGTCAAGATCATGCCACTGCACTCCAGCCTGGGCAACACAGCCAGACTCCATCTCAAAAAAAAAAAAAAAAAAAAAAGAAGTAAATGCAATTCTGTAGTACATGAAGAACAGAGAACTTAAATGTAAGGCTTGGGTGAAGGAAAATATTCAGTCTAAGATCATTAAAAAGGCTAATAGCTATAATTGATTGAGAACCTAGTACACATTTTACATAAACTATTCCCACAGTGTTCACCACAACCCACAAACCTTTGTTCTTCAATCAATATTGCTTCCCTGTCAGGACAAGTCAGAGTGAAAAGCAAAGGCCTCAGACATCACTTCACTGGAAGGCAATGGAGAAGAAAATGTTAAAGAGAAGATTATTACTGTCAAGTGGTGCTCTGAAGCTTAGAAGGATGAAAACTGTGAAAAGTCATTGGATATGGTGTTTAGGACATTTTCAGTGTCCTTTTAGAGTTTTATTCTCCTTTTTGTCATGTTACCATGAAATTTGACCTGACTTGGCTAGCCGAATTTAATCACTGGGATTGAACTAAGCCTACAGTAAGTGTACTATTTTCTGGAAGCAAATGATTCATCTGTATAATGTAAAGGAAATTTTCCAGGAAGAAGAGTTGCTATTTAGCAAACGCTATTATGCTTACTAGAATATAGTAGTTATACTCATTTATTGACACATATTAACTCCTTTTATAGGCTTTAGTGAAGCCAACTTGTAAGATCTATAAGCATGCTTTGTAAATCATTCCCTGTTTCTTTCCCCTCTTCCTTCCCTATATTCTTGTCTAAATCAAGTGCAGAAAGCCTCGGTTAAAAAGAATCAATCACCACAAACAAGGCATGACTCTCTGGCCTGTTTCGCTGCAGACATACTAGCTCTGAACTGCTTTTTGTCAATTGGAGGTTCATGTTCATATGTAGTTTGCAAACTTGTTGTTATTTCCCTTCAAGTATTGTAGTCATTCCTACTTTCCTGCTTTTCTCTTATCTACTTAATATTTAAATTCCTGATGACACTCATTCTATTAAACCATTCTTATAATTGTAACATTTTCCACATCCGTATAGAGATTATTCATTGCACATTTTCCCAAAGTGTACTCTCTTGCAATTAGAGCCTAGATCAGTAGCATCCAATGCAAATAGAATACAAACCATATATGTAATTTAAAATTTTCTAATTACCACAGTAAAAATTTTTTAAACAAGCAGGTAGGTCTGGGACTATGGCTCATGCCTGTAATCCCAGCACTTTTGGGTGCCAAGGCAGGTAGATCACTTGAGGTCAGGAGTTCGAGACCAACCTGGCCAACATAGTGAAAGAAACCCTATCTCTACTAAAAATACAAAAATTAGCTGGGCATGGTGGCACACACCTGTAATCCTAGCTACTCAGGAGGCTGAAGCATGAGAATTGCTTGAACCTGGGAGGCAGAGGTTGCAGTGAGCTGGGATCGTGCCACTGCACTCCAGCCTGGGTGATAGAGTAAGACCCTGTCTCAAAAAAAAAAAAAAAGCAGGTAAAGTAAATTTTAATAATATGCTTTTTAAATCCAATATATCCAAAAAACTATTGTTTTAGCATTTAATCAGTATCTTAAAATTGTTACAGATATATTTTAGATTTTCTGATACTATTTTAAAAACTCATTGTATATTTTACATTTATAGTACATCTCAATTCCAACAGTAGCCACATGTAGCTAGAGGCTGCCATATTGGGCAGCTTAGTTATAGATCCTGAATAAAGGTGTTAAACAGGATCAGACTTTTAGCTGTGCCCTTTGCTAAGGTTATCTCCATTCTCATCTCCCTCATTTCCCCACTATCACCCCACTCTAGAAATATTGCTCAATATTGCTCTTTCTCAGGCCAATCTTTTCAACTAAATTTGTAGAAGCCATGTCTTAGACATTTCTACAATCTCTTTCCCACCTTAGACTTTTCCTTATCTCAACCCATTCATTTCATTAATGGGAAAACTGATGCTCAGAGAGATTGATAATTGGCCCTGGGTCACACAGTGGTTAGGAGCAATGATCTAGATTCAGTCTTACTCATGACCAGGTCAGAGCTCTTCTGATTACTCTAAGAACTGAAATCCTTTTCTTTCCCCCTGTTCTTCCCTCAGGGCTCAGCCTTCCTTTAAGACTCTACAACAAGAAAGAGTTGATCTTACCCTCCTACACAGACATTAAGTTTAGTGGCCAGAACTAACTGATCTTTCAAGAACAACAGGTGGATTTAGGAATTGTTCACTGGTAGTTCATACCTGGCAACTTTTTATTTCCTTAAATATAAGGCTAATAATCCCTTCACCTAAGAAAAGAGGAAAGATCATTCACTAGCTAATTTATTCTGCTACAAGCATTCATTTATTGCAGTAATCTCCCCAGGTGCCACTGGTAATTTGCCAGTGTTGTCTACTTGTGGTTTTGGATTTTTTTTTTTTTTACAATAAATACATGTATTTTAGTGCAAACAAATAATACATGTTGATAATAGATGAATGTGACTAATACATTTTATAAGGACACAGTCTGATCATCTACTCTGGTTTAATTCTCCCAGATCTCTTAGTAGAAGGCCTTTTTTTTTCTTAACCACTTTAGGTAATCATCAAAATATTTTCCAAAGGTAAAAATAAAGAGACAATGCAGTCTTGCACTCTAAGCCCCTACTATATAAAAATCACTTATTAATATAAAATGACCTAACAGTGACTCAGCTTGAGTACCCAGAGTACTCCACTTAGACTGCTATCAATGCAGAACGTGACAATACTTGATCAGTTTGGCAATGCTAAGAGTAACTAACAATTGGTTGACCTGTCCTTCTTTCAGCTTAAAATAAAAGTGAACAAGATAGCCTACAGTCAGATCCTAATATCATATGACTAAAGAAATTGGGGCCGGGCGCGGTGGCTCACGCCTGTAATCCCAGCACTTTGGGAGGCCGAGGCGGGTGGATCACGAGGTCAAGAGATCGAGACCATCCTGGTCAACATGGTGAAACCCCGTCTCTACTAAAAATACAAAAAATTAGCTGGGCATGGTGGTGCGTGCCTGTAATCCCAGCTACTCAGGAGGCTGAGGCAGGAGAATTGCCTGAACCCAGGAGGCGGAGGTTGCGGTGAGCCGAGATCGCGCCATTGCACTCCAGCCTGGGTAACATGAGTGAAACTCCGTCTCAAAAAAAAAAAAAAAGAAATTGGGAAGGAACATATTTCATACATTTTTAATATAGGTAAATATATACATTATTTTGTCTTAGGTAACTTTAAAACTTTTTTATCAATCAACAGATTAAAAAAAGTAAGATTCCCACACATCTCATCAATCTGTCTTGAACAATTCATACTTCACCTTTCAATATACAATTGGCAATATGTTCATGTAGAGGTGGGAAAACAAGAACCATATATTTTCCTAAGAGTTTCAATTCACCTTCCACACCATAAGAAAATGAAACCTGGGCACAGCATGGTGGCTCATGGCTGTAATCTCAGCAGTTTGGGAGGCCGAGGTGGGTGGATCACGAGGTCAGGAGTTCGAGACCAGCCTAACCAACGTGATGAAACCTTGTATCTACTAAAAACACAAAAATTAGCCGGTTGTGGTGGTGCATGCCTGTAATCCCAGCTACTCAGGAAGCTGAGGCAGGTGAATCACTTGAACCCAGGAGGTAGATGTTGCAGTGAGCCAAGATCACACCACTGCACTCCAGCCTGGGTGACAGATGAGATTCTGTCTCCAAAGAAAAAGAAAAGAAAATGAAACCTGAATTTCCATAGACTGATCCTACTTATAATTTGTAATTTTTTTTTGGAACAAATACACAGAGCTTTAAAATAGCGATGTTCATGTTTCAGTGAAATCAAATTTCATCACATTTTAAGTTCACTAATAGAGCTTACAATATAAAGGAATAAAGGAATAAATGCTTTTATAATTAAAGTTGAAAAGACCAGGTTTACATTTTTATGTGTTCAGATGTCCATGTTATTTTTCTTTCAGTAGGGGTTATGCCTATAGTTTGAAAGATATAGAAAAGATACCTAACAAACACCCTTGCTAGCAATGGAATTTCAATAAACTGATGTTTACAGGTGTATATTATGCTCTTTCTGTATCTCATAGAGGAAATATGAAGCGCTTGCAATAAATTTAAGAACAAGTGCTCCTGAGAAGAGATTTTGGGGGATCATCCAGTGCAACCCCCTTCTTCACTTTAGAAAAAACAGCAAGCACTTTTATTTCAGTGCAGAATGACTGCCACATGACAGTATTCTGAAGTTTGCTAGGTGGTGAAAACTTAAGTCAATGCTTTTTTGTGGAAACCTACAAAATGCCGATATATTTATGTCTTCCCTGGAAACCAGAACTTTTACTAGCAGAAAATATTATTCATATATATATATATATATATATATAATACTCTACCTTAACTAAAAGGTTGTTAAACTAAATGCAATGAGTTATGTCAGATAGTCTTCTATTAAAATTTGTATGCCATCTACTCATTTGATTTCCTGTGCTCAAGAAAAATCAAATTTGGGAGGCCGAGGCGGGTGGATCACCTGAGGTTAGGAGTTTGAGACCAGCCTAGCCAATGTGGCAAAACCCTGTTTCTACTAAAAATACAAAAAATTAGCCAGGCATGGTGGTGGGTGCCTGTAATCCCAGCTACTTGGGAGGCTGAGGCAGGAGAATTGCTTGAACACGGGAGGCAGAGGTTGCAATGAGCCGAGATCGCACCATTGCACTCCAGCCTGGGTGACAGAGTGAGACTCTGTCTCAAAAAAAAAGGAAAAGAAAAAGAAAAAATTAAAGGGAAGATGAACCTTATGTAGAAATTCCAAGTTCTTTTAATTTTTTTCTAAAATTAAGATGATACCAACATCATTTCATATCAGCCGTCGCACCTCTGTGCTCCCTAGGAGCATGGTTTGTTCTTTTCAAGAATGCTAAGTCGTTTTTATTTGGTATAGCATAGATAAAATATTTGAGTAACTATTTTGGTTTTATTTTCAACCCATTGTGCCAAAATCATGTGGTTATTGCATGTACCTTATGTTCTTTAAAAGATGGTTTTAAATGAAAGTGTTTTGAGAATATATGCCTTTTCAAATGTTTTTGGACAACTACAACAATCAATGCTAATTTTGAAAAATACTCAATTAAAAAGCAATTGAATATGGGAAGCAATTTTCTTAAAGGCCATTTAAAAGTGGACATATTGACTCTTCTTGATTTCAGAAGTGTAAAAGAATTGTCCATGTAAAAGAACTGTCCATGACATAATTCTGTGTGGGGAAAAAAAACTTGCAGATTTTATTTCATATGCAAAATAAAGAAAAAAAGAGGTCTGAAATAAAATCAAAGTTGTTGAGACAATTTACTCCAGGTGGTAAGAAAAGAACTTTCAGTTTTTATTTTATGGATTTCCATATCATTTCACTATTTGTCAACACATTGGCACAACTTTTTCCCTTTTTTTTTTTTTTTTTTGACACAGAGTACTTGCTCTGTCACCAGGCTGGAGTATAGTGGTGCTATCTCAGCTCACTTGCAACCTCCACCTCCGGGGTTCAAGCAATTCTCCTGCCTCAGCCTCCTGAGTAGCTGGGATTACAGGCATGTGCCACCATGCCTGGCTAATTTTGTATTTTTAATTGGCCATAATGGTCTCAATCTCCCAACCTCATGATCCATCCACCTGGGCCTCCCAAAGTGCTGGGATTACAAGCATGAGCCACCGTGCCTGGCCTTCACCTTTCAAACCTATAAACTTTAAGAAAATTTTTTGCTGAATTTATTTTGGTCAGGTTAATTCACCACATGGTTTACAAACAATTAATTTTTAAAAGTTAGGTGCCACATAAAACATTAGTTAACAAATAGAAAATTATACCCAGTCAATAAGAGTGAATCTTTGAAATGCTATTGTTTGATATTCCACCTTTAGATTTCTTTCTCCATATAATCGAACCTTTGCTCTGTACATGGTACATGCTTAATAGTTACTTATGAGATTGATCATTAGGTTGTCTTTTTTTTTTTTTTTTGCCTACAAAAATAGCCATTTTAGGTTGGACAAGGTGGCTCACGCCTGTAATCCCAGTACTTTGGGAGGCCAAGGTGGGTGGATCACAAGGTCAGGAGTTTGAGATCAGCCTGGCCAACACGGTGAAACCCCATCTCTACTAAAAATACAAAAAATTGGCTGGATGTGGTGGTGTACACCTATAATCCCAGCTACTCAGGAGGCTGAGGCAGGAGAATCATTTGAACCCAGGAGGCGGAGGTTGCAGTGAGCTGAGATTACGACATTGTACTCCAGCCTGGGTGACACAGTGAGACTCTGTCCCAATCAATCAATCAATCAATCAATCAATAAAAATAGCTTTTTTAGATGTCTAGCCTAATAGTAGCTACTCAGTGAATAAATGACAATGAGGAAAAGAACAATTGAACATGAAGAACCAGGATAGTAATGGCTGTGAACCATAAAGGCAGCATCTAAAATATCAAATGTCTCAACCAAAAGTAGATACAAGTTTGAGAACAAGCCAGACAGCTTCTTAAAATTACAGAGTATGAGTTTTCAACTAAAAAACACTAGTTTCCAAATCTATGAAAGAAAAGAGTTTCAAGCTCCACCAGCTGAAGGAATCTAAATCTAGGCCAAATAACTGATTACAACAAAAAGAATGTTGGTTTTATATATCTATACATGTATATGTGTGTGTATGTATATTCTTTTCTACAAGGAAAAAACAAGAGGACCTATGCTAAATTTACAACATTACAAAAATTTTGTTTTTAGATTGTGAACCAAATGATAAGTTCTTGAAGAACAGATAGATCTTCAAGGAAAGTTGTGAATCTTTTTTTTTTATATACAGTGCTTTGAAAGTAAGATAAAAGTGCCTTTGTGTGTCGTGGCTTAGGCACAGCCCTGCTTAGAAGCCAGCAGAAGAGATGACTGGTACTTTGAGGTTGTAGCTGCATTATGTGACAAGGAAGTTCAAGTGCATCCATGCTGATTTTTCCTTATGTAATCCAGTATTTTTAAGTGAGACAGTCAGTGTCATTTTCACAAGCTTGAGCCACCCTATATGTAATCATCTCTATTATTATCAGTGCTCATAATTAAAGCTAGAAAGAACGGTGGGGACACAACCTCTCAGAAGCATACGCAATTGGACAGAGGAAAAAGGTAAGAAGGGTTCCCTGGAAAATAAAAAGCACTGGATTTTTTTTTTTTTTTTTTTTACCATTTTTGACATCTCAATAAGGTTCCAAGAAGAAAAAGTATGAGGTAAATTTATAAGGCATTATGGTCTAGGTTTATTGATATAACACTAGGTTGACCTCTACAATAATAGTTATTAGAAATGTCATAATAACTATAGATATAATAACTGCTTAGAATGACAATTACAGGTTAGACCAGTGCATCCTCCAGGCGCAGATTTTGGAGTAGCATGAGCCTCTCTACAAGCTGATACCATGTTTAACTGTTCAAATGGCTTGGAAACTTGGTTTTCAAAAGGCAATTTCAGGATCTAAAACTGTTTTCCTCCATTAAAAACAAAATATGTTTGAGAGAGCCAATTAGAAATCTACCCACTAATTTACGTAGCTGCTATTTCCTTAAACATCTACTGGGTGCCTGGTATGGCATCCAGTGCAGAAACACAGCAATGAAAAAAACAAATATGGTTGGATGACTTATTTATGCCAGATCACATGTAAAACATATTATTTTTGTTTCTTCAACTTTTATTTTAAGTTCTGGGTTACACGTGCAGGATGTGCAAGTTTGTTACATAGTGCTATGTGCCAGGGTGGTCTGCTGCACAGATAAACCCATCACCAGGTATTAAGTCCAGAATCCATTAGCTATTCTTTCTAATGTTCTCCCTCCTCCCGCCACCCTCAACAGGCCCCAGTGTGTGTTGTTCCCCTCGGTATGTTCGTGTTCTCATTGCTCAGCTCACATTTATAAGTGAGAAGATGCAGTGTTTGGTTTTCTGTTCCTGCATTAGTTTGCTGAGGATAATATGGCTTCCAGCTCCATTCATATCCCTGCAAAGGACATGATCTCATTCCTTTTTATGGCTGCATAGCATTCCATGGTGTATATGTATCACATTTTCTTTATCCAATCTATAATTGATGGGCATTTGGGTTGATTCCATGTCTTTGCTATTGTGAATGGTGCTGTAATGAAAATATTCATGCATGTGTCTTTATAATAATTTCTATTCCTTTGAGTATATACCCAGTAATGGGATTGCTGAGTCAAATGATATTTCTGACTCTAGGTCTTTGAGGAATTGCCACACTGTCTTCCACAATAGTTGAACTAATTTACACTCCCACCAACAGTGTAAAAGTGTCCATTTTTCTCCGCAACCTTGCTAGTATCTGTTGTTTCTTGACTTTTTAATCACCATTCTGACTGGCATGCGATGGTGTATCATATCTCATTGTGGTTTTGATTTGCATTTCACTAATAATCAGTGATGTTGTGCTTTTCTCTATAAGTTTGGAGGCCACATGAATGCCTTCTTTTGAGAAGTGTCTGTTTATTTCCTTTGCTCACTTTTTAATGGAGTTGTTTGCATTTTTCTTGGAAATTTAAGTGTCTTGTAGACTGTGGATATTAGCCCTTTGTCAGATGGATAGGTTGCAAAAATTTTCTCCCATTCTCTTGGTTGTCTGTTCACTCTGATGATAGTTTCTTTTGCTGTGCAAAAGCTCTTTAGTTTAATTAGATCCCAGTTTTTAATTTTTACTTTTGTTGCTGTTGCTTTGGCATTTTCATCATGAATTCTTTGCCCATGCCTATGTACTGAATTCTATTGCCTAAATTTTCTTCTAGGGTTTTTATAGTTTTGGGTTTTACATTTAAGTCTTTAATCTATCTTAAGTTTTGCATAAGGTGTAAAGAAGGGGTCCAGTTTCAATTTTCTGCATATGGTTAGCCAGTTCTCCTAACACCATTCATTAAATAGGAAATCCTTTCCCCATTGCTTTGTCAGGTTTGTTGAAGATCAGATGGGTGAAGGTGTTCAGTCTTATTTCTGAGTTCTCTATTCTAAAACATGTTCATTAATATGACACATTACATATGAAGTAATGCAAATTTCTGCTTTGGTCTAGCAGAAAGTACAATTCTATACACACATAAATTCATAATTTATTTAATATGAGTATAAATATGGATATATTTTGGTCTTTCAAAGAGAAGTGTTATAATTGTAATGATAATAATTACTGTTAATTGAGCACATTATCGGACCTGTGTCTGATACTAACTCTCATCCTCAAAACAACCCTGAAAGTAGGTGTTACTTCCATTTTACAGAAGACTTGTCACAACTATATGTGGTTCCATATTAACAATGCAACCCATTCAAGGAGACAGGGTAACAGTGACCATTTATTGAATATCTATTATGTCCTTACACTGTGTCAGGCCCTTTATACTTATTTTTTCATTTAATTTTCACAACAACTTGTCAGGATAGGTAATAATGCCCCTATATTAAAGATGCAGAAACTCCTCAAATCATAGAGCCAGTGAATGGCCACCTAGCTGGGTTATAACCTGGAGCTGCCTAACCCTCAAACACTTATCTCTTCTCTAAAATATTTCCCATAAACCAGTGGCATCCATTTCTCCATGCCTTTGTTCAAGCTGTACTCTCTTCCTAGGATGACCTCCCATGCCTAACCTCCACTCAGTCTTCAAGGCCAAGGACAATTATTTCTTCTTCAGTCCTAACCAGCCCAGGCAAAATTCATAATCTCAGCGCAGGTTTTTGCCACTAGTCTAACACTTATCACAGACTATTGTAATTATTTGTATGTATTTCTCTGCCATGAAAGGTTAAGAAGACCTTGAGAGCAAAAATTGTTTCTTATTCACTTTTTATCTTTTTTTTTTTAGACAGTCTCACTCTGTTGTCCAGACTGGAGTGCACTGGCACAATCTCGGCTCACTGCAACCTCCACCTCCCAGGTTCCAGCAATTCTCCTGCCTCAGCAACCCAAATAGCTGGGATTACACACCTCACCTGGCTATTTTTTTTTTATTTTTAGTAGAGACAGGGTTTCGCCATGCTGGCCAGGCTGGTCCTGAACCTTTGACTTCAAGTGATCTGCCTACCTCAGCCTCCCAAACTGCTGGAATTATAGGCATAAGCCACTGCACCTGGCCTCTTACTCACTTTTGAGTTCCCAATGCATAGTATGTAGCTTGGCATATATGTTGGCACTTCATATGCTAATTGGTGGCTGATGTAATAACCCATATCAGCATGTTATGAACTAAAAAGACCTCTAAAAAGTGACAAAACCAATTCTTTCTTCGTCTATTGGGGAATTACATTTTTGCTTATTTTTATTTTTCCATTTTAAAGACCCTCAGAAGAATGACTGCTACAACCTCTTCACCTTCATTTCTGATTCTAGCCCCACTCATACATATGTTCTCTCTCTGAGAAAATGCTCTTATATTTTCAAAAACATGAAATGCAATTTTCACCAAGTATGTCTTAACTTTGGCTGTTTCCTGGTTATCTGAGCTCCACGTGGTACGAAGATTTATTTTTATCTCTGAATTCTCACCACAGATAGAGGGCTTTTCCTTGCCATAAAAAATGTGATGACCACAAGGGTGCACTTTGGTCTCATGAGGAAGGAGCAGACGAAGAGGATGCTTGGCTTGGTGTTTCAAACAGAACAAATGCATGTGCTCTGATTCGTACCTTCTAATCAATTATCAATGCTTTATTTCTTTGTAAGGAGAAAAGTACATAAATGCTTTGATTCTCATTTAACAGACTGGAAAACTAAGAAACAGAAAGAGTAAATGATTTGACTCAAACTTTACTGTCCTAGAGTTTGAAATTCAATCTAAAATTTTCACCTTCCAGACTGCATTCAAATCCAAGGCCAATTTTTCAGAAAATGAGTTGCAACTATATTTTCTTTATCAAGATAATCAGGGCATCCCTTTAAATAACTCCTTTCTGCTTTAGAAGTGACATTAATATACAATTATCCTGAAAACTTATATGCAAAATAGGCTAATAAAAAGATCTTTCCTTTTTAAGTCTTTACTGAATAAAGATATTCACAGATAATTGGCAGTACTGTCTGGACAAAGAATTACAGCTTCGTAGTCTAAAAACATAGCGTACTTGTGCAAATTAGCTTAAGAAATTTCCCATTTCTAAGAGGATAGGCCAACTGCCAGCTCTTTAAGAAAGAAAAACACACCTTCTTAGAACAGGAGTCATTAAATATTATATAAAGGGTACATGCACACACACACATAGGCATTTTAAATAATTGCTCAACACTTTCCAAAACATCCCTTCTCCACACACAGGGTACACATTTTGTCAAGATTAAGTTTCACATTTTGTCAAGATCAAGTTGTTTTTTTCTTATGACTACCACTTACCAATATTATTGCTACATGAGAGGCTAAAGATGTACTGTAAACAAAGTGCCAAACAGACAGAGCAGATGACTCAGACTGATTTTAAAATACAGTGTACACTTGTAGGTCGAACTTAGTGCCTGCAGCTGGTTACTTGTCAGCCCTGTTTTAAAAACAGATTGGCTGATCTTTATACCTATAGTTATTTTCTAAATCTCATACCTGAAATGCAACCTTTTAGAGAAAGAAGACTTAACCAGTGTTTTTAGCACAGGTGGACTAAAATAGCCATTCTTTGGAAATGTGGATTTAAAGGGTGAACAAGGAAAGAAGTGAGCCCACAAAACCAAAACACAAGACCAGAGGCAATGTCACTTGCCAGAACTGAGTGTGGACATTTGAGTGGCTCCTGTTGAGTCTGTGTCGTAAATGAATGCAGTAGGTGTCTTTCTTCTTTTAATTGTGAACACTCAAAAGTATTGAAACATTACAAGCAGACAGATAGTTAACAATTGAAATAAGACCAAAATCATTCCAAAATCTAAAGGCAAAGGAATTCAGATGTCTCAGCATACTTCCCTTTAAAAAGCAAGTTTAAAGTATACAATAAAAAATAAAAAGAAAACTGCTTTGATTTACAAGAATAGTTGATGGATTTGCTTAACTGCCTTGGGACAACAGATTCCTCAGAACAATGTCATATTTATTTTTCTAGGTTAGCTAGAAAAGTGAAAAAGAACTACTGAGTTGGAACAATAATTTTTCCCTTTATAAAATTTATGATTTCATCATAAATATTATGGTAACACTTTCCAAGAGTCTCAAAGTTTAATCCACCATATTTTTAGTAGTTGATTTAACAAAGTGGAACCTCAACTTTCAAATTCCTTTTATTTTATATTCGAAGAATATTTGCCTACTTCATACTACTTTTAAGTTTTTTTTTTAATAAATCACTTTTGGATAGAAAATTTGCATATATTTTTCAAGCTAAATCTGCTTCTTTTTAAAAACAAAAATGAATCTTAAGAAAGTAAATGCAGACAAGCAATTAAAAGACAGACACTTTTCCTTATATGAAAAGCAACTTTTCTCTTATGTGGCTTATCAGTGAGCTCAAATGGATCTATATTCATAATTAAAATGATCTGTAGGTCTCTTGCCCTTGTTGTTAAAAAGCCATGTTAAAATGCGTTTCATATTAAAAGTTACACTTTCACCTGAGTATAATGCACAGTGAAATGGTGGGTGACAAGGACATTGTTTCCTTAGATTAATTCTTGTGGGAGACATCAGACTGAGTTTTTGTAGAAGTGTAGAGATTTCAGTTGGTTTGTTTAGTTTTTGGGGGGTGATATGGGGATGGGAGTGGGAGTGGTTTATCAAAGCTGTTTAACATTATGTTATTTATTAATGAAAATGTCTTTACAATGCAATGGAGTCAGGAAAGGCAACAATAAAAACTCTTCTATTACAGTTCGAAAAAACTGCACAATAAGTAAGATTTTACCACTAAAACAAAAAAATTTTGCAATCTCCTATTTGGATGCTTCTCAAAGTTCTCACAAGTGATCTGAAAGTTACACAGAGAGAAGAGATAATTTTTGACATTTTATTGAATATATAAAATTGTTTCAATAAATATTTAGGGCACTACAAAACAACTCACAAAAAAATTAAAATCCCTCAAACTAAGTTAACTCAGCCAAAAAATTTGTTTCTAATCTGGTTGTTCAGTCATACAGATGTTTTAAAAATATAAAAATATTAATATAACAGATTTTTTCTTGGTTATAAAATTAATAAGTATACATTATTTTAAGAAGGAAACTGCATAACAAAGAACACTTTTACAGTTGGTTTTGGTTCTTATAATATGTGTATCAATTTGGGAATTTTCTTATTAACTTCCTGTGACCACAGTGAAGAAGTTAGCTTATTACATCGTTCTACATCTCTCAATTTTTAGCACTTACAGCCCTATTTTAGTTTCTCTATTGGTTATCTTTGTTATTTAAATAACTTTCTTAAACCACTAGTTCTTTTTATTTAAATCCTCTTTTCAGCTTGTGAAATAGGTCACATGACAAAAAAAAAAAAAAAAAAAAAAACCATAAAGGAGTGTCAGACCCCAGAAGGTTCCTGCATGACTCTCCAAGGCATAACTCACTCCCTTTTCCTAAAACATAAAACTCTCCTGATTTCTGCAGTAATAACTTCCTTGCTTTTCTTAATGTTTTTGCCATCCAAAGATGCATGACTCAACACTGTAGTTTCACGTGTTTTTTAATTTTAAGTAAACAGAATCATACACTATATATTCTTTTGCATTAGGCTTTTCTTAGCTCAATATTATGTTCATGAAATTCACTCATACTGTAGCATTTAGCTGGAGTCATTAATAATCAGTGCTATATAGAATTCCATAATAGATTCTTACAATAATTTATTTATCCATACTCCCATGGATGAATATTTTGGTTGTTCCCAGGTTTAGGGCATTGTGAATAAGGATGTTATAAATTTTCTCATACATGTCTCCTGGTACACATGGACATATATTTCTTTTGGATATATACCTAAGAGAGAAATTGCTAAGCCATGAGATACGGTATCTTAATTTTAATAGATAGCACTGAACTGCTTTCCAAATTGGTTAAACTACTTTCTCTTTTCACCAGCTGTAGATGAGAGTTCCAGGAGAAATCCTTGCTATTTTTCAGTCTTTTTAAATTTTAGCTATTCTAACAGGTGTGTAGTGATATCTGTTTACTTTTTTATTTTGCATTTTTCGGCTGGCTGAGATTGAATATCTTATCATATGTTTATTGATCAATTAATTATATCCTGTTATGAAGTGGCTGTTGAGTCTATTTGCTCATTTTTCTATTAAGTTGTATTTTCTTATTGGGGTATATAAGTTCTTCATATACTCTAGATATGGGTCCTTTGTTGGCTATAACAAATATCTATTAAATATGTATTCTAGATATTTTCAAGTCTGTGGCTTGTCTTTTTACAATTCTTTTTTTTTTTTTTTGAGACGTGGTCTTGCTCTGTCACCCAGGCTGGAGTGCAATGGCACTATCTCAGCTCACTGCAACCTCCACTTCCCAGGTTCAAGCAATTCTCCTGCCTCAGCCTCCTGAGTAGCTGGGATTACAGGTATGTGCCACTATGCTCAGCTAGTTTTTGTATACTTAGTAGAGATGGGGTTTCACCATGTTGGTCAGGCTGGTCTCGAACTCCTGACCTTGTGATCCTCCTGCCTCGGCCTCCCACAGTGCTGGGATTACAGACTTGAGCCACTGCACCAGGCCAATTTTTTTTTTAAGTTCTGGGATACACATGCAAAACGTGCAGGTTTGTTACGTAGGTATACATGTGGCTTGCTGCACCTATTGATCTATCCTGTAAGTTCCCTCCCATCGCCCCCCATCCACTGTTTTACTTTATTATTTTTATTTATTTTATTTATTTATTTTGAGATGAAGTCTCCCTCTGTCGCCTAGGCTAGAGTGCAGTGGTACGATCTCGGCTCACTGCAACCTTCTCCTTCTGGCTTCAAGCGATTCTCCTGCCTCAGTCTCCCGAGTAGCTGGGATTACAGGTGTACACCATCAAACCTGGCTAATTTTTGTATTTTTAGTAGAGACGAGGTTTCACTATGTTAGTCATACTGGTCTTGAACTCCTGACCTTGTGATCCGCCCACCTAGGCCTCCAAAGTGCTGGGATTACAGGTGTGAGCCACCATGCCCGGCCCCATTATTTTATTTTTAATGTTCTTATTTCACTGTAATCAAATTCATCAATCCTTATCTTTAAGGTTGGGGCTTCTTAATGTTTAATATGTTTTAAAATCATTCTCTCATATAGAAATCATGAATCTATTTTTTTTCTGTATTATCTTTTATAGCCTTATTGTTTTGCCTTTGAAAGGGTCTATACCTTACCTGGAATTAATGTTTTTGTTTACAGTGTGAAGTGGATTAAGTGTTTTCTATTTTTGCCAGATAGAACATCCTCTTCCACACTGCTCTCACGGTCATTTTTGTCATTACTATTTAATTTTTCCATGAATTTTCAACAGAATTCTCTTGATGCCTCATTTTATAAAATGAGAGTATTTGCATCCTTACTACTCCTTCCCTCTTCTCTATCTACTTTTCATCTTTTAAAATCTGTCATCTGGAGCTTTACTTTAACATCGTCAAAGCTGAGAGTGTTTACATTCTGTTCTTAATCAGGATTAACTTCTACATGCTTTGTGCAATGGTTTATTTTAAAAGCTGATAATCAATAAACAAATTTTACATTATTATGACTATTCATCACATTATTCATCACAGAGCCAGAGAGTGCTAATAATTACATTCCCTTGACTACATTTCTGATCCTATAATCATTGTGTCACTCAAAAGAAAATACACTAGCACCAAGGTTATCCTTTCTAATATTTTAAGATTTGCTGAAAAATATCATGTTTAAAATCATTTCATATTTGAAACATGACATTCTGGTAAATGTTTTGCTTTAGCTAGAGCTTCTAGCTATTCTTTTTTGCTTTGTTAAGACTCATAGGTTTTTTCCACCATATCCTAATATTTTGCAACTTTTCATCATCAATGGCTATTATCTGAAATATATTCTATTCATTTCCTTGAAAATAGACCTCTGTAAGTCTGCTAATCACTCTCCTAAATTGGACTAATTTTCTTCTTGGTCACACAACTGTTATACTTGAATGCTGTTTTAATATTCCTCTAAGCTAGTACTGCCATTCATATAGCTTAAGACTTAAGACAATTGCAAAGTGAGAAGGAACACAGCCCACATAAAACCACCCCTAGGCCAGGTGCATAGCTCATACCTGTAATCCACACTTGAGAGGCCAAGGTGGGAAGATCACTTGAGCCCATGAGTAGGGTCTTGCTTGAGCAACATACTGAGACTCCATCTCTACAAAAGATAAAAAATTAGCTGGGCCTGGTGGCATGTGCCAGTAGTCCCCACTACTCGGGAGGCTGAAGTAGGAGGATTGCCTAAGCCCAGGGGTTTGAGGCTGCAATGAGCTATGATCCCACCACTACTGCACTCCAGCCTAAGTAACAGAGTGAGCCTCTGTCAAAAAAAAAAAAAAAGAAAAAAAAAAAGACCACCCTTATTAAATTGCAAGTTTGAGGTGTTCTCCAAACCACCTTTAGTTTTGATAATCTGCTAGAAGGACTCACAGAACTTTTGAGTTATACTCACAGTTAAGATTTACCACAGAAAAAGGATATAGATTAAAATCAGTCAAAGGAGGAAGGGCATAGAGCAACGACAAGGGAAGAACCAGGAGCAGAGCTTCCGTTGGCCTCTCCCCACGGATCAGGACACAGAACTTTTCCAGCATTGATGTATGACAGTAAGCACAGACTGTCATTAACCAGGGAAGCTCAGTAGAGCCTCTGTGTTCAGAGCTTTTATTGAGGCTCCATTACAAAGACATGATTGACAATTCACATGGCTAATTTTAGTTTCCAGTCTCCAGCCACTCAAGGTGTAACCCCAAGCTCTCATCCTAAATCATATTTTTGGCATGGATCAAAGCTCCACCCTAAATCACATTTGTCACTGTCTGGCTAGCAAAAGACCTCCAGGCAAACAAAGACACTCCTGTCCAACACAAGGAGGATCCAGGGGCTTAGAGATGACTCCCAGAAGCTCAAGGCAAAGGCCAGACTTCTTTTGGGACAGGTTAAAATCGTGACCACCAAACCATATGTCTTCTTCTTTCTTGGTTTTCACCCTCATTTTACAGACATACATCCACAAGTAAGGGTGCATGGATGTAAACTTTCATTTTGAATCATTGGTGTTCTCAGGTTTCACAATGAGATCCCTAAATGTGGGTCTTATTCCTTTTTTTTTTTTAAACCCACATGGCTCTTATGAATATTTTAATTTATTTTTCTTTAGACATTTTCTCAGTCTGTCACCTAGGCTAGAGTACAGCGGCGCAATCTCAGCTTACTACAACCTCTACCTCCTGGGTTCAAACGATTTTCCTGCCTCAGTCACCCCAGTAGCTGAGATTACAGGCGTGCACCACTACACCCAGCTGATTTTTTTTTTTTTCTGAGAAGGAGTCTGGCTCTGTTGTCCAGGCTGGAGTGCAGTGGCACAATCTCAGCTTACTGCAATCTCTGCCTCCTGGCTTAAAGTGATTCTCCCGCCTTAGCCTCCCAAGTAGCTGGGATTACCAAACCCAGCTAATTTTTGTACTTTTAGTAGAGACAGGGCTTCACCATGTTGATCAGGTTGATCTCAAATCCTGGCATTAGGTGATCTGCCCACCTCGGCTTCCCAAAGTGCTGGGATTACAGGCATGAACCACTGCACCTGACCAGGATCCCTTGATTTTGAAGATCTCCCTTTAGCTTTGGCAATGGTCTTTCTTTGACAGTTCCCTCCTCTCTACCATGAGTGTTTTGTCTTTTTAGAACTCCTACTATGTGGCTATTGGACATCTTGGACTAAGGCTCCAGCTCTGAGTCCAAAGCTTCTCCAGAGCAACTTGGTGACTTCTATCCTTATTGTTCCTTCTCTCATATTCTAGAGTGCAGGTACTTCCCCTTCTTCCTCTCTGCTTTCTTACAAACCTCTTAAAGCATCTGTTTTCCCTCTTCTCACCTGCTCATTATCACCTGCAATTCTCTTCATTTCTATGGGCTATATCTTTTTAATTGTCCTGATATTTTAAGTTAGTCCTGGGAGAGAGGAATAAATGAGTATGCTCACGTTGCTGTCTTGAACTAGGAGTCATCCCTAGTTCAAGGTATTTTAAAAGGCATTTTAAAGACAAATGGCTTTTCCTATCAGAGTAGGTTTCCTGTGACTACATCAACTGGCACAGCAATGAATACATTCCCTAAGACTCAAAAACACAATTCAGGGTAAGAGCATCTTAAGAGAAATATACACATAGGGCCTTATATGAGACCCCTTCTTTCGTCACATTATCTATACACAGTATCCAATTATGACACATTGAAAAGAAAAAATAACTTAAGTGACTTAATTTTTTAAGCATATTTTCAGAGATGTTCCTGCCTAAAGAGAAACAGATGAAATAAAACTTTACTGAGTTTTTGCCAAGTTCCAACAGTTCTTAGAAGAAAGAACACTGGTTTTGGCATCCAGAGACCTGGGTTTGAGGCCTGTCTCTGCCTTTGTGGTCTCCAAAGCTTTGGTTGAGTCTCTAAACTTTTTGAGTCCAAAGTTTCTCATTTACAAACAGAATAATAATACATGTGTCTCATTACTGCTGTGAGGTTGAAAAGAAATAACAGACAAAAACAGTACTTTGTAGATTGAAAAGTAAATAGAAAATAAAATACATTCTCCAAATGACTCTATTATCCAGGGAGATTTCGTGCACAGTTTAACAGAATCCTTCAGGGGAAAAGTTTATATCTCCATAACCATCTTTCCCAGAGAAGAAAAAATAATTCACACAAAAATACCTGAATTTCCAATGGGCTCCACCAAATAGATTAACATGCCCATTGAAGATGACCATAAACATAGTTATAGTATCTAGTTATAGCATCTAAAAAAGGTATTGCTATGGTTCGAATATTTGTCCCTTTCAAAACTAATGTTGAAATTTAATCCCCAATGTGGTAGTATTAAGATGTAGGGCCTTTAAGAGGTGACTTAGCCATGAAGGCAGAGTCCTCTGGAATGGATTAATCCATTCAGGATTAATAAATTAATAGATTAATGGACTAACAAATTAATGTGTTATCATGGGAGTGGGAGTGGTGACTCTGTAACAAGAGGAAGAGAGGCCTGAGCTAGCATGCCCATCTCCCTACCATGTAACTTCCTGTGCTGCTTGGGACTCAGCAGAGAGTCCCCATAAGCAAGAACCCCTCAACCTTGGACTTTTCAGCCTCCATAACTATAAGAAATATATATATATATATATATGTATATATATATATGTTTTTTTTTATAGGCAGAGTCTCACTCTTGTGAGGCTGGAGAGCAGTAGAACAATCTCAGCTCACTGCAACCTCTGCCCTCAGGTTCGGGTGATTGTCCTGCCTCAGCCTCCCAAGTAGCTGGGATTACAGGTGTGTGCCACCATATCCAGCTAATTTTTGTATTTTTTTTAGTAGAGATGGGGTTTCATCATGTTGACCAGGCTGGTCTCGAACTCCTGACCTCCAATGATCCAACCACCTTGGCCTCCCAAAGTGCTGGGATTACAGGTGTGAGCCACCGAGCCCAGCCTAAATTTCTTTTCTTTATAAATTACCCACTTTCAGGTATTCTGTTATAAGCAACAGAAAACAGATTAAGATAGGCATATAAAACAAATGTCTATTTCTGAGTTTGTTCATTTATTCTATCTGTTAGCAAATATACATTGAATGTCAAGGCTATTCAAAACATCTTAAAGAATCAAAAAAACATAGACCAGGCATGGTGGCTCAGGCCTGTAATCCCATCACTTTGGGAGGCCGAAGCAGGTGGATTACCTGAGGTCAGGAGTTTGACCAGCCTGGCCAACATGGTGAAACCTTGTCTCTACTAAAAATACAACAATTAGCCAGGCGTGATGGTGGGCACCTGTAATCCCAGCTACTTGGGAGGCTGAGGCAGGAAAATGACTTGAGCCCGGGAGGCAGAGGCTGCAAGTGAGCAGAGAGTGCGCACTCCAGCCTGGGCAACAGAGTCAGACTCTGTCTCAAAAAAAAAAAAAAAAAAAAAAAATTACAAAACATCAATTAGGCACAATGCTTTCACTTACTCAGAAAGCTTCCTATTTGTAGGGAGATCATGCATGTACTCACATTTCCACAATACAATATTGAGTATAACGAGTGACACATACCTGATACAAACTAATAAGAAATGGTACTTGAATTAAACCTTTAAAAATGAGTGGAGTTTGAATTTGGAAACCTAAATGAAAGGACATTCTAAGAAGAGGGAATTGTGTTCACATAGGTTATAGATATGAAAAATAATCCTTTCTTCAGGGGATTGTGAAAGCTTGAATGTCTGAAGAATAGGTTTCATATAGAAGGTATGAGGAATGGGCCCTATTGCAGAGGACTTCTAACAAGCCATTGCATGCGGACTTTACTCTGTAGATAATCTTCACTCTCAAGAGGGGTGCATAAGAAAATACAGCTTACAAAGGGCTGATATCCAGAATTTACAAAGAACTAAAACAAATCTACAAGAAAAAAACAAGCCCATTCAAAAGTGGGCGAAGGATATGAACAGACACTTTACAAAAGAAGACATACATGAGGCCAACAAACATGAAAAAATGCTCATCATCACTGGTCATCAGAGAAATGCAAATCAAAACTACATTGAGATACCATCTCACGCCAGTTAGAATGGCAATCATTAAAAAATCTGGAGACAACAGATGCTGGAGAGGATGTGGAGAAATAGGAACACTTTTGCACTGTTCATGGAAGTGTAAATTAGTTCAACCATTGTGGAAGACAGTGTGGCGATTCCTCAACGACCTAGAAATAGAAATTCCATTTGACCCAGCAATCCCATTACTGGGTATATATCCAAAGGATTATAAATCATTCTACTATAAGGACACATGCACACGAATGTTCACTGCAGCACTGTTTACAATAGCAAAGACCTGGAACCAATCCAAATGCCCATCGATGATAGACTGGACAGGGAAACTGTGGCACATATACACCATGGAATATTATGCAGCCATCAAAAACAATGAGTTCGCGTCCTTTGTAGGGACATGGATGAACCTGGAAACCATCATTCTCAGCAAACTGACACAAGAGCAGAAGATCAAACACCGCATGTTCTCACTCACAGGCGGGTGTTGAACAATGAGAACACATGGACACAGGGAGGGGAGCACTACACACTGGGGTCTGTTGGGGGGGAAAGAGGGGTGACAGGGGGGTGGAGAGGTGGGGAGAGATAACATGGGGAGAAATGCCAGATATAGGTGAAGGGGAGGAAGGCAGCAAATCACACTGCCATGTGTGTACCTATGCAACAATCTTGCATGTTACCCCAAAACCTAAAATGCAATTAAAAAAAAGAAAGAAAATACAGCTTATACATTTTATTTTGTATAATCTTTACTGTTTACAAATTATTTTCACATACATGATCTCACTTGATCCCCAATACAATTCTATGGTGGTTGTGTTATTACTACAGATGGTCCCTGACTAACAATGGTTCTTCTTGGGGTTTTCAGGCTTTATATGGTGCAAAAGCAATACACTTTCAATAGAAAGCAGTATGCTAAGTTATGCAATGCCAGGCAGTGCCAGAGAGCCAAAGCTCCCAGTCTGCCACATAATCACAAGAGTAAACAATCAATACTCAACAGTGTACTGTGTTGCCAGATTATTTTGTTCAACCGTAGACTAATTTAAGAGTTCTGAATGCACTTAAGATAGGCTAGGGTAAGGAATGGTGTTTAGTAGCCATAGCTAGTTAGGTGTCTTAAATGTATTTTTTTTTTTACTTTTTTATGTTGTTATATCAAATGCATCTTTGATATACAATATTTTCAACTCATGATGGGTTTATCAGGACATAACCCCACTGTAAGTCCAGGAACATCTGTATTTGTCAATAGATAAGCCTTAAATCAGACCTAGAGTCCATGTCTTCTTTTTGAGTTGGAGTCTCACTCTGTCACCCAGGCTGGAGTGCAGTGGCGCGATCTCGGCTCACTGCAACCTCTCTCTCCCAGATTCAAAGCAATTCTCCTGCCTCAGCCTCCTGAGTAGCTGAGACTACAGGCACATGCCACCACGTCCAGCTAATTTTTGCTTTTTAGTAGAGACAGGTTTCACCACATTGGCCAGGCTGGTCTCAAACTCCTGACCTCAAGTGATCCACCTGCCTTGGCCTCCCAAAGTGCAGGGATTACAGGCGTGAGCCACTGTGCTCAGCTGGAGTGCAGGTCTTCTGACTCCAAATCCAATACTCTTCAAATTTACTTTTAGTGATTTGTTGAAGATTTGTACAGAATACATAAAAATGAGTAGGTCCTGAAAACAATAGGGCAGCTCCTGAAGAACATAAAAACTACTGAGGCAGAGCTGGAGTTGAGGAGCCAGTATTTAGCAAAGTAATCCAAGAAATAAACAAACTTCTCTTATAGCAAATTTGACTGTACAAAGAAGGCAACAGGAATATATCTCATATTTCTTTAAAATCACCCCTCTCCCCGATGATGGTACTTAGCACTTAGTATGTTCAGAGAGTTCAGGTAGTAGATGCCAAGGACAGGGAGTATCTCAATTCCTACAGTGCTCTGAACTTTACTAAATGCTCCTAATTGCCCAGTTCAAACCCAGGCTCACACCATCTCAACAGAATTAAATTACATGCTTCTTCAAACATGACAAAGATATGTTTGTTTAAATGACAACTGTAGGATTCCCCCAAGGACATGTAGACCATGTGAATTCCCCCAAGGACATGCAGACCATGTGAAAACTATGAGCACAGAGCTCACAGCTGTTCACTTCAACAGTCAACAGTGGACAACTGGTAAGAAGCCAAACAATTTTTTATTGTTTAAATCTTGGGTACTGTTGTTTTTCTAATAGCTTCCTTGCTAATGATGCCAATTTGATCTCTAAAAGTATTTTCAAGAAAGATCTTGAATATGTTAACAAGACTTGCATTTGATTCAACTTCTCTAATATTGAAATATAAAGTGATTAGAATGAAATTTTCCTAACATAGTATTACCTTTAAAGGTTATTTTCTGAAATAGTTAAAACATAAACTCCTTCTTTCTCTTATGGTCCTCCTCAGACTCTATATTAGAGAAAGCTGAGTGTCTATGACATCAGGGCTGACTCACTCACCTAGCTCAGGCAGGTTACTTAGAAATAATGATAGAAGTAACAAAGCAAAGAATTAACTTCCTTTTCCCTAACTCTACCCCAAATACTGCTTTTCATTTTTCTGCTTTCTGGTATTTGGTTCCTGTTGTTTAGCTTAGGAGACTATACCTTTTCTCTTTTTCTTTTTTTTTTTTTTTACATGAAGCTTCGCTCTCATTGCCCATGCTGGAGTGCAATGGCGAGATCTCTGCTCAACGCAACCTCTGCCTCCTAGTTGAAGCAGCTCTCCTGCCTTGGCCTCCCGAGTAGCTGGAATTACAGGCATGCTCCACCAGGCCTGGCTAATTTTCTGTTTTTAGTAGAGATGGGGCTTCTGTATGTTGGTCAAGCTGGTCTTGAACTCCTGACCTCAGGTGATTTGTCCCCCTCAGCCTCCCAAAGTGCTGGGATTACAGGTGTGAGCCACCGCGCCAGGTCAGGGAACTATATCTTTACAAGAACTCTTGTGTAGAAGCCCACTATATAAAACTGCTGTTGGGTGCAGGGTGGTTCATGCCTGTAATCCCAGCACTTTGGGAGATAGAGGTGAACAGATCACATAAGCCCAGGAGTTCTAGACCACCCTAGGACAACATGGTGAAACCCCATCTCTACAAAACACAAAACTTAGTGGGGTGCAGTGTCAGGTGACTATTGTCCCAGCTACTCAGGAGACTGAGGTGGGAGGATCGTTTGAGTCTAGGAATTTGAGGCTGCAATAAGCAGCAATGGTGCCACTGTGCTCCAGCCTGGGCAACAGAATAAGACCCTGTCAAAAACAAACAAACAAAAAACCCGGCTAAAAGCAGTTTGTAGTTGAAGGAGATGAGACTAAGAGAAGCAGGAGGGAAACGAAGACCTGATCATTTACCCTCACTCATGCTATGGCCATTTGCTGGACATAGAATAAAGCTTAACCTTGAGGATTCTGCAGGCACTTAGAATTTGATTCACGATCTTCAGGATTTAGGAACATAAAAATACTGAGTCAGACCAACCTTCTGTGAATAGTACAGCAGTCTATTTAGCCACTTCATTTCATTTATTCTTTCTACAGTTATTCACTGAGTATGAGATGCCAGGTACTGTTCTACTCAGCAGGGATATAGTAATAAACAATAAATTTTCTGAAACCCCGTATCTACCAAAAATACAAAAATTAGCCAGGAATAATGGCAGGTGCCTGTAATCCTAGCTACATAGGAGGCTGAGGCGGGAGAATTGCTTGAACCCAGGAGGCAGAGGTTGCAGTGAACTGAGATTGTGCCATTACACTCTAGCCTGAGCAAACGAGCAAGACTCTGTCTAAAAAAAAAAAAAAAAAGATATGAAGAAAAGAAAAATAGTAAAAAAAAAAAAAAAAATACAAAAAGTAATGAAAAGGTATATACACGTGGGTGTATGTGTATATGTATTTATGCTCTTTTACATGGCTCCTAAAGGTCTTCTTTGTGAAGGTGACCTTTAAGCAGGGAATAAATTAAGTGAGATATCTGAGACAAGAGCTAGTCTGCAGGAAGAAACAGTAAGTGAAAAAGTTCTGGCCAGGTGTGGTGGCTCACACCTGTAATTCTAACACTTTGGGAGGCCAAGGCTGGTAGATTACAAGGTCAGGAGTTCAAGATCAGCCTGGCCAATATGGTGAAAGCTTGTCTCTACTAAAAATAGAAAAATTAGCCGGGCATGGTGGTAGGTGCCTATAGTCCCAGCTACTCAGGAGGCTGAGGCAGGAGAATTGCTTGAATCTGGGAAGCAGAGGTTGCAGTGACCTGAAATCATGCCACTGCACTCCAGCCTGGGCAACAGAACAAGACTCTGTCAAAAAAAAAAGAAAAAAAAAAAAAAAGAGAAAGAGAGGAAGGAAGGGAGGGAGGGAGAAGAAAGAGAAAGAAAGAAAAAGTGCTGAAGCAAGAGAGGGTTTGGCATGTTTGAGGATGCACAAAGAAGCCCAAATGGAAGGAATAAAGTGAGCAAGGGTGAGAGCAGTAGGAATTGAATTCAGGAAGACATAAGCTCCTTTGGAGAAGAGGCCAGATCATTTTCAACCTTGGTCTCCAGGGTGCCAACAGCTAGTCCTGTCGTAGGTGTTCAATATGTACTGAAGAGAATCAGAAAGGCCATTGTTTTGGCAAACAAAAAGCCATTAAAGAGTACATCTAATTCCTTAGTTCTTTCATCAGAAAGTCGGAGGTGGTTAATTTTGTAATTTATTTGTCTGATTATAGTTCAGAACATCTTCATCTCTTATGGAGAAGAACACTGACTCTCCCCCTGTGATCCTTGCCTTGGAGACAATGTGTTTCCAGTGTTTTCAGGGCCACATCTCCCACCACATTCCCAATCAGTTTCTGATGCTCTTACTGCTCAGATTACATAGTATGACACGTTCCCAGAAAAATGCTGACTTGTGAAGGATGAACGTTATAATAGATTAGATCTCCTGGTGCGTAAAAATCACTTTTTTGTTTTAAATCAGAAAAGAAACAAATTGTTGCAAAATCAGTGGCCTTGTACTGTAGCCCTGAGCTTTGTAGGACTTCTGCCCTGTTGTTTTGGTCAATGATGTCACTTGCTCTGTCACTTCATGTTGTGTTAAGCGTGATTT
Organism: Sapajus apella; assembly: GCF_009761245.1. Classification (NCBI taxonomy): domain Eukaryota; kingdom Metazoa; phylum Chordata; class Mammalia; order Primates; family Cebidae; genus Sapajus; species Sapajus apella. The sequence goes on from NW_022436964.1 coordinate 12,568,103, forward strand.
CAGAGCTAAACCAGTATTACAAGGTGAACACTGATTTACTCTCTGTATTTCAGAGAACAAGCCATTTTTAACATCACTTCTTAGGTGGAACAACTTTCAAATGAGTTCGTTTTTGTGGCAGGCTTTATAAAATCTTAGCAAATAAACGTACGTCTTGTGCTTCCTTTTGTAAGGATGACCATGGTTCCATCCTTCCCTCTCATGGCACCCACCATCTGCTAAGAAACATGACTGATCCTGGTTTTCTGATCCCTTTACAATTTTTAACTTGAGTTGCTTTTTTTTTAAATTGTTCTATTCGCAACTCTATGTCAAGATTAGCCAGACAAAAATGCAATCTTTCCCTTTTAAAATTGTATCTTAAAGGGACATTTTGGCTGGGCGCAGTGGCTCACGCCTGTCATCCCAGCACTTTGGGAGGCCAAGGCGGGCGGATCATGAGGTCAGGAGTTCAAGCGTGGTCAACATAGTGAAACCTCGGCTTTACTAAAAATATAAAAATTAGTTGGGTGTGGTGGCATGTGCCTATAAGTCTCAGCTACTCAGGAGGCTGGGGCAGGAGAACTGCTTGAACCAACCTAGGGCAGGAGAATTGCTTGAGGCAAGGTTGCAGTGAGCCGAGACCATGCCATTGCACTCCAGCCTGGGTGACAGAGTGAGATGCCATCTCAAAAAAAAGAGACATTTCATCTTTGGTGAAATGAGGTTAATTTCAGATCACTCACACACAAACACACAGGCACATACCACTTTAGATCTGTGCCACACTGATAATGCAGTAGCCCGGATTATTGACTAACTGAAACATGGAAAGTCAGAGTATTTTGTAGGTCTATATATGCGGGACATTGCATTTAAATTACCTGACATTAAAAGCCAAAAAGGAAAGGTAGGAACTTTTGCTGTCAGAAATTTTGTGCAATTAAAATAAATAAAAAAATAAAACAGAGAAAAAAAAGAAAGAAAAGCAGAAAAAATATCAAAACAAAAGATAACCAAAAAAAAAGAAAAAAAAATTTGTGAGATTACATTCCTCTTCAGCACACTTAGCACCCCTTAGCATATCAGTACCTCTGATATGTTAGAATGCAACCTAGGTATAGGTCTCATCTCCTTTTAATTTTTTATTGTCTCACAGGGAGTATTGTAGCAATCCTGTGAGGGGAAGTCTGCAGCCTTGACAGTACTATTTATATGGATGGATTTATCAAAAGATATTACTTTTATTTTTTAAAATTTTTTATCTATTTAGTTTTTTGAGAAAGAGTCTCACTCTGTCTTGCGCAGGCTGGAGTGCAGTGGGGTGATCTCAGCTCACTGCAGCCTCCGCCTCCCAGGTTCAAGTGATTCTCCTGTCTCAGCCTCCCAAGCAGCTGGAACTACAGACATGTGCCACCACACCCAGCTAATTTTGTATTTCTCGTAGAGATAGGGCTTCACCATGTTAGCCAGGCTGGTCTCGAACTCCTGACCTCAGGTGCCACCTCAGCCTCCCGAAGTGCTGGGATTAGAGGCATGAGCCACTGCACCTGGCTGAAAAGATATTCACTTTAGTGAATGAAGGTCCTGTCAACTCTCTTTAATGACCATTAAATAGGGATACCACCCACCTGCTCCAGATAGGTTCCAACCCACCTTCCCTCAAAACAAACACTACTAGGCCGGGTGCAGTGGCTCACACTTATAATTCCAGCACTTCGGGAGGCCAAGGCAGGTGGATTACTTGAGGCCAGGAGTCAGAGACCAGCCTGGCCAACATGACGAGGCCCTGTCTCTACTAAAAATATATTTTTAAAAAAATTGCTGGGTATGGTGGTGGGTGCCTGTAGTCCCAGCTGCTTGGAAGGCTAAGGCAGAACAATGACTTGAACCCCAGTGGCAGAGACTGCAGTGAGCAGAGATCATGCCATTGCACTCCAGCCTGGGCAACAAGAACGAAACTCCATCTTGAAAAAATAAATAACTACTACTTGGACTAGGATGTCCAACCATCTTGGTTTGCCTGGGACTGAGAGGTTGACTGTGACATAAGACTTCGACTGCTAAAACTGGGAAAGTCCCAGGCAAAACAGAGGAGCCGATCACCCTAATTTGGACCCCCATAAGAATGGCGCAGTTCTTGATTGAGAAACATGGCTGCTGTGCCTTGATGGAGCAGCTCTGTTCCCTTTTATCACACAATGGGTAAGGCCTCAATGTCCAGGCCTATGAGGTACACCATGTGGAGGTTCTTATAATTTCCAAATTAGCAAAATGGTGATAATAGATACACCTACATCCTAATTATCTTATGAGAATTGAGTTTATATTAATATATAAAATGGTGACAACAAAGCCTACCATATAATCAATCAGTGCTTAGCAAATGTTACCTATTGCTATTTTATTTATTTATTTATTTTTGAGACAGAGTCTCACTCTGTCACCCAGGCTGGAGTGCAGTGGCACAATCTCGGGTGACTGGGACCTCCACCTCACAGGTTCAAGTGATTCTCATGCCTCAGCCTCCTGAGTAGCAGGGACTACCAGCGCCCTCCACCATGCCCAGCTAATTTTTTTGTATTTTTAGTTAAGATGGGTTTTCACCATGTTGGCCAGGCTAGTATTGAACTCCTCACCTCAAGTAATCCACCCACCTCAGCCTCCCAGAGTGCTGGGATTATAGGCATGAGCCACCATGCCTGGTCACCTATTATTAACAAAATCATTAGTTTATGGATCAGGGAGAAATGATACAGGACTTCACTCCTCTGTGGTTGATTCTCTTCTAGTGAATCTTGAATGTCCTGTATGTATTATATTTTCAAAACTTAAAAAAGAGAAAGAGGGAAAAAGAAAGAAAAGGAGGGAGAAAGGGTATAAGGGAGAGAGAGAAAGAAGCTGGGCGCGGTGGCTCACGCCTGTAATCCCAGCACTTTGGGAGGCCGAGGCGGGTGGATCACGAGGTCAAGAGATCGAGACCATCCTGGTCGACATGGTGAAACCCCGTCTCTACTAAAAATACAAAACATTAGCTGGGCATGGTGGTGCGTGCCTGTAATCCCAGCTATTCAGGAGGTTGAGGCAGGAGAATTGCCTGAACCCAGGAGGCGGAGGTTGCGGTGAGCCGAGATCGCGCCATTGCACTCCAGCCTGGGTAAAAAGAGCAAAACTCCGTTTAAAAAAAAAAAAAAAAAAAAAAAAAAAAGAGCGAGGCCAGGCTCAGTGGCTCGTACTTGTAATTCCAGCACTTTGGGAGGCCGCAGCAGGCAGCTTACTTGAGGCCAGGAGTTCAAGACCAGCCTGGCCAACATGGTGAAACCCTGCGTCTACTAAAAATACAAAAATTAGATGGGCATGGTGGCACATGTCTGTAATCCTAGCTACTCGGGAGGCTGAGGCATGAGAATCACTTGAACCCAGGAGGTGGGGGTTGCAGTGAGCTGAGATGGCACCGTTTGCACTCCAGTCTGGTGACAGGGCAAGACTCCATCTCAAAAAAAAAAAAAAAAAAAAAGAAAAAAGAAATAGCAACACTGTTGAGCATGATCTCTCATTAAGTCTTTTTAAAATAAAATTTGTTCACTGTTTTTAACCAATGGTGTCTTTTTTTTTTTTTTGCTCATATAGTTGCCCAGATAGCAACTATATGATTTTAAACATGTTACTTATCTCCTTGTGTCTCAGCTCTGCCTCTGTAAAAGAGGATGGTCATCGCTACTTCAAAGAATTATTGTAGGAATTAGAGATAAGGCATAGAAAACACAAAGTAAGCACAAAATAAATACTAAACATTATATGCACATAACTCATATAATTCCCTTAATCTTTACACAGTCACATTGCTTTATTGGTTTTTATTTTCAAAATTAATTTACTGGCCAGGCATAGTGGCTCATGCCTGTAATTCCAGCACTTTGGGAGGCTGAGGCATGCAAATCACGAGGTCAAGAGATCAAGATTATCCTGATCAACATGGTGAAACCCCACCTCTACAAAAAACACAAAAACTAGCTGGGCGTGGTGGCACATGACTGTAGTCTCAGCTACTCAGAAGGCTGAGGCAGGAGAACTGATTGAACCCAGGGGGCGGAGTTTGCAGTGAACCAAGACTGTGCCACTGCACTCCAGCCTGGCAACAGAGAGAGACTCTGTCTCAAAAAAAAAAAAAAAAAAAAAAAAAAAAATTTACTATAAAATTGTGTTTTTTTAACATCTTTAAATATTCTATGTTAACTATAAGGTCAAGTGACTATAAAAGAATGAAACTTTTTAAAAAAAACATTAAATTAACCATAAATTTGCCTATTTGAATAAGCACTCAAAGAAATCAGTCTTATAATTGCCAGGGACTTTAGAAGGCATCTGGTTGAATCTAACTCCTATTGCAGGAATCTTTTATTACACCCTTTCCTCCTGAAGGTTGCTCAAGCTCTTAGCTTCTAAACCTCTTAGCTAGAAAAGGGTGGAAGAAGAGAAGTCTTTCTGAAAGGAAGGAACTGGACTAGAAGAAAAGCTCCAAGTGTACCTAGGGTGTCAATGTCTCCTTCTATCAGACCCACTGCACAGGGTGGTCTTCAGGGCTCCACAGGAAGCAATAAAGCAAACTTCTCTGCCTCTCTGATCTTGGGGAAAGCTGGAGGAAACTGATATGGGCCATCCTTCTATATTAAGTGAAAAGTACAAGACAGCACTGGATTTCAAGGAAGTTGTTTCCCCCAAAGGATCAATATTCTTCAAAAACAATGATAATGATGGATACTGAAGTTATTCTGAAGTTCCCCTGTGCCATTGCCAAGTACCTCATAGTCCACAGCTGCAGTCTAGCCCATAACCTAAGACTAATATTCTCAAATCTCTGAAATCTTCTGTGATGTCCATTGAACTCTATTCTTTAGATCGCTGGACTCCTTCAATTGCATTCTTGAAGGCTTCAAAGACATCACCTTCTGCTATATAATTAGGAAGTTCAAGGAAGCATTCTCTCCAGCATCAAAAGCTTCAGGAAATCCCAACAATTTAGGCTTAGCCTTAGACACAGTTCAGCGATAGTATTATTAAGGCCTAACAATCTGTGATTTTTTTCAAGTTTATATTATCCAAGCACTTAATAGACCTAATTTTTTTTTTAACTTTTTGGGGTGACAATCAAAGCTTGTCTGAATCTGAGCGATCTCATTTATTTATTTATTTTTTAATAATAGACTTTATTTTAAAGAGCCATTTTAGGTTCACAGCAAAACTGAGAGAAAGGTAGAGATTTCCCACATACACCTGCCCCCAAACACACATGGCCTTCCCCATTATCAACACCCTATAGAATGGTACGTTACAACTGATGAACCTACACTGACCCATTATTATTACTCAATGTCCATGGTTTAAAATAGGGTTCGCTCTTGGTGTTGTACGTTCTCTGATTTTGAATAAACTGATCATGACATGTAGCCACCATTACACTATCACACAGAGCAGTTTCTCTTCTATAAGAATCCTCTGTGCTCTGCATATTCATCCCTCTTTCCTCTCTATTCCCTGCCAATCACTTGATCTTTTTACTATTTCCATAGTTTTGCCTTTTTCAGGATGTCATATAGTTGAAATTAATAGTATGTACTTTTCAGACTGGCTTCTTTCTGTTTTGTGTTTTTTGTTTTTTGTTTTTTTTGAGACAAGAGTCTCACTCTATTGCTAGGCTGGGGTGCAGTGGCGCCATCTCAGCTCACTGCAACCTCCACCTCCCAAGTTTAAGTGATTCTCCTGCCTCAGCCTCCTGAGTAGCTGGGACTACAAGCGCCTGCCACCACCTCCAGTTAATTTTTGTGTTTTCAGTACAGACGAGGTTTCACCATATTGGACAGGATGGTATGAATTTCTTGACCTCATGATCCGCCCGCCTCGGCCTCCCAAAGTGCTGGGATTACAGGCATGAGCCACCATGACCGGCCCTCAAACTGGCTTCTTACACTTAGTAATATGCATTCAAGTTTTACGTGTCTTTTCATGGCTTAATAAACTCGTTTATTTTAGCACTGAATAATATTCTATTGTTTGGATGTACCACAGTTTATTTCTCCATTCACATACTGAAGGATATCTTGGTTGCTTTCAAGTTTTGGCAATTATGAATAAAGCTGCTATGAATATCTGTGCGCATGTTTTTTTCTTTTTTTGGACATGTCTTCAGGTCCTTTGGGTAAATACCAAGGAGTGTGATTGCTGGATCATATGGTAAGAATATGTTTAACTTTGTGAAAAATCAAACTACCTTCCAAAGTGGCTATACCATTTTGTAGTTCTAACAACAATGAATAAGGTGGGGAGTCGAGGAGAGATAGCATGTGGAGAAATGCCAGATATAGGTGATGGGGAAGAAGGCAGCAAATCACACTGCCATGTGTGTACCTATGCAAAAATCTTGTGTTCTTCACATGTACCCCAAAACCTAAAATGCAATAAAATAAATTAAAAAAAAAAAAAGAGTTCTTGTTGCTCCACATCCTCACCAGTATTTGGTGTTGTTTGCATTCTGGATTTTGGCCATTCTAATAGGTGCATAGTGGTATCTCATTGTTGTTTTAATTTGCATTTCCCTGATGATATATAATGTGAAGCATCTTTCTATATGCTTATTTTCTATCTGTATATATTCTTTGGTGAAGCTAATGTTTTTATTTCTTTATCCTGCTTCAGTTTATCACTTTTAATTTTTTAATAAAAATAATTTTCCCTTACATATTTATATGCTTCACATTTAGAGTTGATCATGATGTTGTAAATTATAGTACAAAAACAACTTAAATCAGGTATATACCAGTAACTGAAGCACTGGCTCTGAAATTCTTAGGTTCAAACTTTACCTTCTTTACTCTAGAGCCATTGATCCACATGGAATTAATATAAATTCATATCTATTTCTAGATACTTATTCACTACTCCCACTCACTCACTACCTAACAATAATAGTGGTTAGCTACACATTTCTCTTCCAATGACAGTTGTTTTGCATAACTTCAGTGTGCAAAAAAAAAAAAAAAAAAAAGTTTTCTGGATTAAGTTGAAAAATGCATGTAAAATTTTTAAAATAGATACATCTTTGTCAGCTGAGTGTGGTGGCTCATGCCTGTAATCCCAGCACTTTGGGAGACTGAGGAGGGTGGATCACTTGAGGCCAGGAGTTCAAGAGTAGCTTGGCCAACGTAGTGAAACCTAGTCTCTACTAAAAATACAAAATTAGCCAAGCATGGTGGTGCATGCCTATAATCCCAGCTATTGGGGAGGCTGAGGTATGAGAATCGCTTGAACCCAGGACAAGGAGGTTGGTTGCAGTGAGCTGAGATCATGCCACTGCACTCCAGTCTAGATGACAGAATGAGACTCTGTCACCAAATAAAAAAATAAATAATAGCTACATCTTTGTAAGTGAAAAATTCATTAATAAAACATTTGTAAGCCAAGGAACGAGTACAGATACACATTCCTTTGAGTACTTAATTTGAATCTATGAAGGTGGGTAAAATCGCTCTGAGAGAGTATGAGCAGTGAAAAAACAAGGAGTGCTCAGGACCTAGACCTAAAAAATGTCAACATTTAGGAGACAGATAAGCTGGAGCTAGCAAAAGGGACAGGAGTTGCCTATTACAGAGTGCTGGGAGCAGTGAGCGATACAGATGAGAATGATTAACTTTTTAGGCTGGGGTAGTGACTTACACCTGTAATCATACCAATCTAGATTGCTTGAGCTCAAGAGTTCAAGACCAGCCTGGGCAACATGGTGAAACCCCATCTCTACCAAAAATACAAATAATTAGCTGGGCATGGTAGCATGTGTCTGTGTGGTCCCAGCTACTCCAGAGGCTAAGGTGGGAGGATTGCTTGAGCCTGGGAGGCAGAGGTTGCAGTGTGTGAGATCACGCCACTGCACGCCAGCTTGGGTGACAAACTGAGATTCCTTCTCAAAAAAAAAAGGTTAGCATTCTAATGGGAAATATAATTTTGAAATAAATTTAAAGGGGGAAGTGATCCTGAAGAGGCAACAGAACACTGAGCTGAAGAACAGAAGGCTGTACTCTCACTAGATATATGACAATGGACAGGATATATAACTTTGCCCTGAGCCTCAGTCAACTCCTCCAGCAAAAAGAGAGATGAAAAACTTACCTCTATAGGCTGCTATGAGAATTTATCAAATTAAAACATTTGAATATACATTGTAAGTGGAAAAACATTACACAAACTTAAGAAACTTGCCTTGGCTCTCTGCTTAGAACTTACATTGCTCTAGGACAGAGGCCCAACCCTACCTACCTTTCTCATGCTAGTCTGCTGCCTGAATCCTGACCTCCCTAATCGTTTCTACCTTTTTCTCTGCTGACTGATAGGGCCTTAGGGACAATTGCCCACTGCCTAAGATTTATTCCAGCACAGTTGCTGGGCTCTAGCTGAATCACTGACACTATTCCTGTCTTCCTGGCAAGCCCCCCCCATGAAGCCAAGTTATGATATGCTCCAAAGTATTATTTCTCTTTTTCTTTTCTTTTTTTTTTTTTTTTTTGAGACGGAGTTTCGCTCTTGTTACCCAGGCTAGAGTGCAATGGCGCGATCTCGGCTCACCGCAACCTCCATCTCCTGGGTTCAGGCAATTCTCCTGCCTCAGCCCCCTGAGTCGCTGGGATTACAGGCACGCGCCACCATGCCCAGCTAATTTTTTGTAGTTTTAGTAGAGACGGGGTTTCACCATGTTGACCAGGATGGTCTCGATCTCTTGACCTCGTGATCCACCCGCCTCGGCCTCCCAAAGTGCTGGGATTACAGGCTTGAGCCACCGCGCCCGGCCTTCTTTTTCTTTTCTTTATTTTGAGTGAGAGTCTTGCTCTGTCGCCCAGATTGGAGTGCAGTGGCACACTCTCAGCTTATTGCGACCTATGCCTCCTAGGTTCAAGCGATTCTTATGCCTCAGCCTCCAGAGTAGGTGGAATTACAGGCACGCACCACCACACCCAGTTAATTTTATTTGTTTTATTTTGTTTTGAGAGGGAGTCTTCCTCTGTCACCCAGGCTGGAGTGCAGTGGCATGATGTCGGCTCACTACAACCTCTGCCTCCTAGGTTCAAGTGATTCTCCTGCCTCAGTCTCCTAAGTAGCTGGGATTACAGGCAGCCACCACCACACCTGGCTAATTTTTGTTTGTTTTGAGACTGAGTCTCGCTCTGTTGCCAAGGCAGGAATGCAGCAGCGCAATTTCAGCTCACTGCAACCTCTGCCTCCTGAGTTCAAGTGATTCTTCTGCCTAAGCCTCCTGAGTAACTGGGACTACAGGCACGTGCCCAAACCTGGCTAATTTTTGCATTTTTAGTAGAGACAGGTGTCACCATGTTGGCCTGGTTTCAAACTCCTGACCTCGTGATCCGCCTGCCTCAGCCTCCCAAAGTGCTGGGCTTACACAGGAGTGAGCAACCGCATCCGGCCACACCAAAGTTTTTAAGACCCTAGAAAAGGCTTTGTGCTTCACCAAGTTCTACTCAAGCACATACAGAAAATGAATAGTTACTCATGACAGAGTATTATAATAATGTCATAGAAGCAATTCTTGTCTCCATAATAGGAAGTTATATGTCAAGATAAAATAACTTCAGGTCTTTTATATTTTACAGTGGACTAATAACTTATATTGCTTTTAAGGGATGTCAGTTTTCACTTTACAAGAAATTTAATTACATTTACTCTTCTCCCATCTTCAATACCCTTTCCAGTCCATCCCTAGATTACAAAGAAAAATGTAAGTGAAACTGCAATGACTTTACCTAAGTTCTTAAGCAGACTACCAGGTTACCTACTTTAAGGAAATAGCCTGGCTCCTTTGGCCATGGGGATGGTTGGAACTCAGACCTGGATGAATTTCCAGGATTCGTTATGATGGGTTATATGCTCCCATAGCATTCTGTACTTTTCTTTCAAAATATTTACCAGTTCATAATTATACATTATATGATAATATATTTCTCCCCACATGACAGCAAGATCCATGAGAACAGGGTAACATCTATTCTTCACACAAATGTATATCCCAGCACCAAGTTCAGTGGGTGCCTGGAAAATAGAAAATATGCAAAACTTTCTTTTCTTTTTTTTTTTTTTTTTTTTTTTTTGAGACAGAGTCTCTCTCTGTCATCCCAGGCTGGACTGAGTGGCACAATCTCGGCTCACTGCAACCTCTACCTCCCCGGCTCAATTTTTCTGCCTCAGCCTCCCGAGTAGCTGGGATTACAGGCACCCGCCACCCACAGACTAATTTTTGTATTTTTAGTAGAGATGGAGTTTCGCCATGTTGGCCAGGCTGGTCTCGAACTCCTGACCTCAGGTGACCCATCTGCCTGGGCCTCCCAAAGTGCTGGGATTACAGGTGTGAGCCACCACCTGTAATACCACATTTTGAGCACAACCAACTTTGCTCATTATCTTTTTTACAGAGGTTGGTTTCAGGTCAAAGTTCACCTTCCCTAATGACTATAGAGTAAAGCCCTTTGGCATGTTATATTAGAAGCATTCTATTATATATTTCGTGTTTAACGATTCAGTTTGTCTTTGGAGTCCAAGTGAAAATTTGAAATATAAGAAAACAAAAATAAAACAAAAACCTTCTTAGAAGTATATCCCTTAATCTGTTACACCAGTAATATGAGACCATTTATTCATTTATTTATTTTTTTCTAAAACTTTCCCCTTCACAAGGTGTGAGCCGTCTGAAAAAAAGAGGGGTCACCTGATGCCATAGTAAGGGTAAATCAATGGTTTCAATCTTGTGCATGCATCAGAATCACCTGGAAGATTATTAAACCACAGATGGCTGTGCTAACCCCCAGTTTGTGACTCCACAGGTTTGTTGTTGCAGCCTGAGACTTTGTATTTCTAATAAGTTCCCAGATGGTGCTGCTGCTGCTGCAGGTCTGCAGACCACACTTTGAGAACCACTAGAAAATATCTGCTGAAAGGGAATCTTGCTATTTTTAGGTTCAATACCTGCAACAGTCCTGGTTGAAACAGTCTCAGAGAAAATTATAAAAGGGTGATAGAGAAGATGAATTATCAGAAGGTGACAAATTATGGAATACCCTTCAGTAATGAGCTTGCCTCATTACCTTTAGACTCTTTTTTTTCAAGTATGCTTCTTCAGGAATTATCTTGTTTCATTCATTGTAACTCCAATCCTAGAAGGCAAAAAAAAAAATTCAAGTTATTTTTGTTCTCAATAATAATCACCTCCATTGCCTCCCTGCCCTTCGGTGCCCTGAGCAAGCTCTTTAGTCATTGTTCCATTATCTGTAGAAAGGGACATGACAACAGTACCTATCTCAGTGAATTGCTGTGAGGATTAAATGAGACTTTAAATGGAAAACAGTTGGCACTGAAAATGGCCTGTAAATGGTAGCTACTATGTTTTTTACTAATTTATCTACTAATTTAAGGAAATAAATTTTAATGATCATGGGACCAAGGACCCAAACTGCTTAAATCTCTAATACATTAATGGATCACAGTAATAAGTCCGAATTTGTTCAAAATAAAAGGTTGTTATGCTTCAGTTACTCTGCTAACTGTGGCGGAGAACTGATTTCGGCAATGTTGGTTCAAGGTATCAGCACAGCCTTCCACCAAATACAGATTATAAATACGGAACACATGAAGCGCAACACTAGTTTTATTTTTTTTTTTTTTTTTTCCCCCCCCCCCCCCCCCCCCGCCCCCCCCCCCCCCCCGCGACCAACAAAAACCATATCCAGGAGAGAGGCGTAGGAATCTTTAATCACCCAGTGATTTTTTTGATTACGAACTTTAAGAAACACTAAAGAGACCTCTTCTCCATTCTATATGTGGCTAATATAAGCCCTAAACGTCATTTCTATGTATTCGTTAGATCATTGTTTACTAGAAAATTTGAGAAGTTCTTTCGGACTTAGTAATTTCATTATTTTGAGTTGAACTGAAAGTCACTTGGATCAGTCAGTTGTAAATGGTTTGTGCTCTGAAAAGGTTCCCAGTGTTTCGAGGTAAGTCATCCTTTCGCCCAGGGGGACCTGTTCCTCGTGCCGGAACTGCCCGCCCAGCACCTCCCCCCTTGAACTTCCTCCCGCAAGCCTCCTCCTCCCGCTTCATCTGGGCCTCAGGTCTAGCTTGTTTTGTCCCTTCGCTGCACTTGAGTAGAACATTTGGTGCTTTCCCAGGACACGACGTTTTGCTGGAATGGTCAATTTCCAGGGATTTTACAGGCTGGCCAAAACAGTCTGTTCAGAACAGCGCCGCCTGGGCACTGGCAGCCCTGGGCGGCAGCGCGTTTCCTCACGCCGCACAACCACTCGTGACCTTGGGAGAGCGAAGTCGCCCCGCCGGCCGCGTCAGGGCCACGCTCAGGCTGGACTTCGGAGCTGAAAATGGGGGTGGGGAGTGAGAAGGTTTCACAAACAGAAAAGACTTCGAAGCCATAAGGCGGTTCTCATTCTTTTCTGAGGGTGAATCCTTAAAATTCCTAGGGGAGGGAATGTCTGCCCAGGGTTGGAGACAAAGCGTGAGAACTAGGATGGCGAAAAACGGGCCTGAATAAGAAAATCCGAAGGAGGGAGGCAGAGGGCGGACAATTGGGTTAAAAATAGAAACGCACCCTCCTCAGGACTCGCTCTTTCCAGCTCCACCCAGAGACCGAACGCCAGGCCAGTGGCTGGCTCCGCCAGAGCGCACAGCGACCCAGCTCAGCCCCGCCTCCCGGACCTACTGACTGAGCGCCGGGGGCGTGGCCTCGGGCCCTCGACGTCACCGCGCTCACCGACACCGCCGCCGCCGCCGTCGGGGTTTTCGCTGACGCACGGGTCCCGCCCCCTCCCCCTCTTTTCCCTCACAGCCCGGTCACCGGGCGGCGAGCGCGTTAGTCGGCCGGGACGCGAAGCTGTGTGCATCTCCTACGCGGGCTTGTTCGCTCCCGGGAGCCGCGCCGCTTCCTCAGCAGTGGCAGAAGCGGCGTAGAGCGCCATCAGCGGGCCCTTACGGCCACAGGCCTCGCGGCGAGCTCTCCGCTGCCCCTTGTCCGCCCAACTTGTCGCCTGTGGAGGCGTGAGGCGACGACGGGCGAGCGCCTAGTGAAGCGTTAGCCGCTGCGGCCTCCGGTCCTCCCTCCGCTCCTCCTCGCCCCCCCTCCCCGCTTCCCTCCTCCCACTTACCGAGCTCCGGCGTGTCCCGGCCGCGCTCGTCGCTGCTGCAGGAACAAAGGAAGACCCCGCGGCGGCGGCGGCGGCGGCGGCGGCGCCACCTCCGCCTGCGGCTTCGACCCGCTCCCGGCTCGCGGCGGCGGCACCAGAGCGCCCGGTTCAGCCTTCCCGGAGGCCTCGGCCCGGCCTCACCGTGCCGGCTTCGCGTGCGAGCCCGGCTTTCGCATTTGGGGCCCTGCACGGTGAGTGGTACGGGGTTGGGGGCTGGAACTGGGTTCCTTGAGCCGGGCCGGGGGCGGGAGTGAGGGGACGGGGGGCGCCGCGGGCCAACGGCGAACCCGGAGCAGGCCGCGGATGGCGGCGTCCGGGGGAGGGGAGCCCGCCCGCCGGCTCAGGAAGCACAAAGACGGAGGCGTCATCCTGTCGTCGTGGCCCGAGGCCTGGCTCCCCGCGTCCCTGGCCTGCTCCAGAGCACTGTCGGGAAACAATGCCCGGCGTGCAGCCTCTGCGGGGCTGGCCTCTAGGCCGCTCGCCTCCCGCCCGGCCGCCCTCAGCGCCGGCGGCATCCGGCGTAGGCACCAGGACCCGGAGAAACAAAGAGGCCAAGGCGCGGGCCGCGCCCCCTGCCCGCTGCAACCCCCCCGTCCCTCCCCCACCGCTCTTCTCTCGGAAGAGCCGTTCGGGGTCGGGGATCGGCGTGGGGCCTGCGGAGCTGCTGTTCTGCATGACTCAGTGGTTTTCGGAGAGGGCCTTAGTGGGCTTTCCTGAGTAGGGCCTTTCTTTGGAGGGGAATGGGGGAACAGTGGGACCCGAACTTGTTCCAAAATCCATTGGAACATGGGGCCGGGGGTTCTCCGGCGTCGTGTTTTGGGTTTCTCGACGTTGCTGCATGTCTACCCTGAGATCTGTTTTCATGGAGGAAGTGGAGCACCTTCTTTGTTTGGTGCATTTAGGCTGGTGAACGTAAAAATTTTTTGCTCGCTTTCCACTCACCTCATGGAGCTGTGTTTTCGGGGAAGGGTCGAAATATCTTTTATTGATTGAATGTCTATTAAGGATATATATCATTCAATCCAAGGAGATAAGGTAAAGGAACATGTAGGTCACACGTCCCCGTTCTTAAACCTGGGATTTAGATACAGACTCCTAAAAACATAAACGAATTTAGGATTTTTTTTAAGTAGGATTTCTTAATTGGCAAAAAATTGAAATTTTATCTTTAAAGATTTTTCTTAAAATCTAAAAAATTAGGATTCGTTGTAGTTCTCTCCTGTTTTCTATCTCCCAGGCCCTGAAAAGGAGCCTTTAAAAGTCAATCCTCCTCCATTTGGCAAACAGCTGAAATCTGGAAAGTAAGGACTTGCCCAAGGTCACTGGCTTAGTGGCAGACTAGAGACTTGAACTCAGGTCTCAATTCCCAGGTGAGTGGGAATTCATGCCGTCTCATAACATCTTGTGCACTTGGAAGAACTATATTCCATGGGTGTAAAAGCTCTTTGTTCCGAATTGGAATTGGTGAATTTTTCAGTTACACTGAGGTTTTTTTTTTTTTAAGCTGTGAGTTAGAGGAAGCCATAAACTTTATAAAATGTGCGTTTTAGCTATACCTGATAGAGCTGACACGTGCATGCTTAAGTTTCTAATTACTTTAAAGGTGATAAATAGTAATGGTATTTTTTTTTCTAAAATACGAGAAGGGGAATGCAATACCTGATGGGAACACGCATCCTCCACTTCATCCTCCAAATAATTGCCCTAAATGAGGATTCTTTCTTATGCTCTCTCTACTGTGCTTAGTTTTTTATAAACAACCTTGACCATTTTGGCTTCGAGTGATTTTTATGCCTTCATCTTCTAGATTGAGATTGTTCTGTAGTTTTTCCTCATTAGGAAAAAAACTAGCAGCCTTTTTTGTTTTCTTATGTTAGATACATGAACGCTGCATCCTTAGTTCTTAGGGTTGTGTAGGAGTTGGCAGGCTTTGAGATATAAATAGAAGCTGATTTCAGAGGCCCCTGTTGACTAGGCTTTATGTGAGAGCCTCCATCCAGCTCGGCTTGTCACATTGCAGCCTTGTGACAGGCTGAAGCTCCCTCCCATGTGATCTAAGCTTCTGAGAAATATTAAAGCAAGCTGTGCACATGTGATGGCATTTAAAAGCTGGCTTTCTAGGGGAAAAAAACCTAAAAGATGGGAACCCATGTAGAAGACTCATGTCATGGTGCCCCTTGTGCATCTCGCAGTCGAAGGTTATTTATAATGAAATGAAGGTAGACATGTTCTGAAGGGAAGGTGGAATACTTTGCAAAGTGTGTGAAATCTTTAAATCGAGTATCCTTCGTTTTATTTATTTAAAAGATTTTAACAATCAGATTAAACTTATATATGTAGGTTGATTGCTTAGCCTTAAACATAAGCCAGTTTGTTTTTAAAGCCAATGTCAGATGACAGTGGACATTAGTGTAGAAAATTTGAGCTAGCATACTTAAACTGGTTTTAAGGAATGACCCAACTTTTATGCATAGGTAAAGATTCACACATTTTGTGCATGGTGGGCATGCAAATATGTACATATTTATCTTTTGAAAGCATTTTTGCTCCTGTCATACTCAACATTAAAAAACCCAGCTGAAAGTGTTTATTAATAAACTTCCTAAGTGATGTTGAAATGTTTACACTACCCTGCTCCAAAATGAGTCAGCTAAATTCCACTTACTATTTAAAGAGACAGGGTCAAGTAAATTAATACTATTGTTCAAAGTAAGTAATAACTCACTGAAAAGTGTATTCTAGTATGTAGTAGTTGGAAAAAATGACTGTGACCACAAGTCACGGCACACAAATTTCCCTTTAATCACATGCTATCAAATATGCTTTTTGTACCCTTATGCATATTTAAGATGATATGAAAACCCTCCACAACTTTATTGTAAAATAAATTTTCTTGAATAATTAATTTCTCTCATCCAGAGGAAAACTTAATAATTTAACGCAGCATTTTAACAAGACTTTTAGGAAAGCAAACCCTTGCTTGCTTTCAAACAAATGCTTGCTATGTAAAGCTTTTTCTGGTAACCTAGCACTGAATATTAACCTAGCAATACTAAAGAGTTGTATATTTATATTGCCTTACTTTACTATATTGAATTTGAGCTTTGAACAGTTTATTATTTTCTGGTATGAGGAAGACAAGCACTTGTTAAAAATTAATAGTGCCTTTGGCTGAGAAATTTGGTTCATAATTTATACATTGTAGGTTCCTAGGCGCACTGGCTGTAAAGTACTCTGAAATAGATTTTCACATCTCAAATGGACAACATAAAAGGAATTTCGTAAACCAGCTGACCCTAAATTCTTAAACTTTACTTGTTGGTGCCAAGGTAGCAGGAAGGGCTACCAGCTTTCTTTTCAGCCTTATATAAAGATGTTTCCACATTTAAAAAGTACAGATGCCCTGCCTCAGCAGAAATGTCAAATTACTGATGAAGCCCAGATATGTATAGGTGTTAGTTTTAAGAAAGCTTTACTCATCCAGTTTACAGAACTACCTATAAATATCAAGAGTCAGTGATGAATTGTGATAAGCCAACTAAGTAAAAACATCATTTGAAATGGTCTACCTGTACTGCAGGAGAGTCAAAAGTAACCAAAGAATAAAAGATACCAATATCCTGAATTGATTAAAACATAACCCTGAGAGCTAGCAGACCGTTTCATAAATTGAAACCAAGAATAGTGACAGGTAAAAATATCTTAATAATGATAGAATTTCTTTTTAGGTTTTTTGGTTTGGTTTGGTTTTGTGGTTTTTTTTTTTTTTTTTTTTTTTTTTTTTTTGGGCCCTATAACAGTTTGCTTTTATAAAGGCAACAAAATATTGATAATTATCTCTGCCTACTCTTTAATGATTAACAGAATTTAGGCTTTTGTAAAACTTGTGTAGAAATAACAATGGTATACTGATGATTATATCAGACTGTATTTTAGTGATATGCTAATTTCTGAAATTTTGTTTCATCTATAGCAGGAAAATATGGCTCAGGAGACTAACCAGACCCCGGGGCCCATGCTGTGTAGCACAGGATGTGGCTTTTATGGAAATCCTAGGACAAATGGAATGTGTTCAGTTTGCTACAAAGAACATCTTCAGAGACAGCAGAATAGTGGCAGAATGAGCCCAATGGGTAAGTTGTTTTCAAGGAAAAACACATTTGAAGAACTGGTGGATAGAAAATATAGAACCAAAAATTGGGGCTGAGAATGCTGAAAGCCCATGGAGAGAACACTTAACAAGAGCTTGAAATTAAAGCAACAGCCCAAGTACTTGACCTGACTAATCAGGAATGCATTGGGTATCTACAAGCATCTTCTAGCTTTTTAGTTTTCTTTTTTTGACGTTTTTCTGTTTCACACTTGTGTTCATTGGATATGACTTTTTAATATTTTGTGTTTGGATACTCAAGTGTAGGATTACAGCACAGTGAATGCTTATATCACTAACCTAATTAAATGCAAGTATTCATTACTAAGTCTTGATACTAAATGAGTTTTTGTAGTGTTCATTGGTTCCTTACAAGTCCTTTTTTTAAATAGGGACAGCTAGTGGTTCCAACAGTCCTACCTCAGATTCTGCATCTGTACAAAGAGCAGACACTAGCTTAAACAACTGTGAAGGTGCTGCTGGCAGCACATCTGAAAAATCAAGGTAAGACTGAACATTTCAGAGTTTTTATAATGTTACAAAGAGGGAAACCAAGATGTCTGTACTAGTCCAATAATAAAAATCTGAATATGTCAGATGTCCTTGGTTTTGCATTGTTGCATAATCGAGAATTTCAGTGTCTGACTTAAGTCATTGAGTAAAAATGTATGTAAGAATGGACTCCCTAACTCCCTCAAGGATTCTGTGTTGGAAATGCTGTGCTTTTTTATTTCTTTGTAATTGAGGTTTAGGGGTTGTCGAGTTAGACTATGGACTATATTACTGGACCAAATAAGGTATTTTGGCAGAGCTGCCCTTTCTGCCCTTAAACAAGATACAGGCACAGCTAAAAATTCCTAGTTAGTTTTAGAATATGCCAACTTATACAAAATGCAGCCCTGAGTTGATGAGCCATTTGTCAAACTTTTTTCTCAACCATTTATGCTGGGCATCCAATATTTTTTTAAATTTTAGGTTTTCTAGCTCCATTTGCTCATGTTGGAAATATTATGTAATTTAAAGTTGAACTGACAACTATTCATTGTCTCAAGAAGTACCCTTAACACCTTTAAAAATTGTTTGCTTGAACTCAAATAGAAATGTGCCTGTGGCTGCCTTGCCTGTAACTCAGCAAATGACAGAAATGAGCATTTCAAGAGAGGACAAAATAACTACCCCGAAAACAGAGGTGTCAGAGCCAGGTATGCTTTTCATTTAATACTTGTTCAGTTCTGAATTTGATAGTGCAAGTAATGGTTGGTGGGGAGATTCTTTCCTTCCCATTGAAGGACCAAAGAGGAAGGAGAGCTATAAAATATAGGCCAAACAAAGAATTGCTATCTTTAAAAGTTTCTTGACGTGTAAAATAGTCATTCTGTTGATTCTCAATTTCTTCTCTGCTCATCCCCTGCATTACCCTCATGTGCATAATGGGCGAAGTCTGTAATGTGGAGATGGGATGTGTTAAGAACTTGATGAAGTGAAATTTCAAGGTCATAAAGGATAATTTTATGATCAAAAGCAGTAATACTCAGTTTTGATATTGTCAGTGTTGTAGAAAACTTTAAAGTAAAACATACTGAACACTAAAACTTATTGGAAGAAGTGCAGTATTCCTACCGTATATTGTGTGGGAGTTTAAAACTCAGTGTGAAAAGACATTTTGTTTTTCAGGACATTTGGTGAGTTTGGAGACTTTGCTTACATAGCACAACCAGAAGCACCCTAATGGTGCAAGAAGACCGACTTAAATTACCTGTACTAGGCCCTAGAACAAAGATTTATGTACTTTATGTAGTGCACATATTTGATCAATTCTGTTTTGGCAGAGTGCTAATTAAATGCAATATAAAACTTGTGAAAAAATAGTGTCAGTGGTTATACAATCTGCTTTGGAGGCTTGCTTTTGCTAACAGCAGTCAAGTTTGTTTATTGTATTAATCTTACATTAAAGTGAAATTCTTAAGTTTGGCAGGTAAATCTATATTTGGTATTTTGAAATGAGCTCCATCCTTAAAACTGACCACGTTAGTGTTCCTATGATGCCTTTTTTTAAATTAATTAATTTATTTTTTAAATACGCTGACCTTGGAAGAATAGTCTTGGGTTAGAGCTGTAGCTAGTATGTATTTATTAGTGGGCATTTTGTGGTTCACTGCTATTTGCCTTTTCTGTATAATTTTCTTATTCCCCCTTCTTCCCTTGTCTCAGGAGCCACAGTTCATTTTTAGGTGTGGCCAAAGAAATGACTGACACTCTCTCTCTACTCCATACAACTATTCCCATAGATTATTCTTTATCCTCATGACATCAGGAAAAACATTAGTGTTGTCACAGTAGCAGTAGGTAGAACTTTGTTCTTTTAGTCTAATATTAGGTTATTCGTCCCAGTAGATACATTGCTAATGCAATTGAATTATAAATTTGGGCAGAGTTTTAGAGTAAATACCCATTAAACCAATCAGCTTGCTGTAGGAGCCAATAGCATTGGTGCTGGCATAGTTGGGCAGTAATTTCAGCATTGGCATACATAAATTTGCTATTTTTATGGTTTGGATTAATATTAAAACTCGAGTTTATAGTGTTTCAGGTGTAGTTACATTAAGTATATGTAAATTTTGATGTTTTAAATAACTAGTGGCAATGTGGGCTTCAGTACAATAATCTTATTTTTTGTTCATTGTGAGAAATTTTATTGATGTCATGTACACTGAAACTTAAAGCCTTTTTAGGTGGAGAAATGGTGGTGGGACTGTTTGTAGATGCTAACTCTAACTGTCCAATAAGATTCTTTTTCTGCCTGTGGAATCCTTGATAGTTTAAAATCAGAACTTCTCAAGTAGTTTCTAAAGACTGTGCTGATCTTTTTTTAAAAAAACAAGCTTTAAAAAAACTTTCAAGTCTTCCTATAATGTTTAGTACCCCTTTGAAAATGGCAAAATGATTGTTTTGGAATTTTTGGATCTAACATTGATTTTTAGGGATTAATGGTTTGGGTTTTGTCAAAATTTGCTGTTTATATCTACAGATTTTTTTTCTATAAGCAAAAAACTCAAAATGATTTATAGCCAACTGCTTCAAAGTTGGCTACTCTTATTTACTGAGATGTAATGAATTTGAACTGCCCTGATTGAGAAGTTTGCATTTAGGAAATTAATGTGGAAAAACTGAGCATATGATTAACATCTCCCAGCTCTTTAAAACAGAATTAGGATTTTGTTTTTAGTACTGGCTGTTAAGAGTGAGTGATCATTTTACAAAATTAGAGAAGCAAAGTATGGTGATTGGCAGGAATTTCTCGATTTGAAAGGTTCTCATGTTAAAGTATTTTCAAGGAATGCTTCTTAAATATTTCTTTTGACTTAAATGTTAGCCAATGAATGCTTAACAAATTTTGTTTTTGTCCTTTTCAGTTGTCACTCAGCCCAGTCCATCAGTTTCTCAGCCCAGTACTTCTCAGAGTGAAGAAAAAGCTCCTGAATTGCCCAAACCAAAGAAAAACAGATGTTTCATGTGCAGAAAGAAAGTTGGTCTTACAGGTATTACAAAATAAGACAATGTGTATTTTACTTCCTGCAGTTAAGGAGGAGCTCTTGGTCACTCCCTAAGAGACTGATTCATCTTACACATTAAAAAAAATGCCTGGCTAGCTGTAGTCTAGGAAAGGTGGGGAAGGTGGTATTGGAGTGGAAAGAAGTTGAATGTAATTTCCATCTGTCTCCTAATCATATGAAATGTTTTAACTCACACCCTTCTATTTTCTTTCTATTAGATTGATAAAAGTTTTGTATACCTAGGGAAAATGTTGCTGACATTGCCACTGGCTTTGAGCTATGCACAGAATGTTCTGAGTGCTTTTTTTTCTTGTCCCCTTTAAATCTCAGACCTTGATGGTTGTTTTCACTTGAGGAAACATTACCCACTTAACATAAGGTGTTTTGAATCCAGGTCAGCCTAACTCCAGAGCCTGTGTAAATTTTATCCTACTTTGCATCTACAGGAGTTTATGATAGAGGGAGAGCACCTGGTAGAAATTAGCTGGCAGATAGCCCATTTTGTTTTCTCCACATGGTTTGGCTTACCAGACACTTCCCTGTTGCCCTTGCAAGAGAAGACTGAACATAGTTATTTGAATTTCTCACCACGTCAAAGGAAGTTAAAAGTTCCTTTTCCAGTGTAAAGTGATACTTTTTTCAAGAGTTGACTGTGTCTTATCACCAGAAAGTAGAAGAAAAGAGTTCACTGTCGCAGTGAAAACCTGGTTCCCTTTCTATAGTGACTAAGCTTTTTTTTTTTTTCTTTCTTTCTTTTAATTGCCTCAAGTTCTCAAGTGACTGCTTCTTTGTTTGTTCAGGGTTTGACTGCCGATGTGGAAATTTGTTTTGTGGACTTCACCGTTACTCTGACAAGCACAACTGTCCATATGATTACAAAGCAGAAGCTGCAGCAAAAATCAGAAAAGAGAATCCAGTTGTTGTGGCTGAAAAAATTCAGAGAATATAAATTACTACTTGTGAAGAGACTGAAACTTTGTTTTTATTTTAATATATCGTAGGAAAACATTAAAGAGCAGATGCATGGCCATTTTTCTTTGATGTTCTCCAGAGTTTTACTTTATACTTGTCTGTCTTATAATTGATATTTTAGGATGTTTGGGTGTTTGTTACAGGCAGAATTGGATAGATACAGCCCTACAAAATGTATATGCCCTCCCCTGAATAAAATTGGATGAAAATCTGCACAGCAAAGTGAAATACACAGATAATAGGAACAAAATATAGTTCCCATGTGCCAAACAAAATAAATGAAATCTCTGCATGTTTGCAGCATATCTGCCTTTTGGGAATGTAATCAAGGTATAATCTTTGGCTAGTGTTATGTGCCTGTATTTTTTTAAAATGGTACACCAGAAAAGGACTGGCAGTCTACTTCTACCATAGTTAAACTTCACCCTCTTAATTTCACAACATGTTCTTTGGAAGCAGGAAGAAATGCTTATAAAGAGGATCCGACCTTCCCGTGAAACCAGTATTTGGCGCCATATATAAGCCCAGTTAAATTGGTCATCTAAAGCTGTCAAATAAGACATTCTGTGAAAGGTAAACATCGAAACTGCTTATAAGTAAAACCATCAAACCAACAACAGGGTCTTGAGATAATCTTTGAAGCTTATTGTGCTGGCCTGCACCAGAAGATGTCTGCATTACTCATTGCTAAAAATGTGTAGCACAGAACTGCACTAGGATTAATTTGTTTACAAGAAGAAATTTAAACTCTGCGTTTGGTTTTTCACATACAGCAGCTCTATTGAATAACATGCATCTGAATTTTAAGTTGCAAAGGTATCTGAGTAAATTTTTCATGTGCATCTTTTGTCGAATGTTTTGGTTCAAGAAAGAATGTTTAAAGCCTTTTAAAAGACTTCAGTTCTTAATGTAACTGTACCCTTCTGCATGGAAAATCATAACCAACATGGCTGCAGTAGACTTCTTAGTGGTATCCAGCACCACTTGCAGAGGGCTGCTTTATCATATTGTACTTGGGTGTAGGACTCTAGTGTTCTTGGGTGTATTGCATGGGCTGCATTATCTACAGCATTGTACAATAACAACTAGAAAAGGCAGTATACTTCACTGATGCTTGTCTGGTAATACCACTTCTGTGTTATAATGGAAGGTTTTTTGTGATGTATGAAACTTGTGTTTTTTATATATAAATGAGTATAGTTAGTGTTGTGGTAATGCCTGTTTTCATCTGTAAATAGTTAAGTATGTACACGAGGCACTACTTCTGATTTATTGCAGTGTTCAGTCCTAGTTTATACTTTTATTCTTAAAGCATTCAGTTTTGCTTTCAATTTTATGTACCTTAGTTCTGAGTTAGACCTGCAGATGTGTACAGATAGTTCATATTTATGTATTGCACATAATCATGCTATTCAGCATTGATGCTATATTGTATTATGTAAATAATAAAAGCCATGTACAGAGGGAAACTTCACTTGTTCATTGGGTTTTTAAGCCCCAGTTAGAATCCTAAAGGGGGGAAATTAGAAAATGTTATTTTGCATGGCTATACTGTAATTTTTTCCTTTGCCATCCCTGAACTTATTCAAGTGATAACCAAGAGATATTTGAAGCATTTTCAGGTATGGTAGCTGATAAGGCAGTTTATTTTTTAAGAATTCAGTAGGCACCTTTGGGATCAAAACAATTTTAAAATCTGAGGAGAAAGAAATGAAATTGGAACAAGTATGGACTGTCCCCTTTCCCCATGTTGTAAACGATGACTTTTTATAATTCTGAAGAAAGTATGTATGACTTAGTTTACAAAAACACTTGTTTCATTTCTGTTTCGGGTTTGGTTCTAATACAGAGATGCACCTGTGGACTTGGTCTTTGCAAAGTTTATGCCAGATTCTGAAGAACAAGGGTGACATGTACATGCTAACTTTGCCCGGGGTAAATAAATGCCAGAGTGCAACCATTGCTTCTCTGTGATGCAGTTTGGGATGGAAATACCCTAGTTTTTATCTGTCAGTTCTTTGCATGCTGCTACTTTCACTTCAAGTTGGGGGGGGGGTACATGTATATGTCAATGTTTCTATATTGACAGGGTAGTATTTCCCTGAACATTAAAAATCACAATTGAGTTGGAAATTACAAGATTTAGAAGGGGAACTTAATTTTTTAAGTTAAAAATGAAATCAGTGGTATATAGGAGTTAAGATGAGCCCTCAGACTCCATCTCTCTGAAGGTCTGAGTAGTAGCAAGAGATTGGTAGGGTTTTTTTGTTTTTTGAGATAGTTTCACTCTTGTTGCCCAGGCTGGAGTGCAATGGCATGATCTCAGCACACCTAGATTCAAGCGATTCTCTTCCCTCCGCCTCCTAAGTAGCTGGGATTATAGGCATGTGCCTCCATGCCTGGCTAATTTTGTATTTTTAGTGGAGATGGGTTTCTCCATGTTAGCCTGGTCTGGAACTCCAGACTTGCTTCGACCTCCCAAAGTGCTGGGATTTAGGGGCGTGGGCCATGTTTCCTGGCCAATTGGTAGTTTTTTACAAGAAACATTAATTTAGACCAGAACAAAGATTTGTCAGGGATGTCCATTCATTGGGGAGAAAGGGATCTGTAAGGCACCTGAGGGTTCAATTCTAGATTCTTGCAGTGAACCCTGAATGCAAGACCATGTAGTCCTTTAACTTGGAAATGCACGGACATAAGCACTTTAGTAATATAACAGCTGGGTGTGGTGGCTCATGCTTACAATCTCAGCACTTTGGGAGGTCGAGGGGGCAGATAACCAGAGGTCAGGAGTTTTGAGACCAGCCTGGCTGATGTGGTGAGAACCCGTATCTACTAAAAATAAAAAGTTAGCCAGGCATGGTGTCAGGTGCCTGTAGTCCCAGCTACTTGGAAGGCTGAGGCAGAAGAATCACTTGAACCTGGGGAGGCAGAGATTGCAGTGAGCCGAGATTGCACCACTGCACTCCAGCCTGGGCGACAGAGTGAGAGACTGTCTCAAAAAAAAAAGTTTCCCTTACATAAGCAGACAAATCTTTACACCCCCACACCCTAAAATTTTGTTAGGCTATGACCACATAAATTTGCGGAATAAATGGGTGAGTCCTTTTTAAAAACCTCATCTTCAGTGTGACTGATCTGTAAAACTAGAGCCTCAGGTTTGATCCTAGGTAGGCTTTCCACAACGTGGATTAGTTTACAAGGGAAAGCTGTTTTTGAGCAGTATGGCATAGTGATTAAGATCAGGGACCCTGGAACCAGCCCGTGATTTGGGATCCACTTTGGGCTGCTTCGTCTATTCAATGAGGACAGCAACCACCTACGTCAGGAGTGTGAAGCTGACAGCACTTAAAACTGTACCTGCCACATGATTTTTGCTATTAATGTCCTGGAGTAATGGTTTCCAGAACTTGGAAGGAAAACTCTTCGAGAACAAGATTGGTTACATCAAGTTGTATGGTGAAAAGATAAAGATCTGTTATTTAAACTTGCAGTTTAGAATGATAGAATGATTCTTTTCAGTAAGGCTTTCTTTGCAAGAGATCTGCATTAAATAAAGTTGCTAGGAAATAAAGTGAGCAAATAATCTACCAAGTAATGATAGCAAGATGTTAAGTATACTATTGTTACAATTGTATTTTGGAAGTTGGTAATACCTTCACATGGTTCACAAATAGATCTATCAATACACACTGAGAAGCAAAGCCTCTCAACCTGTTCCATATCCTCCATTCCAAAGGCACACATACATTTTAGGTAACTCATAGGTTAGAAAGTTATTTAATCTCTTCCACATCATGTAAATATTTGAATATGTAACAAAGAATTTGACTCTTGTCTGTTTAAATGCAAAGTTCTCAATAGGGGTTTTTGTTCATAAGTATTAACTTGTAATTTGGGAAAGTAATGGGCATGGTTGCTGGTTGATTAGCAATAAGATTACGTCGCCGTCAACTACCTAGAAGAGTTTCCATGGGTGAGGCAACAGGTTGTTAACAACAACAACAAAAAAAACTGGAAATATAGTTTCTTCTGTTTGTACAACCTGCTTTAAAAACAAGTGTACGTATACAACAGAATACAGAAGTTCCTTTTAACACTTGAAAGGCTAGCTATTTCCACGCACAACTGCTGGTTTTAAATTTACATAAAAGCAGACTTTTTGTTTTCTTCCAGATTACTTCTATTACAGCTGTAGACGTAAATTCCATTTTGTGCCATAAATGTAAGACTCCATTTTGTCTGCAACTGCTAAGTGCCACTTTCCTTTTATTATGGGTAGGAATGTTGCAAGGATTCTTAAGCAGTTAACAGCAAGAAGAAGTTAGATTGTTTTCTAGTTGGCTAATCTGTGTTGAATATATTTTTTTATGATGATTTTTATTGACACAACAGAATCTCAGACTGTATATATCAAATGATTGATAATGTAAACAAAGCTACTCAGGAATTGGGGCAATTTTTCAGTCAACTCAGAAGTTAATAGGAAATCCTTATTACACATTCTTAAATTTTAGATAAATGCAAGAACTATTCACAAAATAACATTTATTAAGCACCTACCTTGTAGAACTCAGGCCTTAGCCAGGAAAAAAAATACAAATAAATTAGCCTCATGACCTCAAATACTTGGGTCTGGGTAAATTGTTCAGCCTGCGCTTGTGAATATAATCCAGGATAAATTAAAAATGTTGGCTGCTCCTTGCTATGTAATATGCTTCTGCCCTTTTGTCCCCTCCCATCACTAAAAATGTATTCAAACACGCAACCTACAATACCAGTTGACAAATATAATTTAGATTTTCTGTTGTGTGGTACTCATCTACTATTATAGAACCTCGGGCATGTCTTACACATCTTGGTGTTGTGGTTTTATGTCCACCCTAATGAGAAAAGTACTTACTTCCTAGGGTCATGTTTCCTGAGGAACCCCTCCCCTAGATTTATCCCATAGGAGGTCTTATAAATAATATCCACCTACTAAAATTATTTGGCTTCTAATGTTAAGTTTTGCACTAATTGCTATTGTAACAGTAACTCTACCGTTAAAAGTTGTAATATTTAAATAAGAATAATCTGCCATCTGAGCCTCTAGCCTTTAGCATCTGTGTTATATTTTAAAATGCCTGCTAAAATTGCCTATGCACAAACAAGTTTTGTTTTTCGCTACACTGTGGCTTATTTGGTTGGCATGAAAATTAGATTGCTTTGCATATCTGGGGTAGCATAACCAATTTTATCAGTGGCTAGATTATTTCAGATGACAAAAATAACGTGACTTCAGAGGTTCGATAAAGTGATGATACCTATTAGAAGTGGGTATAATCTCAAAATATGATTTATATTCAGTCATGGTCCTTTAGCATACGAGTGACAGGTATATTTGAGTGTTTGAATTAAAGACTTTTAAAGTGGATTAAATGATAGCAGTTTTTACTTGATAAGTTGGGGCCCATGGTAACAGCAAGGATTCCACTTATAACTGGTGTCCATTCAGGAAAAAACAGACGTAACCATTATGTGACTCAATACAAAGAAGAAAATTACACTGGTAAAAAAATATTAAGTTTAAAAAGAAAAATACCTAGTAAAAACTACTAAGAGGATTACATTAGTGAAGATTCAGGGTGTGAAGTAAAAGGAGAGATTAACAGAATAGGTTTACATTTATTTGATCTCCTTACAGGAATCTGTCTTTCATAGCAACTAATTCTCCTATTTTGATGAAACTTTTCAGGTTGATGGATTTAACAAGAATAATATAAATCCAAAATTTTCTATTTTAAGGTCATGATTTTATTTTTTACTCTGTGGTTCTTAAACACAGTTTACTTCATTTCATGTAACACCTGCCAATAATAACCTAATAAAATTAAACAAGATCTGGTTTAGGTTTAACAAAATTAAAATGTGTTTAACAGAGCCTAGAAATGTTGTGAATTTGCTCCTAGGAAACATTGAAAGTATGTGAAAGGAATAGCACTCTAATCCAGCAGTTTATTTGTGCTTTTTAATAATTGCTGTTTTAGATTATCTAAGGAGTTGATAATACATGGTTGTTTCTATTTGGCTTTGAAGTGATCCAAGTATGTATATGCGGTTTTATAAAACAACCACAAAATACAGTCTCCCTATGAACATATGCAGAGTGATTAGAAAGTATTCCCACTCTCTAGGCCAGAAACATCATTAATGCTCTAATATCTGACTAAATGCTGATTAAGACATCTCAAGCTCTACCTTTTGTCCAAACTGGAGAAGTTTTTGACAATTTTTCTGGACTGTGGAGGGTGTTTTTCAAAGATCCCTATTAAACTTTAGGAATCAGAAGGGAATCTAAGAAAATTGCTTATTTAATCTACAAACTGATAAACTGAGAACCTAAAGTATTGACAATGATTAAATATTCTATAAAATCAGTAATTTACCAAAAATAGAAAACTTTTAATTACCTATTTATTTTATTTATTATTTATTTATTTGAGACGGAGTTTTTGCTGTCAAAACAGGCTGGAGTGCAGTGGCACAATCCCGGCTCACTGCAACCTCCACCTCCCATGTTCAAGCAGTTCTCCGGCCTTAGCCTCCCAAGTACCTGGGATTATAGGCACGTGCCACCACACCTGGCTAATTGTTTTGTATTTTTAGTAGAGACGGAGTTTCACCAAGTTTGTCAGGTTGGTTTTGAATTCCTGACCTCAAGTGATCTGCCCATGTCAGCCTCCCAAAGTGTTAGGATTACAGGCATGAGCCACTGCGCCCGGCTACTTATTTATTTTTATTTATTTATTTCTTATTTTTTGAGATGGAGTCTCGCTCTGTTGCCCTGGCTGGGGTGCAATGGTGCAATATCAGCACACTGCAACCTCCACCTCCCAGGTTCAAGCAATTCTTCTGCCTCAGCCTCCCAAGAGCTGGGATTATAGGCGCAGGCCACCACACCTGTCTAATTTTTGTATATTTTGGCAGAATCAAGTTTTCACCATGTTGGCCAAGCAAGTCTTGAACTCCTGACCTCAGGTGATCCACCTGCCTCAGCCTTCCAAAGTGCTGGGATTACAGGTGTGAGCCACTGCACCTGCCTACCTGTTTTGATGGAGTCTCACTCTATCACCCAGGCTAGAGTGCAGAGGCGTGATCTCGGGTCACTGCAATCTCCACCTCCTGGGTTCAAGTGATTCTCCTGCCTCAGCCTCCCGAGTAGCTGAGATTACAGGCATGGACCACCATGCCCAGCTAATTTTTGTATTTTCAGTAGAGACAGGGTTTCACTATGTTTGCCAGGCTGGTCTCAAAGTTCTGACCTCAGGGGATCCGCCCACCGTGCTCCCAAAGTGCTGGAATTCCAGGTGTAAGCCATCACACTCAGCCTTAATTACTTCTTTAAATGCTGTCTACCAATGGTTCTTGGGCCAACAGCTGTGCCTTAAATTCCCTACCAATGTTTTCCAATAGAATTTAATGTAGTCCTATATGTAATTTTAAAGTTTCTAATAGCCACATTTTAAAATGTGCTGTATGTACTATCTTCAATTTCTTAGAGCACATCTCAATTAAGACTAGCCACATTTCAAGTGCTCACTACTCATATGTGGCTATTATTATGTAGTATATTATGCCGTTCTTGTGTTCCTATAAAGAAATACCTGAGACTGAGTAATTTATAAAGAAAAGAGGTTTAGTTGGCTCACAGTTCCGCAGCTGTACAGGAAGCATCACAACATCTGCTTCTGGGGAGGCCTCAGGGAGTGTCATTCACGGTAGAAGGCAAAGTGAGTGTTACGGCAGAAGGAGCAGGAGGAAGAGAGAGAAGGGGGAGGTGCCACACACTTTTAAACGACCAGATCTCACGAGAACTTATTATCGCAATGACAGCAGCAAGGGGATATGGTGTTAAATCATAAGAAACCGCCCCCATGAGCCACTCACCTCCCACCAGTCCCCACCTCTAGCATTGGAGATTATAATTCAACATGAGATTTGGGTGGGGATGAATATCCAAACTGTATCATATGGTACAGTCCTAGACTGTGCTTAAAGGCATCTTTAAGGACTCTAAACAAGTGTCACAGCAAATCAAATCTGCCCAGTGATGTGCAGGCCTTCATACAGAAGCCACTCTCCCACCTCAGCCTCCTGAGCAGCTGGGACTATGGGAGCACACTATCATACCCAGTTAAATTTTAATTTTTTGTGCATGGAGATGTGGTTCTTATTATGTGGCCCAGGCTGGTCTCAAACTCCTGACCTCAAATGATACTCCCACCTCAGCCTTCCAAAGCGCTAGGATTACAGATGTTAGCCACTGCACTCAGCCCTGTTTTTCTTTACATCAGAAAGTGATGACTTATTCTTCAAAAATAAGTAATTTTTTTGGCCCATTATACTACTTGTAATAAAAACTCATTATTTGACATCTTATTTTCTTCTTTTTTCTTTTTTGAAATGGAGTCTCGCTCTGTCTCCCAGGCTGGAGTACAGTGAGACGATCTAGGCTCACTACAACCTCTGCCTCCTGGGTTCCAGTGATTCTCCTCCCTCAGCCACCAGAGTAGTTGGGATTACAGGTGTGCTCACCCACACCCAGCTAATTTTTTGTATTTTTAGTAGAGATGCGGTTTCCCCATGTTGGCCAGGCTGGTCTCAAACTCCTGACCTCAAGTGATCCACCCGCCTTGGCCTCCCAAAGTGCTAGGATTACAGGCATGAGTCACCGTGCCCGGCCCAGCATCTTATTTTCTTAAATACTTAAAAGAAAGAGAAAAATCAGTGACAAAAAAAAAGCAGTGAGTGACTGCCATGTGCCAAAGCCTCTGGTATTAAACAGGCAGAACATATTTACTTTATATTTATTTATTTGTTTGTTTGTGTATTTATTTATTTTTGAGACAGAGTTTCACTATTGTTGCCCAGGCTGGAGCGCCGTGGCACAATCTTGGCTCAATGCAACCTCCACCTCCCAGGTTCAAGTGATTCTCCTGTTTCACCCTCCTGAGTAGCTGGGATTACAGGCTTGTGACACCACACCTGGCTAATTTTTGTATTTTTAGTAGAGACGGGTTTCCCCATGTTGGCCAGGCTGGTCTCAAACTCCTGACCTCAGGCGATCTGCTTGCCTCGGCCTCCCCAAATGCGGGATTATAGGCGTGAACCACTGCACCAAGCCTACTTTAGAGGCAAAAATCGTAACTACATACTCCAAATTTGGGAAACTAGCTAATAAAGTTATAAAAACATCCTACATTGTCCACCAGGAACTATTGGTTATTTTATTCACAAAAAATATATCGACACCCGGGGAAAATTACCTAGAAGAAACCGCATCAGTTCATGTAACAGTCTTAAAAAAAGGAAAAAGGCTTCAGTAGCACCAGTCTGGGCGAACCTAGAGCAGTGTCTGGTTTGTGATGAGCCACATCCAGAATGAAGTGGGGGCGTTCACAACTGGACATCTTACTTGGCAAATGCCAAATCCATGCATGTTAGTTGGGACAACTGGGGGAGGAGGTCTGGTGGGCTGTGCAGCTGGGGGAATCTTCACCAAAATGACTAGAGAAATGAGAAGAACAATTATAACTGACAGATAGGAACAGCCTGCTCAGATACGCTAAAAATGAGTCAGGCCTTCAGGATGATGACAACTTTGACAAGGATTTTGGAGATGACAACAAATGGAAGCTTTATGTATCCAGTTCAACACAACTGTTATTAGGGCCCCCCAAGGGTTTGATGCATTTAGCAAATGACTATTTAATATGCTTTTTAATTTTCAAATGCTTCCATGAATTCATAGTCTTGAAAGGAAGACATGTCTTCCGAGCTCTGTAAATCTTACAAAGTCTGAGTCCTAAGGGAGTTGGTGGTGGTGGGAATAGTTTGTATTTGCTAAGTATGACAATAGTGTGGCAAAGATTTTAAGACTGTGCTCCAGTTGTGAGCAAACTTCGCCAATTTCTTCCTTCAGAAAAATGAAAATCCTTTTTTTTTTTTTAGATGGAGTCTTGTTCTGTCACTTAAGATGAAGTAAAGTGGCACCATCCTGGCTCACTGCAAACTCTGCTTCCCAGGTTCAAGCGATTCTCCAATGTCAGTCTCCCAAGTAGCTGGGATTACAGGCACCCACTACCACACCTGAATAATTTTTGTGTTTTTAGTAGAGACAGGGTTTCACCATGTTGCCCAGGCTGGTCTTGAACTCCTGACCTCAAGTGATCTGCCTTCCTCGGCCTCCCAAAATGCTGGGATTACAGGCGTGAGCCACAGTGCTCAACCTGGAAAAATGAAAATAATTCTTATGCTGATTACAGCTCATTCTTTTTGTTGTTATTGTTGTTGAAACAGAGTCTTGCCCTGTCGCCCAAGCTGGAGTCCAGTGGCGCGATCTCAGCTCACTGCGACATCCACCTTCCCTATTCAAGCCATTCTCCTGACTCAGCATCGCAAGTTACAGGCACATGCCACCATGCCTCGCTAATTTTTTTTTTTTTTTTTTTTTTTTTGTATTTTTAGTAGAGACAGGGTTTCATCACATTAGCCAGGATGGTCTCAATCTTCTGACCTTGTGATCCACCTGCCTCGGCCTCCTAAAGTGCTGGATTACAGGTGTAAGCCACCACGCCCGGCACAGCTCATTCTTATCCATCCATCCATTCTCAACATTTTTTTTTAATCTAGAAAACTCATTTGTTGCAATTAAGTCAATTAAATTTCTTTCAAAAAGTTCTATAATTCAGACTTGCCTGTATTTACCTGTTTTCTATTTAGAAAGGAGATTGATAAAGTGTTTAAATTTTACTTTTAGTTATAATTTGCTAAGTGGATACAGGAATTTAAAAAATGAATTTGCAGGCCAGGCACAGTGGCTCACATCTGTAATCCCAGCACTTCGTGAGGCGGAGGTGGGCGGATCACCTGAGGTCAGGAGTTCAAGACCAGCCTGACCAACATGGAGAAATCCCGTCTCTACTAAAAATATATAATTAGCCGGGCGTGGTGGTTGTATGCCTGTAATCTCAGCTACTCAGGAGGCTGAGGCAGCAGAATCCCTGGAACCCGGGAGGCAGAGGTTGTGGTAAGTCAAGATCGTGCCATTGCACTCCAGCCTGGGCAACGAGCAAAACTCTGCCTCAAAAAAAAAAACTGAATTTGCATTCTCCTAACATTCAAAGGGAATATCACCAGAACTGGGAAATTTCAGAGGGTAACTGGAAATGGAGATGAGAATAATGTGATTTAATGGGTAGGAGGAGGGATGGGCATACCAGGACAATTTTGAAGGTTTATGTATCAGGTCTGGCCATCCTCTAGAAATAATAAAGAATTTCATTTAAACAAAAGTAACATTTCAGTCAATAATCAAGATAATTTTTCTTGTAAATCTAAATTTCTATTTATTTATTTTTAGAAACAGCATCTTGCTCTGTTGCCCAGGATGGAGTGCAGTGGTGTGATCACAGCACACTATGGCCTTGAACTTCTCTGCTCAAGTGACTCTCCCTCTTACCTCAGCTTCCCTAGTAGCTGGGACTACAAGTACAAGGCCAGAAAACTAAACTCTTTACTTCATTTCTAGTTTAGAGTTTTAGTCTTCTTTTCTTACTTCTTAATAAATTATTTGGACATATTTAAATGAAAAGAGAATAAAGAATCTTTATTTTTCTTTTCTTCATGATGATTAGGAAATAAATCGTTTGCTGGGTGCAGTGGCTCATGCCTATAATCCCAGCATATTGGGAGGCTGAGGTGGGAGGATCACCTGAGGTCAGGAGTTCGAGACCAGCCTGGCCAACATGGTGAAACACCATCTCTACTAAAAATACAAAAATTAGCCAGGCGTGTTGGCAGGCACCTGTAATCCCAGCTACTTGGGAGGCCGAGGCAGGGAATTGATTGAACCCAGGAGGTGGAGGTTGCAGTGAGCAGTGATCGAGCCATTGCACTCCAGCCCGGTGACAGAGCAAAACTTTGTCTCAAAAAAAAAAAAAAAAAAGAAAAGAAATTGTTCCTCCTTAATTAGCTTGATTTAATTATTCCATAATTAATACATATATATGAAAATATCACATTGTACCTCATGAATATATGCATTAAAAATAAAATAATTTTTTTAAAAGAATTAAAATAAAATGGCTCCTCAGACCAGAGATAAGTGAACTGAGCCTCAGGAAAATGGCAGGCTGCTTCTGGGTCTGTCATGAAGCAGCTGTGTGACCACAAACAAGCGCCTTGACCCGCGGTTTTCTTCACCTATAAAATGAAGGCTTTGCCTTAGGCAGTATTCAGGTTTGGTCCAACTTTAACATTTTGGGATTCTAGACGAGGAGACTCTTATTCAGAACTTCATTTCCCCTTCAGTAGGACAGAATGAGAACTCAGAGGGTGTGACCACTAAACTCTCCTGAGGCTTTCCTGGTCTCGTCTGGGCATTGGCTGGTCTCCTTACATGTCACCATGAGGCATTCTTCCTGGCCACCAATGTTTTGTTTAGACATTCCCATACTATCTACCAAAAGTCTTTCAATTTGATTCGAGCTTAACTGTGGTCAGCTCTGAGTTGAAATTCGAGTGTACAACCTGACACCACCGTCTGTGCTTTTGTTTCTGGAATAAATGGGTAACCTCAAGTGGAGGGCAGAAAGGGAGTACAGCCAGCAGGTCGTCTACTTCATAAGTCGTCAATGAATTGAAAAAACAAAAACTCTTTGCGGACCCCATTTCTTTCTTTTTTTTTTTTTTCTTCTTTTTTTGAGACAGAGTCTCACTCTGTTGTCCAGGCCGGAGTGCAATAGCATGATATTGGTTCACTGCAACCTCCATCTCCCAGGTTCAAGCAATTCTCCTGCCTCAGCCTCCCCAGTAGCTAGGATTACAGGTGTGCCATGATGCCTGGCTAATTTTTGTACTTTTAGTAAAGACAGGAGTTTCACCATGTTGGCCAGGCTGGTCTTGAACTCCTGACCTCAGGTGATCCTCCCTCATCAGCCTCCCAAAATGTTGAGATTACAAGTGTAAGCCACCATATCTGACCTGCAGACCCCATTTCTCAAGTGAAATTCTGTGGGAGACCTTCATTGAGATTCACTGAGGCTCAACATACCCATCAAATGAACTTCAGGTAAACAATTATAATGGAGTTCGAGGAATCATGTTTTGAGAAGGTTGTTTCATTGATAAATGTACTTTCTCCTCAGAACTGAGCCCCTAAAATGTGAGAAGACTCATAATTGCCTTTCTCGAGAATACCACCTTGCCCACTTCAGCTTTTCCCAAGAGCATCACCTGCCTTTCCCTGGTTGGGTGCAGGATGCTGCCTCCACAGGGCCACAGAAGCCACTGTTCAAGAAGTGCCAGCTTCTTGGGCTTTTAGCTTAATCAGTCTCCATGTTAGGACCTAGAGTTCTGTGTCCTCCTTATTTCCCCATCAATCCCCACAGCAGAATGCATTCCTTTTCCAAATATCTCCAACACTTGACCACTCATCTTCCCATCAGATGTCAGTGACAGTCTATTAAATGGCCCAATCTTGAAATCCTTCTAATGAAGACAAATGAGAAATCAACCTGTGAAACAAATCCTAGTTACATTTAAGTCTCTCCATTTTCTTTAGTTTCTCTCTGCTCCAAGGCTTGAATATAAAATGGAGAAAGGGTTTCAGCGACAGATGGCAGAGGATAATCTTTCATTTTGTCATAAAGTTAACCCTCGGAGGGGCCTGAAAAGACCTTTCTCTTGGAAATTCAGTGGCTTCATATTTCTTTGCTTTTAACTGGGTGGAAAAAGCTCTTCTCTGATTTTCAGAGAACATGCCTTTCCTTTAGGCCAACCCACATTGCAAGACACTGGATGAGGCTGACCTCTGCATTCTGATTTTATTTATGCTGCTTGTGGGTGTCTTGCACATTTTAATTAATGATGATTTGACTGTGCTTGAGCCCTAGCGATAAATACAAAAACAGGGCTATTCAAGATGATCCAATAAACAAACCCAAGAAAAGCTGTCTTCCAGTGTTATTTGTTGCCATTTTTAAAGGGGACAGATGACTAAATGAAATACAATACTGAAATTAATTTTTAAGGATGATAAAGAGCAACTATAACTGACTAAAAAATGCCCTTTAAATCTTAAACTGGCTAAGAAATCACAATTCTATGTCCAGATAAAGCATTTGTTTTATTCCTTAAACAAGTTCAGCCAAAGGGGGTTATGATTTAATGAGTGGAGAATTCTTGTATTAGGTGTTTTAGTCTTAATACTGTCACTAAGACCAAATAGCTTCCAACCTTAATTAATAGATGACAAAGAAGCCAAGTGACAAATTATCTTTAGGGCAAAATCCTGAGTATTTTTTGATCATTTAAGTGAAAGGAGAATCTAGATGGCTCCAGGTATGTAAGGAGACAGAACGTTCACTCAGAGTTAAGGAAATGTTAAAGAAAGAAAAATCTTAAGCTGGGCCTGATGTCTGTGCTAAGTCACAACACATGAAGGTAAAAGCCTTCATGTTTGCATTTGGGGGCACAGCACATCAAGGAGGATGGGTCTCTATGTGGTTTTGCATAGTGGTAAGGATGGAGAATGTACACAGTATAGCAACGTAGGGACACCTGGATTGCATTAGAATCCTGAACAGAGACAAGCCATTTCTGCTCATGTTAGCAATCTCTCCCAAGCTGCTCTCCTACACCCAAAGGCTGACTCCAGAGACAGCGAGGAGCAAGAACAGTCTCTCTGTAAGGAACGAGGGGGTGGAGAATTGAAAGGAGAGAAGACTGATGTTGAAATCTGGTTCTTTCACATCACACACCATTTCTGTGATGGAGTAATTGCTTCTTCTGTTCCAAAAAAAAACAGACATATATCCCAGGTCTGGGGAATATTGGAATAATTGTTTAAGAGGACAGGCAATTAAGGTAGCAAAGAATAACAGGAAAGGATTAGAAGGAAAATAGAGGGGCTTTAAAACTTAAACATGGGATTTTCTTCTGTTGAATGTCTGAAGGCTTTCTAGCATCCTCTCTGTTTCTGGGCAGTGACCCAAGACTGGGGACACCCAAACCTCCCACATAAGTTTTCATCATGCAGTTCCCCTTAAAAAAGGAAACTTTCCCTTGGAAAATGATTTTTTTTTTTTGCCTCTAGCAAAATGCAACCAAGAGCTGCAATGAAGGACAACATATTAACATGTAAAAACCTTGAACACTCATCCACACATTCTTCAGATCCTAGAAATGAGTTTTAGAAAAACTGTTTCAGATCTATAGTACCACAAATCCATTTTGTTATGAGGGAAATTATCTTTTGTGTGCCCTGTAAAGACTGGGCAACCATGTCCCACATTTTTTCTCCCAAAGTCAAAAAATCTCCAAATCTCTGATTTACAAATTTTGGAAAGGGGTAACTGTCTGTATTCAGATTTCACAAACTTTAGGGGCTAGTGACAGAGAAGAAGCAAGCAGCAGCACAGATTAACATAGGAATGGAATGTGACACAAACCCAGCTCCCAAAAAATAATTAGGGAAAGATGATTCTTGAACAACAGAAAGGCTGACCTTTAAATTACTTATGTAAAGTGTTTAATATGATGTCTGTTCCATAGTAATGCTCAATAAATCTTTACTAACAAAAAGGAGTTTTAGGAAGAACAGTCACAGGGCAAAGATCAGAACAGCTGAGCAAGGCTAAATAGCAAGAGAAAACAATTTTGAAAAGGTTTCCATCTCCATCACCTCAGATATTACAGAATCAGTTAAGGACTGAGAAGGGGCCTCATGGAGATCTGGCAAGGAGTTCATTGCTGACTTTGACAATAACAATAGTTAGTAGAGTGGCTGAAGATGGAATCAGATGCCAGTAGGGTAAGGGAAAAAATGAAGGTATGAAGGGAAATCTTGCAGGGAGGACAAAGTGACAGAACAGACCAAGATAAATTTCTTTAGGATGGGGTAGAATTAAGCAGATTAAGGAAAAATGGTAACTACGTTAAAGCCCAGTTGGCTTCCAAGCTCTTGCTTGGAAGAGCTAAGGCATATAGTTCTACCATAAGCTCAAGAGTTCAGAAACAGGACTTCTGAGGAGTCCAAATCAAGATTCTGGATTCAAGGTTTCACAGTGAGTTCACTGCACCCATTTGGCAATTATTTAATGATCCCTGGGAATCAATCCTTCAACAAATAATACAAAATATGAAGAGTATAAAATACTATATTCCATAAGCATTACTATAAAAATTCCGTATGTATGTTATCTGTATCAAGCAGACAGAAAATGCTTTGAAAGTAATGGTGATAGAAAACAGTGATAAGAAAGTGTTAAGTGTTATCAGCAAAATGGTTGTTGCAATGACTGCTACAGAATGCTATTTTCTACTAATGATATTATACATTCCTGTTTTTCAAATCTCAGATGCTGGGGCTACGGGACCTGGTTAATATAAGAGTAGGGGAAAATTAGTATTCCTACCAGCGTGTCGTTTTTGAAGCAAAGGAGTGATTTCAGAAATGAAGAGGTCACAGTAGAAGCGGCAAAATAATAATGCCTCAATAATCAGTGAAATTATCTTGAGATAATGAATGCTTCTAAGAGGCAGCAGGAGTGGGGGATGAGAGGAATTGATGAAAATGGCCCTACCTAAATTTTCCCATAATGGGGTTATGCAATAACCTGTATCGGTTGGGTTAGAATAAATTATTTTAATCTTAATTTTGGTAATATAAAATTTCTTTTTTTCTGAAAGCACTTTTTATTTTTGTAATTTTTTTTTTTTTTTTTTTTTTTTTAGATGGAGTTTCACTCTTGTTACCCAGGCTGGAGTGCAATGGCGCGATCTCGGCTCACCGCAACCTCCGCCTCCTGGATTCAAGCAATTATCCTGCCTCAGCTTCCCAAGTAGCTAGGACTACAGGTTCGTGCCAGCATGCCCAGCTAATTTTTGTATTTTTAGTAGAGACGGGGTTTCACCTTGTTGACCAGGATGGTCTCCATCTCTTGACCTCGTGATTCACCCGCCTCGGCCTCCCAAAATGCTGGGATTATAGGCGTGAGCCACCATGCCCGGCTATTTTTGTAATTATTTTTAAAGGAAAGTTTGAATAAGCTTTGTGCATTCTTCTTTTATTCTTGCTCACTTACTTTTGGTCTCCATATGGCTACTCAAAAGTTAATGAGGTTTTTTTTTTTTTTTTTTTTTTGAGACAGAGTTTCACTCTTGTCCCCCAGGCTGGAGTGCAATGGCATGACCTTGGCTCACTGCAACCTCCGCCTCCGGAGTTCAAGCAGTTCTCCTGCCTCAGCCTCCCAAGTAGCTGGAATTACAAGCATGCACCACCAGATCCAGCTAATTTTTTGTATTTTTAGTAGAGACGGGGTTTCAGAAGGTCTCAGATTCCTGATCTCAAGTGATCCACCCACCTCGGCCTCCCAAAGTGCGGGGATTACAGGCATGAGCTACTGTGCCTTGCCGAAGTGGCAAAATTATACTTAGTAAAAGAGAAAGGAGTCAGGGTGGTGACGAGAAAAAAGGCATTGAGTGAAAGCCTTCATTCAAGACTTTCATACAGAGTTTAAGAGCTAGCACTTTGATAATATTGAGTGTTTACATGTACAAGTGTGCTACATAAATAATACCTATGAAGTAGATATTTTTATTCCCTACTTTGCAGATGAGAAAACT
Source organism: Sapajus apella (assembly GCF_009761245.1). Taxonomy (NCBI): domain Eukaryota; kingdom Metazoa; phylum Chordata; class Mammalia; order Primates; family Cebidae; genus Sapajus; species Sapajus apella. Next base: position 12,607,675 of record NW_022436964.1, read on the forward strand.
GAGACTCGAGGTGATTTGCTCAGGTTACAGAGCTAGTAAGTGATAATGCCCGGATATTCAAACTTAGACCTAAGTGCATCCATGCTCTTAACCACTGTGCTATCTTGCTTCCCTGAAGACTCTAACTGCAGATCACTTTGTGTTACCAGCATTTGGACCTTAGAACCTAGTCCCATGAAAGGATTTCAATGGCTCTTGAGCACTTTGCTCTCCATGACTTATCCAGGAACATGCTGATATTTCCATTGTTTACATCATCCCAGTGCTGCCTGCAGTTGTGTTTCCTCTTATTCATTTCCTTATTGGAAACCATTATTAAATGCAAAGAGAACTACTTAGGGAAACAGACTTTCATGAAGGCCATACTCTTTAAAGACTAACATAAAACTTTCCCCACTGCCTTAGGAATCAGAGAAGGATGAAGGGCATGAGACCCAGAGAGAGATTCTGTTGTCCTGACCTGAGCAGTAGACTATTCTATCCTTGTTCACCAAGAATGAGTAGCTGGGATAGTAGAAATCCAGTTTAGGAAATATCATCCCTGTGTGTTAAGGTATGTAAAATGTGAGGAGAATAATTAAGAGGTGACACAGTGACTAAGAGAAGAAGACTCAAATCACATCGCTTGTGTTCAATTCTGGTTTCATCACTTACTAGCCAAGTGAATCTTTGCGCAAATTACTTCAATTTCTCCAGATGTTAGTTTCCTCATCTGTATAAGGAATAATAATAGTGCTTATTTTATAAGATTGATGTGAAAGTTTAATATAATATTCTATGAAAAGCTGTACCTAATAAGTGCTAGATAAATATTAGGTATTTGTTAACACAACTTGGGAAAGGGGGTGGTGAGGGTTGTTTTAGCTTCCTAGGGCTTCTGTAACAAATGACCACAAACTGAGTGGCTTAAAACAATAGAAATTTATTCTCTCACAGTCTGGAGCCCAGAAGTCTGAAATTTACGTGTTGGCAGGAATTCACTCCCTCTGCATTCTAAACGTCTATATCCTTCCAATCTCTGCTTCCATTTTCACTTGGCCTTCTCTGTGTTTTTTCTCTTCTGCCTCTTTTAAGGACACTCATCATTGGATTTTAGGCTCATTTTGGCAGTCTAGGATGATCTCGCCTCAAGATCCTTAACTTACATTTTTCCAAATAAGGTCACATTTACAGGGTTCAGGTTTTAGCACAAGGATCTATCTTTTGGGAGGCTGTCATTCAACCCACTATAGGTATTAAGGAACTTTTTTACTTCTCTTTTAACTACTTTCATTTGACTCTTGACCAGGTACAATCCTTATGCTGTGTCCTAAATGCTGACAGTCCTTCCTTGACTTAGGACACATCTATGAGTGCTAACTCTGTTAGGCTTGGTGCCATGAAGGATATAAAAATAAAATATCATCCTGTCTGGGCGTGGTGACTCATGCCTGTAATTCCAGCACTTTGGGAAGCCAAGGTGGGCAGATCATGAGGTCAGGAGTTCGAGACCAGCTTGGCCAACATAGTGAAACCCCATCTATACTAAAATACAAAATTTAGCTGGGTGTGATAGTAGTCCCAGCTACTTGGGAGGCTGAGGCAGGAGAATTGTTTGAACCTGCGAGGAGGTTGCAGTAAGCTGAGACTGCACCACTGCCTGTGCAACAGAGTGAGACTCCGTCTCAAAAATAAATAAATGAATAAATAAATAAAATAAAAATAAAACATCACAGACCACAAAGTAATACAAATCTGCCGTGATCAAGGCCATCAGAGAAGTGTAGATGAAGGCACTTAGAGGAGAGGTTACTTTGAAAATAAGCTAGTAATTGAACCAGGTGATGGGTACATATGGGCATGTAGGGTTGGGGTGCATAAGGTTCTTTCTACATAAGTGGAAGGAATGATGGGAGCAAATGTAAAGAAGGAGGATAGCATGGAGTATGTACTGAAAATAACAAACTGATTTTGCTTTGGAACAGGGATAAATAAACTGACCCAATCAGCCCACCATCTGTTTTTATATGCATCCTGAACTAAAAATAATTTTTATATTTTTAAATAGTTGAGGAAAACAAAAGATAATTTAAAATTTATAACATGAAAATTATATTAAATTCAAATATTAGGATTCATAACTGAATGCAGCCATACTCTTTTGTTTATATATTGTCTCTGGCTGCTTTCACACGACAATGGCAGAGTTGCACTAGAGACCACATGACTGAAGAACCTAAAATATTTTCTATCTGGTTTTTATAGAAAAACTTTGCAGCCTGGTATGGTGGCTCATGCCTGTAATCCCAGAACTTTGGGAGGCCAAGGCAGTTGGATTGCTTGAGTTCATGAGTCTGAGACCAGCCTGGGCAACATAGTGAAACCTTGTCTCTACCAAAAATACAAAAAAGTAGCCAGGTATTGTGGTGCACACCTGTGGTCCTAGCCACTTGGGTGGCTGAGGCGGGAGGATCACTTGAGCCCTGGAAGCAGAGGTTGCAGTGAGCCGAGATCGTGCCACCGCACTGCAGCCTGCTTGACAGAGTAAGACTCCGTCTCAAAAGAAAAAGAAAAAGTCCTAGCAAACAAATATACGATGTTTTTGCCTTTACATATAAGTGGGCAATTATCATGTTTTCTCTTTACCAACTTCGATACCTTCTCTCCCTTCATACATTCATTTTGGCTTATGTATTGTCTACCAACTCTTTTCTTTTTAAATATGTTTTCCAGGCCGGGTGCAGTGGCTCACACCTGTAATCCCAGCACTTTGGGAAGCCAAGGTGGGTGAATAATGAGGTCAGGGGTTTGAGACCAGCCTGGCCAACATAGTGAAACACTGTTTCTAATAAAAATACAAAAAAATTAGCTGAGCGTGGTGGCAGGTACCTGTAATTCCAGCTACTCAGGAGGCTGAGGCAGGAAAATCACTTGAATCCTGGAGGCGGAGGTTGCAGTGAGCCAAGATCACGCCATTGCACTCCAGCCTAGGCAAGAGAGCGAGACTCCGTCTCAAAAACAATACATGTTTTCAAAATATTATATCCATTGATTTAGCAATTCTACCTCTAGGAATCTTTCATACTAAGGAAATCATCCTAAAGAAGCACAAAGCTTTATATTATACATAAAAATGTGCACCCTCATGATGCATCTCATTTTCTCCAATTTAAAAAAATGTTATATTACCATACTTTATTTTACAAAAAAGTAAGCCCAACATAATACATTTATGATAAAATTTTCAAATAATGTGAAAAATTATAAGCAAAAAGTAAGACTTTCTCTTACATTTACCCGGAAACCCAATCCCCAAAGAGTACTATAAGAGCATATCATCTGCACATATGATTATAAATATAAATAAACTCATGCATATATTTCTAAAAACAGAAATGGGAAACAATTATATATAATACAATAGCTTCACTTATGATATCATGCATATCTTTCCATGTTTATTCAATTCCTTATCCTTCCTTCCTTCACTGCCTTTGTAACTCCTGCCCAGCTTAAGAGAGCCAGGTTGTCATCTTGCTGACACTGTCCTTCCCTACCTCTCTCTTCAGTGTTCTTTCTCTAGGTTCACATGGCACCCTGGACATAGCTAATAACCTCATATATAACCACAGTTAAGAATGATGGCACTAGGGTCACACTGCCTGGGTTTTAATCCTTGTGTATGTATTTCCTGTTGCTGATATGACAAATTACCACAAACAATAGCTTAAAACAACAAATTTAGAAGTCAAAAGTCCTAAAATCAAGGTGTCAGCAGGACTCTTCTTTCTGGAGGCTCCACAGGAGAATTCACTTCCAGCTTCTGGAGGCTGCCTGTATTCCTTGGCTCATGGTCCTTTCCTCAGCCTTCAAGGAGGTCAGCAGTGTGGCATCAAGCCTCTCTTTCCTTCCCTTCCACCCTTCCTCTCTCTTTGTGTTTTCATTATCACATTTTCTTCTCTGACTCTGACATTGCTATTTCTCTCTTATAAGGACTCTTCTTGACATTGGGCCCACCCAGATTATCCAGGATAATCTTCCTATATCAAGACCTTAACTTAGGCCAAGCACGGTGACTCACACCTGTAATCCCAGCACTTCGGGAGGCCAAGGCAGGCAGATCACCTGAGGTCAGGAGTTCAAGACCAGCCTGGCCAACATAGTGAAACCCCATCAGTACTAAAAATATAAAAAGTAGCCAGACATGGTGGCACACACCTGCAGTCCCAGCTACTCAGGGGGGCTGAGGCAGGAGAATCACTTGAACCCAGAAGGCAGAGGTTGCAGTAAGCTGAGATTGTGCCACTGCACTCTAGCCTGGGTGACAGAGTGAGATTGCAAAAAAAAAAATCAGTAACTTAATCATACCTGCAAAGTCTCTTTTTTCCATGTAAGATAATATTCTGTTTTTACCATCTTACTTTACGGGTAATTTCCATGCAAGATAATATTTGCAAGTACTGGGGATTAGAAGGTGGTCATCTTCAGGGAGCCAGTACTCTGCCTGCCATACTGGGCAATGCCATCTTATTAGCAAGGCATGCCTTAGTCTCAACACTATCAAAAAGAACAGAGTAATCATCCCTACTCATAAGGTTGCTCTGAGGATTCAGTAAGTCCATACATGTGAATGGTGCCTGGAACATCATGTATGTTCAAGAGTGGTAGCTATTATTATTATCATCATTATTTTAGATGGAATCTGACTGTGTTGCCCAAGCTGGAGTGCTGTGGCACAATCTCGGCTCACTGCAACCTCCACCTTCTGGGATCAAGTGATTCTCCTGCCTCAGCCTCCTGAGTAGCTGGGATTACAGGCATCCACCATTACACCTGGCTAATTTTTGTATTTTAGCAGAGATGGGGTTTCAGCATGTTGGCCAGGCTGGTCTTGAACTCCTAACCTCAGGTGATCTGCCTGCCTCAGCCTCCCAAACTGCTGGGATTACAGGTGTCAGCCACCATGCCCAGCCAGTGGTAGCTATTATTATAACTACATAGTTAACGACTTACCTCTTTGCTCTACACTAGACTGCTAGTTCTCAAAGGAAAAAATCAGAATTTTATATATCCATGTGTTCCCAGGGTGGAGCACAGGATCTGGGACATATTAGATGCTCAATAAATTTTTGTCAACCTGATTACTCCACTTAAAAGACTATTATTTAGCCAGCAAAAATTATAAAGAATTTGAAATATTATGAAAAACATCATCATACATTATATTGTCATACAAAGTGACAAAAGCAAAATGAAATATCCACAGACAATCAGAACTGCTTTAAATATGCAGGGCTAAAAATTATACATAAAAATAGACTGGGAGGAAATATGTCCAAACATTAACACATTAACAGTTGGTGGTCTTGGAGTTGGGAAATGATGGATAATTTTTTCTTCCTGTTTTTTTTTAACTTCAGATTTTCACTATTGAACATATTCCTTTTCAAGATCTGAAACTAATTTATATCTCACTTACACACACATATCTCTTGTTCACAAACATTAGAGTGACATTATACATCAAGTCAATTCAACCTCTGAGTTACTGCCTGCCTTGCAGTTCTGAGTCCAGCATTTACCAGCTAAATGAACTGAAGAAGTTGCTGTTGCTATTTCTGCTTCACGTGAGAGCTGAAGAGAAAGACAAAGAGAGAGACCGTCCACTCACAGGGTGATAGCAGGGTCCAGTAGGCTAATGGCACATAAGGTGCCCAGCATGTGACAAGGCATACACAATAGGCATGGAATAAATGTTAGCTGTTCTTCTCATGCTTACTGTTACTCAGAGAACAATGCTGTCAAACGCACACAGAAAGAGTTACAAGGAGCCATTAGTTCAGAGAGAAGAAGCAGAGAAAATTGGAAATAAAACCAGCTCACTGCATGTCAGGATCTGTAAGATATTTCCCTTCAGCTCTTTTCAGGGAAAGATGTACCAAATTCAACTGTACAAGGGAGTTTTTAAACATTCTAAGTGTTTAGGAAGGGAACTGGCCCTCCTCCCTTGAAATCTCATGCGTATCTCCCAGCCATAAGACAGGTCAAAACAACTGCTCCGGTAGACACAGGGTTTAGGCTATGTGTTCTGAGCTCCATGTCACCGTCACAGCTCTGAGACTTCTCAGAATAATGTGGCAAGCACTGCTTCAATACTAACTGGTTACTGAGTTGTAACTTTCTCAATTTCTTCTGGGAGCAGGGGCACAGTGTCATCCACACCCTATTGTGCTTTGAAGAGGCAACAGGAGGTAAAGGGCACGCTGGGAACAGCTGTACCAGGCTCCTGAACTACTTGGCACAGCACTTATGCGTGTCTCAAGCCCGTTCCTTAGGAGCCGTGCCCTTATTTGAGCTGGAGCAACACACAGGAATTGTCCTCAAAGGCTGGTCCTCCTCAGTCTTGACTACCCCTTTGTTTACACATTCATCAGCAGGTGGTGGCTGAACGTTCCCTTTTGATTTCTGTGCCTCAGGAGCAAAGGGCTAAGACAGGAGCTGAATAAACATCATATCATTTGGCACTGGCAGGATTCCTGGTAACCCGGGTCAGGCAAGGTTTAAGGAGGATTAGGTTTAGATTAGCAAAGGGGTTGAGTTCTTTTTTTTCCCCTGTGGTCTCTTAAGTGCCTAGGGGTTTTGTAAGAGGAGAGTGGGCTGACAGCCTGGGCTCAGTTGCTCCAGAAATAAAAGTGGTGGGTTTGGTGTTCTTTTCCAGAAGACCCGCGCGGCGTGAGCTAATCCTGAGTTTCATTTCTGCTGTAAGGATCGTGGGCTCTTGGGAATTTGGTGAAAGCTCTAGATCCTTTCTGTAGAGAATCTCGCACGTGCACGCGCGTGCACACACACACACACACACACACACACACACACACACACACAATTTTATTTATTTATGGAGCTTCCTGAAACAGTCTGGGCGAATTGTAACAGCTCACACAGCTCACTAATGGGAGGCTGCACTCTTCCCCAAGGTGAGCCTGGGGGGTGCCCCACCTGGCTGTCCTCCCCATGGTCGCTCCTCAGTGACCACCCCGCCACACTGAATGAACCCTGCTGTCACACCGCCAGGTTTTCTTGGCAGTCTGGCCTTGGAGAGGCTCACTGGGGGCTCTGGCAGTTGCTCTTGTTTATTACAAAGTCTTGCTCCACTCCCTGGCAACAGCTTGCAAACCAAAACTATTTCATTTCCCAGTTACAAACAGGTTAGAGAGAGGGTTAAAAAAACAAAAACAAAAACAAAAACGGCAAACACCTTTTGAAGCCACAACTTCATGGCTTCCCTGGAAGACGGTTTTGTCCTCCAGTGTTCCACAGCTCTGGATTTGCTTCTAGGGTAACCATGGGTTTTTCTGCCCTTGAGTGAACAAAATTGCTGGTTGAATTTTTCCTTCTTTTTCTCCGTCTTGGTGGAGGTTTTCCCCCTACCACTTATAAAAATGATACTCCCCCTCCCCCCAATTAAATGGATGTTTGGCAGAAACTACAATGTGGATGAAAGGGGGATGGATGCAGGTATCAAGGAAGGATAGGAGTATTTTCCAGTTCTGTAAACAGCTGTCTGCCTCTCTTTACCACACAAAAATCATGGCTCAGAACCCCTGCAAAGGAGTGATTAGGCACTGGAAGTGCCCGGTCCACCATCTACTTGTTATGTGACAGTGAGCAAGTTTCTTAACCTCTCTGAGCCCCAGTTTTCTCCCAGAATTAAAACAGCACCTGCTGCATAAGGCGGTAGTGAGAATTCAACAAGAACGTGAGCCAAATTACTAGCAGCTCTTTGACTCCAAGTGAATATTCAGGAACTATTAATATTATAAACAGATTTTTATGCCCCAGTGGAGCACTATTTTTCCTCTAAAACACCATTTACCACTGCTATGGTCTGAATGTTTGTGTCCCCCCAAAATTCATAGGTTGAAACCTAATCACTCATGTGATGGTAACAGAAGGTGAGGCCTTTGAGGAGTGATTAAATCACAGGGGCGGATCCTTCATGAATGGGATTAGTGTGCTTATAAAGGAGGTCCCCGAGAGCTGCCTTCCCCCTTCTGCCCCGTGTGGACACAGCAAGAACGTGCCATCTATAAACCAGGAAGCAGGGCCCTCACCAGACACTGAATCTGCCAGCTCCTTGAGCTTGGCCTTTCCAGCCTGCAGAACTGTGAGAAATAAATTTCTGTTGTTAATAAGCTACCCAGTGCATGGTATTTTGCTGTAACAACCCGAATAGACTAAGACTGGTGTCTTAAACACGAACATAGGCTCTCTCCAATTTGTACTGGGAAGTTCTTCTTGCCACACCTAACTAATTAGGTGACATCATTTTAGGACCTGGTTCTAATCCTAAATCATACCCTTAGCGCAAAGGTAAGGGCACTTGATATATCTAACCTACTATGTCATATAGTAAATGTATTTAAAACACTCAGGCCGGACACGATGGCTCAGGCCTATAATCCCAGCACTTTGGGAGGCCAAGGCAGGTGGATCAACTGAGATCAGGAGTTTGAGACCCACCTGACCTATATGGTGAAACCTCGTCTCTACTAAACATACAGTATTAGCCAGCTGTTAATCCCAGCTACTTGGGAGGCTGAGACAGAAGAATCACTTGAACCCAGGAGGCAGAGGTTGCAAGAAGCTGAGATCGCACCATTGCACCCCAGCCTGGGCAACAAAAGTGAAACTCCATCTTTATAAATAAATAAATCAATAAATAATAATTAAAAATTCAGACTCTGCTATTCATGTAACACCACCGTCAAGTCAGCAGCAAAGACAGTACAGGCTTTTATAAGAGTAATATTTATTGGAGCACTTTGCTTGTGCTAATAGATGTCCTAAGCAATTTATCTAGTTTCATCCTTTCAAAAACCTTCTGAATAGGTACTACTATTATCATTATCATTTTATAAATGAAAACAGTCTCAGAGAGGTTAAGTGAACGTTTCAGAGTCACAGAGCTTGTGCGGATGAGAGCTGGCACTAAACTGCAGCCTACTGCATTATGTGGCTTCTGTCTCGTCTAATTTTTATGAAACTGTGTTGCTTCTCTTTAAACTCCCTAAAATAACATTGTTCAGTTGAGAAGTTCATCCTCGCTCACTTTAATAGGACTGAACATCTCCCCCTAGCAGAATTCTCAGATGGCTTAACACTGTCCAGAGCAAACTCAGCTTCAGATTTATGTAAAGCAACTTTCACATTGTTTGTAAAACTGACAGATAATTTATTTTTTAACCACCATGCAGAAGAAAACTATGTAAGTGCACACATCCTTCAGTGCTCACAAATAAAGGGAGAAGAAGTAATAGTGTTCATTTACATCACTTATAATGTTTGTTATAAAACAGAAGAAACAGTTCTTAAAGCCATATACAGAGTTATGTGGTGAGGCTTCTGAATAAACTTACACCATGAACTCTAGTCTATTCTCTCATTTCCCTTTTTGAGACAGAGTCTCACTCAGTTGCCCTCTCTGGAGTACAATGGCATGATCTCAGCTCACAGCAACCTCCACCTCCCAGGTTTAAGGGATTCTGGTGCTTCAGACTCCTGAGTAGCTGGGATTACAGGTGTGTGCCACCACAGCCAGCTTTTTATTTATTTATTTTTGTAGAGATAGGGTTTCACCATGTTGGCCAGGCTGGTCTTGAACTCCTGGCCTCAAGTGATCCACCTGCCTCGGCCTCCCAAAGTGCTGAGATTACAGGCACGAGCCACGACGCCCGGCTTATCCTCTCATTTCTATTGGTCCTGAGCAAGTTTGAGATCTGAACTAAATTTCTTTATGTAATGTTGGTTTTGTTTTGTTTTTTCCTCTGATTGTAAAAGTGGTATATGTCCATTACAGGCAATTTAGAAAATGCAGATGTGTATAAAGAAGGCACTCAAATGAACCAAATTTCTTAGTGTTTGATCTGGACTCAGATTCAAAGCTCATTTGGCTCTGAATTTTATTCAGAGTTATATTTTCGAGGTACTACAAGGATAAACCTTTTGATTCTAGGATAATTTAAGATATTTTACTGGCTGGGCATGGTGGCTCACACCTGTAGTCCCAGCACTTTGAGAGGCCAAGGCTGGCAGATGACCTGAGATCAGGAGTTCAAGACCAGCCTGACCAACATGGTGAAACCCTATTTCCAGTAAAAATACAAAGTTAGCTGGACATGGTGGTGCATGCTTGTAATCCCAGCTCCTTAGGAGGCTGAGGCAGGAGAATCACTTGAACCCGGGAAGCAGAGGTTGCAGTGAGCCAAGATCATACTACTGTACTCCAGCCTAGGCAAACAAAAGCAAAACTCTATCTCAAAAGAAAAAGAAAAAAGTTATCTTACCATAAGTCATTTTAAAGAAGTCAAGTTAGAAAAGAATTTTTTTATCTGCTCCTAATTGCTATGGGTGAGTATCTAGAGAACTGTTGAATGGGGTAAAAGTAGGCCTGAGACATTCTTCAATGCTTTCTACTGTATAGCAAGCTGGATTCTTGCCTTCTCTGAGCTTTCAAACTGATTTGGGATCTTGAGCTTTCAAAGCTCTGATTTAAAAACACAACTAGAAATGTGATTTCCTACTCTTCATTGTTTTTCCATTTTTTTCTTCCTATTTATAAAGGATTCAAATGTTATACCTAAAAAAAGAAAACTGCAAAAATCAGGTTATATCTATATCATTTTTGGATATTTGCATCTTATCTGAATATGATTCAAAGAACAAATTATCTCCACATACATTTCTTTCTTCCTATAATGGCCATTAGACACTTTAAATCTACTTAAAAGTTATTTTCATGTTATGGCTACATATGAAATATGTAATGGAAAAAGATCATACCATTTAATTTTCCATATTCTTAACCATATTGAATTGACATTGTGTGTTCAGAATTCTCCAATCATATGTTGAAAAAAATAGGTAGACATTAGCCTTATTTTCTTCTTTCTCTTTCACTTGGTTTCAAAGTCAAATTAGAGGGAAGTTGATTTCATTTTACACAGCACTACTTCCCATGTTATATGTCAGCCAAAGTTTCATAAAGCAATTAGTATTTTCAAGTTTACAATCCACAATTTGAGGGGCATTAATTGCTTGGGTAATTATTTGTTTATGTAATATTTATTTACTTGCCTATCACTTCATTTCATCTGAGAACCTCAGTGTGGTCCATAAATATTAACTTACTGTAATTATGTTTTATTGCAAAAAAAATAAGATACATAGTTATTAGTATGTTTTAAATCATTATTAGCTGTGTAGTTGACAAGAAAACTGACATTTCGATTTGTGGTTCCCCTTCCACACTCTCTCATGGAAGACTGTCTTCCCCTCCTAAACTCCATCTCTCTCTCTCTATTCCCTTCCATTCAGTGTGGAAGCTGCTTTTCTCTCCTGGATTCCATCTTTCTGGATTCTCTCATTCAGCGTGAGAGTTAGCTGTTTCTTTCTCTCTCCTTCTCTGGTTTCTCTCTAAATAAATAAATAAATCACTTTCTACAAAAAAAAAAAAAAATTGTAGTTATAACTTATCTCTAACTTATAGTTAAATCATTCTTTTTGGTGCCAGTGATGTGCTATCATATATTGAAAGAATTCTGGCCAGGCACAGTGGTTCACGCCTGTAATCCCAGCATTTTGGGAGGCTGAGGCAGGCAGATCACAAGATCAGGAGATCGAGACCATCTTGGCCAATATGGAGAAACCTCACCTCTACTATAAGTACAAAAATTAGCTGGGCGTGGTGGCACCTTCTTGTAATCCCAGCTACTGGGGAGGGTGAGGCAGGAGAATCACTTGAACCCAAGAGGCAGAGGTTGCAGTGAGCTGAGATCATGTCACTGCACTCCAGCCTGGGTGACAGAGTGAGACTCTGTCTCAAAAAAAAATAATAAAAATAAAAAAAGAATACTGGATGATATTTCAGCATTGTGAAGTGATAGCAGAAGAACCTGATGTAAGTTTATTCTTGCCTTCTTTAAGATTTCCAGTATTTTATCCTAATATAGTAGGAATGGCTAAATTAAACATGTAGGATTTTATTTTTAGGGTCCTCCAAATAACTCATTCTCTCACTTCCTAGAATGACCTTCAGTAATTAATCAAACAAGGAAAAAGTCTAATAATTATAAATATAGTGCTTACCAAGATTAAAAAAAAAACCAAGTAAACAAACTCGTATGCTACCTAGTGGTCTGTCTAGGTTTGTGATCTTTTCCACCGAAATCAACATGTCTGGCTTTTTCCTGCCAAACCTCAGATCTCTGACCTGTGTTGTTTGTGGTCATCATCTTTGCTATTGTTGTTGCTTTTAAGTTAATTCTTTTAGGGTTGTGGAGTTCCGTGCTGTGAATTATAATATGTAATCTCTTGTGTTTATGACATTCTACTTCTTTCCAACACGATTTATAGGTGACCTTATTTTTAACATTTGGACACAATGTTTTTATACTTCAAAGCTGACCTTGAATCTTTGTGTGTTCTGTTTTGTAAATCTTAGGTGATGGATCTGGGAGCCACAGGTGAGAGGGACTAAAAAAAGGTCCCAGAAATGTGCTGGTGGCTGCCATGATTCAACAGCAGGGACATGAAAGCTGATGCAGAGAGGTGCTCAGACTAGGGATGAGTTTGGACTGTAAATCTGAGTCACTGCCTGATCCAGCAAGCTCCTGCGGTGCCTCTGAGTCTAGAATCAGGGTCATCTTTGACTTAAGAGTGAATAACAATGTCTGTTTTCCCAAAGGAATAAAGATGGGATAAGCCGTCTTTTCCATTTTTAATCATATATTTTTTCTAGCAACATGCTAATTTAATACATCAGTACCTGTATGTCTCTCAACATGTCAATAACCTTAGTCATGTTAACATGCTGATAACTGTGCTGTTTTAGTCATTTGGGTTTACAGACTTATAAAACAGATGTGCCCCCATGAGGACATACTTAGATGGCTTTCTCATAGTTTCCAACTTGACTACATTTAAATTAATATTAAGAGAAGTAATTACATTATAAAATTATAGTTTCCCAAAAGATTTTCGAGTCCAGATCCCTATTGTCCAAAAAGGTAGCAATTATTTGTCTTTGGGTAGACTGTTAACTTCCTAATTTTCATTAAGATTAATTCTATTAATTCCTTGGTGGTCCACTCCTATATTGAGTAACCCATTTCCTAGATATTATCCTAAAAACAATGGAACTTCTTACTGAAGCAATGTAAGACTGGTGTTATTATTCTTCAGCAATCCTCAAGGGAAACAGAAAAGTGACCATTTTCCTTCCTTTGCTCCTTCCTTCATTTCCTCCTTCATTTTTTTCCTTCCTACTTTGTTTTATTTTTATTTATTTACTAGAGAAAGGGTCTTGCTGTGTTGCTCAGGTTGAAGTGCAGTGGCACTATCACAGTTCACTGTAGCCTTGACCTCCTGGACTCAAGTAGCTGAGGTCACAGGTGTGCACCACCACAGCTGGCTAATTTTTTTTGTTTTTTTGTAGAGTCACAGTCTACTTATATTGTCCAGGCTGATCTCAAACTCCTGAACTCAAGCAATCCTCTTACCTCAGCCTACCAAAGCACTGGGAATATAGGCCTGAGCCATGTGTTCAACCCCTCTTTCTTCCTAATTTATATTCTAGTTAAGGGGAAGTATATAAATCCTGAGCACAAGCCATGTGGCTAACAAGCCAATATTCTACTACCAAGGCTTAAAACTTTTATCTTTACCTGGTTGGAGATGCATCCAAACTCTATAAAATGAAGTACATGGAAGAATATCTCATGGAAAATGCCCTGGCTTTGGATTTTTTTTTTTTCTTTTTTTTTTTTAGATGGAGTCTCACTCTGTCCCTCAGGCTGCAATGCGGTGGCACTATCTCAGCTCACTGCAGCCTTCCTCTCCTGGGTTCAAGTGATTCTCCTGCCTCAGCCTCCCGAGTAGCTGGGATTACAGGCATGCGCCATGATGCTTGGCTAATTTTTGTATTTTTAGTAGAGACAGGATTTGGCCAGGCTGGTCTCGAACTCCTGATCTCAAGTGACCCATCTGCTTCAGCCTCCCAAAGTGCAGGAATTACAGGCATGAGCCACCACCTCCGGCCTGGATTCAAACGCATTTTTATTCCAGTATGGCTTTTCCATTTTACCTACTTTGACCTTGGACAAGCTAACCTGTTTCAACATGTGTAGAAGAAAGAAAACAATAATTAACTAACGTAAGGGTGATGAAGATTAAATTAGATAAGAAATACAAGTTATGTGCCTAAAATAGTGACTTTCACCTAATAGACACCCTCTAAATAAACCAAACTATTTTTAGGTTTATGTAGAGAGTATCTACCAGGTGAAAGTTATTTTCTCAAATATTTGAACAATTTCCATTAAATTTCACCTTTTATCATTTTCTTCATTAACTTTATGAAAAACAGTAAGCTTTTCTGTATATAAGAATAATCTCACCGGGCGCGGTGGCTCAAGCTTGTAATCCCAGCACTTTGGGAGGCCGAGGCGGGTGGATCACGAGGTCAAGAGATCGAGACCATCCTGGTCAACATGGTGAAACCCCGTCTCTACTAAAAATACAAAAAAAATTAGCTGGGCATGGTAGTGCGTGCCTGTAATCCCAGCTACTCAGGAGGCTGAGGCAGGAGAATTGCCTGAACCCAGGAGGCAGAGGTTGCAGTGAGCCGAGATTGTGCCATTGCACTCCAGCCTGGGTAACATGAGTGAAACTCCGTCTCAAAAAAAAAAAAAAAAAAAAGAATAATCTCACCTTTCAAAAAGAAAATTGCCATTTCTCTGTAACATCAATAGTTACTCCATATCTATTTTACTAGTACAGTCAAAGAAGAATACAGACCTTGAAACAGATGAAGGGACATCAAGAAACTGCCTTTGCTTAGGTTGGCAACAGTTGATGATGAGATTCCAAAGGGGCATGCTGTAAGCAGATGAATTAGGAGACTGAACGGCAAAAGAATCAGAAAGACAAGATGAAGTTAGTTACATGAAGACAGCATCTAAAAAACGATGAAAGATGAAATTCAGTCAAGGTGTTCTGATGTACTGGCAACATGCAAAATGCTGCTGGACAAACTCCTAGGAATCACTTAACCTTAGAGGTAATTATGGAGTGAAAAATCCATTCAGGAGATTGCCTAAAAAGATAAATGCAAAAGAGGCACTAAAAAAACGCGATTAATGCTCTGAAAGGCAATGGGCAGGGTGAATCAGGATAATAATGAGACTTTGCCCTTTCATGAAGGACCTTTGCATGTGTCATCTCTGTAACTCAGAGCACCCCTGAAAGACAAGAACCTCCAATGTCATCATTTTATAGATGTGGAGCTGAAGCTCAGGCACAATTAAGTGACTCACCCAAAGCCACACAGCCAGTAAAGGACAAGGCCAGGACTTAAATGTAGACCTTCCAATTCTAAATCCATTATAATCTGCTCTAAAGGACTGTCAAATGTAGTATTTCACTGGGGAATAATGACTTTGATTAGCACCATTTTATGGTAGAAGGCAAACTATCTTTCTGCCTTGAATACAATTAGTTACCCATTACCTGAGGCCAACCGTGGTCCAAAAATTGGTGAGTACAGTACAATAACATATTTTGAAAGAGAGAGACATATGTATATAAATATGAGAGAGAGACAGAGAGAGAGAGAGGGTCTCACTCTGTTGCCCACAGTAGAGTGCAGTGGCACAAGCATGGCTCACTGCAGCCTCAACCCCCTGGGTTTAAGCAATCCTTCTGCCTCAGCTCCTGAGTAACTGGGACCACAGGCATGCATTACCATGTCTGGCTAAGGGTTTTATTTTTTGTAGAGATGGAGTTTTGCCAAATTGCCCAGGCTCCTGGGCTCAAGGGATCCTCCCACCTCTGCCTCCCAAAGTGTTGGGATTCATAGGTGCGAGCCACTGTGCCAGCCTTACATAACTTTTATTACAGTATATTGTTGTAACTTTTCATTTCTTTATTATTAGTTATTGTTGTGAATTTCTTCCTGTGCCTAATTTATAAATTAAACTTTATAATTATGTATATAGGAAAAAACATAGTACATATAGGGGATTTCAGGCATCTAATGTGGGGCTTGGAAGGTATTCCCCCAGATAAGAGGGGGATGTTTACCTGAATAATTTAGGGGAATGTTTAGAAGCCTTTATTATAGACATGGACTCTCAGGTTATCCCCAGTCTCTAAATGTTTCCTGTGTCAATATACTCAGTTTTTGAGGGATATATATTAAATGTATGTTCCAGAAGACACTTTAGGCAAATATATCCATATTAATACAAAATAGGACTTAACCCCAAACCCATATGGGTTTCTACCCTGGTGAACTCAGCTGGGCTATTTCTTGGCTTCTGGCTGAATAAGGCTTAGTATGAAGGCAAACCAAAAATCATGGGCTTGAGTATTGCACTTGAAATCACATACACTTTTGCTGCTAATCTTGCAGGAAATTACAAAATAAAATTAACTGAGGTACAGCTTATACAGTAAACTACATATGTGGTAAAGAACACACACCTTAACTGTACAGCTTGATGAATTTTAACATGTATACACCGTGTAACCCCTACTGTCAAGATATAGACCATTTCTGGTACCTGCAGGCATTTTAGAACATCTATAAAAATGGACTTTCCCACTCTAAAGTGTCGGTGGGTAGGAGGATGGCCTTCGCCTATGGTCTTACTAGGACAGGCAAATACAAGCACTAATTTTTAAATTTCAGAAAGTTCTTAGCTCTTCAGAGGGAGACCCTATGCTTAGTGAATCATGTGTGAGCTGGCCAGCACTGCTTCCGGCTGTGTCTCTACAGCATTTCCCCTTTCTGTAGTACTGTAGCTAGTTTCCCTCGGAGGAGCCACTCCTTTCTGCATGTTTGAGTCACACTAATCCCATCCTTCTGGCGACAGGGTTGGACGATGGGAACAAGGCCTAAGCCAATAAGCACAATGCATTCCCAGCAAACTGACAGGCCTAGGCCCAAATGTAAAGCAAGGAGAGTTTCGCTGAGACAGGGAGCCAGGATCAGGAAGGGTGGAGCCAACACACTGAGACAGAAAGCCCAGCGTCCTTATCTACCCACACCCAAAACAAGATCCACCCTTGGACTTTTAAGCTATCAGGCTCAGTAGATTCTCTTGGGTCAAGCAGTTTGAACTTTGTTTTCTGTCACTTGCAGTCAAAATGATCTAATAAGTTTCTGGGAGGGCTAAGTTGTCCCCTGTAAGAAAATGAGAGGAATTTTTTCTTCTTTTAAAAGAGAGTGGCATAGAAAGGAGGGGAAAAGGAAGAGGAGGAGGCTGGAGACTGAATGTGGCAGAAAAGGAATGAAAGATTTGTTTTTTAAGAACAAGGACAAGGATGATGAATATTGTATGTTTTTGAACATACTGAAGCTGACACGGCTTCAGAGTTGTCCTGAGTCAGGAAGAGACTTCTAGACCTTTAAACTCCACATAGACCAAATCGTGGGATGCTGGCTGCCCCAGAGAGGGGTATGATTCTGCTGGGAGAGCTCTGAGGACTGTCAGCGGACATCCCAGAAACACCTGGAGGAATAAATTCTTCAGTCCTGAAAAAGAGATATGGGTGCACAGTGCACAGTGCAAACTACTTTCACCTTTCCCAAACTCCGGCAAAGTTGACTACATATAAAAATGCCTCTGTGTGTGTGTGTGTGTGTGTGTGTGTGTGTGTGTGTGTGTGTGTGTGACAGAGAGAGAGAGAGAGAGGAGAGGAAAAAGGATGAGGAGGAGAGGAAGGCAGGCTGGCTGGCTGGTCAGCCAGGATCTACATTGTATTGAGGTAATACAGAATAAGGAACACAGGAGGCAATGAAAAGATTATCTCTAAATTCAACATATTCAGCAAAATCGGAGCTTGAAGCCAGAACTGACCATGGAAATGTAAGCCCTCTGGCAATGCATGGAATTGTTGAAGAATGACTTGGACTTCCACAAGTCTTGGTATAGGGGGTTGAGTCTATCTCCTCTACATCTTAAGGGTCAGCGTGACCCCAACTAACTAGGGCTGACATTATCCGTAAGTCTATTTATTTGACAATAACATTACTTGCTAGTAAGAGGTTTCTCAGCCAATTCTAACTTTGGGTTGGTTAAACAGGAACCAAAAAGGCAAATAAATAAAAATCTACATAGGGAATGAAAAACAGATAATGGTAAAATATTTTTCAAAAACATCTTGAAATAAGGAAGCTCAAAATTAACAAACTCTTTCACTTTACTGATTTGCAAGAAATCTGATTCCCAAAGACCAACATACCCTAAGGAAAACAAAATGCATGTACTTCGCTTTGTTTAATGCAGTCGCCTGTGCATTTGCTAGGCCTCCGTGGACTTAACTCACTCGCAGTTCTTGATGTTACCAGTTAACCCCAAATTAGACATTTACCACTTAATGGGAAAAACATGTGCTTTCTCTACTCCCATCACTGCACCCTACCTTGGAACTTTTTCCATTCAGTTAACATTTATTAAATTCTAATGGCACTAGATGATACATAGGATACAGATTATAAAATAGGCAAGATCTATGCCCTCAGAAATTACGTAAGAAATGATCAGGGCCGGGCGCGGTGGCTCACACCTATAATCCCAGCACCTTGGGAGGCCGAGGAGGGTGGATCACGAGGTCAAGAGATCGAGGCCATCCTGGTCAACATGGTGAAACCTCGTCTCTACTAAAAATACAAAAATTAGCTGGGCTTGGTGGTGCGTGCCTGTAGTCCTAGCTACTGGGAAGGCTGAGGCAGAAGAATTGCTTGAACCCAGGAGGCGGAGGTTGCGGTGAGCCGAGATTGCGCCATTGCACTCCAGCCTGGGTAACAAGAGCGAAACTCTGTCTCAAAAAAAAAAAGAAATGATCAACACATTCTCCACTGGCTAATTCCAATGTCAAGAAAGCTAAGTATAGGTATATATAAGCCAAGGAAAAGGAGAAGCTAGATATTGTAGGTTGGGTTCCCAGGGAAATAAATTCCAGCATGGAGATTAGTATGCAAATAGTATATTAGAGAATATTCCCAGGATTGAAACCTGTGGGAGGGAAGGGAAGAAACCAGGACTGGGAAGGAAAAGAAGTGCCCGAGGCAGGCTAAATTCAGACCTGAGGTCACTCCTCAGGGAGCACTGAAGCTGACACAGCCTTTCAGAGTTGTTCTGAGTCAGGAAGAGACTTCTCGACCTTTAAACTCCACATGGACCAATCATGGGATGCTGACTGCCCCAGGGAGGGGTATGATTCTGCTGGGGGAGCTCTGAGGACTGTCAGTGGACATCCCAGAAACACCTGGAGGAATAAATCCTTCAGTCCTGAAAAAGAGATCTGGGTGGCACAGTGCACAGCATCTACACCACCTGAAATTATTTAAGGGTTTGGAATTCAATTAATCTGGTGATACCCTAACATATTCCCCATTTCTTTTTGAGGGGTGGGAGTGGCTTTCCTGGGTAGTTTCTCCTTGAGCAAGAACCCATCTGATAAAGTTTTCCCAGAAAGAGAAGCATTTTAGCCCAAAGATAACGATCGGCATGTTGCTTGGGCTGATAATGAAAATACTGACATTAGAGAGAAGTGGTCCAGAGCTGGAGTCACACAGAATAGTTGTGTTTTCACCGGAGCGGAATAAGTGCTTTGCATATTATTGACTCACTTAGATCTTTGGGTATATAGGGGCACCAGATAGTTGATAACACCTGTCAGAGGAAGGCAACCGAACTGCTGCTCAATCCCAGCTATTTGCAATTTGAACATCTACTATCAACAAAGACAGCAAGTGACCTCGCTTGTGAAGGCACCTGGGTTCAGAGCTGTTAGCTCTAGCTAACAGAGCTGTTACCAGCTCCAACTCTGCAACATACTTTCAAGTATATTATTAATGTTCAGCAACATAGGGCAGTCAAGTTAGGACTTTCTTTCAACAAAAAGTAAATGATAAAATTATCTTCCGGCCAGGCGCAATGGTTCACACCTGTAATCCCAGCACTTTGGGAGGCCAAGGCAGGCAGATCACCTGAGGTTGGGAGTTTGAGACCAGCCTGACCAACATGGAGAAACCCTGTCTCTACTAAAAATACAAAATTAGCCAGGCATGGTGGTGCATGCCTGTAGTCCCAGTTACTTGGGAGGCTGAGGCAGGAGAATTGCTTGAACCCAGGAGACAGAGGTTGCAGTGAGCTGAGATCACACCATTGCACTCCAGCCTGGGCAACAAGAATAAAACTTCGTCTCAAAAAGAAAAAAAGCTAACTTCCAAGAACCTGAAAATTCTGTCCTAACATATAGTGTTCCCCAAAGAATCCCAAAGATACATTTTTGCTGTGTTGATTGTTGTTCATAGCATGAAAGAAAAAAAATCCAAATTCTTATTTTTATTCTTCTCCTAGAACTACCTGCAGCCACTCAAGAAACATGGAAATAACTGCAACATCCACTTATTTTGCAAATATGGTTGGAAAGTGCTGCATTTCAGACAATGGAAATGAACTTTCTGCATTATTACTCAATTAATTAATTTAATGGCCCCCATCACATTATAAAGGCCAGCACCTCACAAATTTTTTCTTTGTGTAGGAGAAGCAAGGGAAAATAATATAGAACAGACAGCTGTGAACAGGCCCTGTGTTAATTTGATTTATAATCACCTAAAAAATAAACATCAGATGCTCTTAATTAGAAATTTTCTCCTCATTAGAGAAATATGCCTTGCCATATTTTTATCTAAGAACCATTGCAGAGTTTGTAGAGAGTTTGGGGACGGCTCTGTGGAAAGTTAACCACAGCCTGCCCAATTGATTATAGTATGCATTCTGTTTGCTTGTCATGTGAGTAGAGGGAGGCTTCAACTGCATGACATGAAAGGGCTGGACGTGCCAGAGAATTATGTATTGTGTTATTTGTTAAACTTTAGAATCAAGACCAATGCTTAATGCTGAAAACCTCTAATCAGCATTGGATTGTTCAGACTTAAAGCTGTGTTTATAATAATAACAGATAGTAGGATGAATGTATCTTCCATTTGCAAATTAAATAGAAACATACATTATCATTGAAAGCCCTTTAAAATTTCCCCAGATGGGGTTAAAAAGTAATGACTTGATGAGTTTTTATTGGGAAAAAATGGAAAAATATTTATTAAAATTATTCAATTACTAGAACCTGCTCTGTCCGTAAGGAACAATGGGGGATATCAACACACAGTAACTCACTGAAAGGTATTATAGGCTGGGTGCAGTGGCTCATGCCCGTAATCCCAGCAGTTTGGGAGGCCAAGGCAGGTGGATCACTTGATGTCCGGAGTTTGAGACCAGCCTGGCCAACATGGCGAAAACCTGCCTCTCCTACAAATACAAAAATTAGCTGGGTGTGGTTGTGCATGCCTGTAATCCTGGCTACTCGGGAGGCTGAGGCACAAGACTCATTTGCAACTGGGAGGCGGAGGCTGCAGTGAGCCAAGATTGCACCATTGCACTCCAGCCTGGGCGATAGAGCAAGACTCAGTCTCAAAAAAACGACAAAAAAAAAGGATATTATATTCTTCATACTAATTGATAAATAACTTCTAAGAAAAACAAGATATTATTGCTACCACACTAATTAATAATTATAATAAGCCAAGGTAGACAGAGAAAACACTTCCTTCTTCCTGCAGTATGATATCAAAGTCTAGGTAGACTGCCCATGAATATTTGCATTTTATTACAGTAAAGGATTTTCAAGTGTTTACTTAAGTAAAGTCCTGAAAATTTTAAGGACATCTTGCTTTGTTTTGCCCTGTTTATAACCTTACTAGCCACTTTTCTTGGTTGAGGTGGGAACAGGGGCTCTGTTGCATTTTTTTCAGTAGATAATTATTTTTAGCCTAATTAAAATAATAGAGAAGCTCTGAAGACAGTTCTTGAAAGTCAGCGGCCCGAAAAAAATCACATTCGGCTTAGAAGATTTGTGTTACTTCTGCCCATGTTTACCATTGTTGTATTGCATCTTCTGAGCCATTGGTTTCTCTGTAGTTCACCATATATGGGCCAAGAACACCTGCCTGAAACAAATACATTCTACACTCAGCTGAGGCAGTGGGGTGCAGCTGATTTTTCTGATGACTGTAGAGGGTGACCAAGAGACACATTCTCATTAGCACCATATTAGTCTCTTCTTGTGACGCTATAAAGGAATACCTGAGATTGGGTAATTTATAAGAGATATAATTGGCTCATGGTTCGGCAGGCTGTACAGGAAGGATGGTGCTGGCATCCGTTCCTGGGGAGAACCTCAGCAAGCTTACAATCATGGTGAAAGGCAAAAGGGAAGCCAGCATCTCACATGGAAGAAGGGGGTAAAGGAGAAAGACAGAGGGACAGACAGAGACAGAGACAGAGGAAGTGCCATACTCTTTTTAACAACCAGCTCTTGTGTGAACTCAGCCAGGAACTCACTCATCACCAATGGGATAGCGGTAAGCTATTTATGAGGGATCCACCCCCATGAGCCAAACACCTCCTGCCAGGCCCCACCTCCCAACCTTGGAGTTTACATTTCAGTATGAGATTTGGAGGGGACAAATACCAACCTATATCAAATACTATTGAGACAGACAGGCAAGAATGGCTCTTCTGCCCAGCTGCAGTCTATGATTTGCTTCTTCAGGTGACTACTTCCCCTGAAGTTCTATTTCACTTGATAAATGAAACAGAAAGTAAATTAGGAAAGTCCAAAATCCTTTGATGAATTTAGGTCATTGAAGGCCTAAGCATTTTTTTTCTTCTCATTAGAAGATTGAATTCATTCATTTGCTTGTTCATTTGTTCAGTTGCTCAGTCTACAAGTATACATAGAAAGAGCATACATTCTGAGACCCTCGGGAATGTGAAGTCATAAGGACATAGTCTCTTACACTGAGGAGTGTGGAGGAATCCTGACATCCCCTCCTCCCTTGCCCCGTGCCCTTTTTCTCCCCTGCTTGCCCAGTACACATATACCCAGGAATGACCTATTTATCTATGTCCTTCCTCAAGCTCCACTCTGCATCATATTTGTAAGATCATCTTATGGCACTAAGCAGCGATTGCTTATGGGTACTAAAAAGTGTTTTTAAGAAAGTAAATGTTCCTTTGCTAACACATATTGCTGGATTTTATGTTACCTCACAGTCAACTGTAGTCAATTTATAAATGAAGAAGCAGTTTTCTTTGTATTCTCAGAGCAATATGAGATGTGCCAGTTCTGTTATCCTGCAGTGATTAGTATGTGGGTAAATTACATCTCTGTTGACAGTGTGGGAGACAATAAATAGGCAGTGTCATGTGGAATTTGGGAGTATGAATTTGGGAGTCACAAAGACCTGGATTTGAAACCAGGCTTTATCATGTAGAAGCTGTGTGACCTTGGACAAGTTATTTACCTTCTCTGAATCTTGATTTCCTACTCTATAAAAGAGTGATACTAGCAGCTCAAATACATATGGTGAGACTTACAAATGCTGTTAGCCCAAGCTGTTTTCACCATGCCTTCATGCCCGGGCCTCACCAACTTCAGGGCACGAAACAGATCTTCTTAGGGATAGTGTATTAGTTTGCTAGGGCTGCCATCACGAAAGATCATAGTCTGGGTGACTTAAACAACAGAAATTAACTTTCTCACACTTCTGGAAGCTGGAAATCCAAGATCAAGGGGTTGGCAGGTTTGCTTTCTCCTGAGGCTCCTCTCCTTGGCTTGCAGCTGCCTGTGTTCTTGCTGTGTTTTTTTCTATGTGTGCACACATCCCTGGTGTCTTGCTCTTTTCTTATAAGGACACCCGTCATACTATATCATGACTTCACCATAATGGCCTAATTTTACCTTAATCACCTCTGTTGAAGCCTTAGCTCCAAATTTCGAAGTACTGGGAGTTGGAACTTCAACATACCTCCTGTCCATATCACCCCGAACACACCTGATCTCATCTGATCTCAGACGCTAAGTCGGGTTGGGTCTGTTTTGTACTTGGATAGGAACTTCAACATATGAATTGAGGGGGTGGACACAATTCAGCCCATGACGGAGAGTAATGCAGACTTCACATTCATCCGCATAACTCAGGGCTCTGTATCAATCCCAGGAAGTATCTTTCAGGTGCCCAGGACTTTCCAGTTTTTCCACTCTTGCTCTGCCAGGAAATCACTTTGGAATCCGACTCCACCATCAGTCCTGCCTGAGACCCCAATGGACACCTGATGCCCAGGGTGCTCTGCCTAGTGCCTAGGATGCCCTCTTTGCAGCCTGCACTGCAGCATAGCCAGGCCCTGGCAGTGGGGAAGAACACCACTCATTCCACGTTGTGTCACAACCAGTCACCGGGCCTCCAGCCAGGCTGCCTGTACCTCTGTGCTTCAGAGGCCCTTGTGAAAACAGCTGATCCATCATCTGTCTATAGCCCCTTTCCCTATAGAATTTGGACAGTGTGGAACCAAATGACATGCTCTGTTCCCTCCCCTCATCCCTCAACATCAGGGCCTAGGGTGTGTTGTCCCTCCCCACTCCAGGTTCAGCCAAAAATTTCATTAATTGACTTCTGGCCATGACCTTCTTTCAGGTCATTCCCATGCTCAGACAAATTGGAATCCCAATTCCAGTTTAGGGCAGGATTCTTCTACATATAAACCCTGGCACTCTCTTGACATATATGTTCAATGGGCACCTTAAAGGGAACAATGAAATGTGTGCTAGTTTTGCTGTTGTGCCTCAAACTGTAATTGGGTTTTGTACTGTCCATGATTTCAGGCATCCACCGGGGGTCTTGGAATGTATGCCCTGCAGATAAGGAGGGACTACTGCTTACGTAAAGGGTTTGTCTCCTTGCCTGGGCTGTTAGGATTATTGTCATTTTCATCAAACATTCTCCAAATGCTAACTCTTCTAGGTATTTCTTTCAGGTATGATGTCATTTAGTTCTCAAATAATCCCATGAGGGAGACACGATTCTGATCTCTATTTTACAGATGAGCAAACAGTTAAGTCAGTAGCCCAAGACTGCACGGTTATCAAGAGGCACTGTCAGCATTGAGACGGGTTCCATCTGATCCCATAGGCTGTGCTCTTAACCATTGTGCTCAGCAAGTGATATTTATCTGTCACGATCAATTAGTCAACTGATTTTATATAGATGCTAAATACACTTTAGTAGGTGGAGTGAGAAATACAAAGATGTATATGAAGTAGTTTTTTTCCCCAAGAATGTCATAGCTTTATTGGGAATATGTTTATACATGTGGAAACAGAACTGAAATCAAAAAGCACTGAGTGCAAATAAATAGTGGAAATGAAATGCCTTATGCATTCCAAAGAGGGAGTGGGAGAGCCCATGGTGAACCAGCATGGTCAAGGAAAGCACCATGAAGAAGACAGTCATGAGCCTGCAACACAGAAGCTTTGTGTTTGATGATTGAATACGTTAGGCAGGCATTGAAGAATAAATAGAATCAGGAAAAACCTAGAGAAAGAGGGAGAAAAGGCATTTCAGAAGACTGAGGTAGGCAAATAAGTGCTAAATTGGAGGAAATATCAATATTCTTTATATTACTAATTTAAGTGGCCTTAAATATATAGATTACCAGATAAATGCCAAGCAAAACTATTTTTGCAAAGCTCCTTAACCTCTTTAACTTCACTGAACATTCAAAAACAGTAGATTCTGATGGTAACTGGGGTAAATGAATGAGGCTTTTAGAAGGCAGAAGGCACCAGCCACAGATCTGTAACCAACCCAGGTCTCACCAGCTGCCCAAGAGCTGAAAGGAATGAATATCTTGACACACAGCCCAAGGATCTTTGTTCAAAACAACTCAAGAATACTTGGGGAGAATAGAAATATACCACTGTTTCTCAGTGTGCTTTTACATATTATCACCTGAAAGTGTCTAAAAACAATAGGCCACATGTTACCAGAGCAAACAGAAACTGTGCAATTAATTTTACACTAACCCAATGCCAAAGCTAGTTCAAAGGTTTAAAAACGAGACAGAAGAAAGCCAGCCATGATGGCTGAAAACAAACACTCTACCAGCAAAAGTCAAGCAACAATAATGACAATATAAAGCAGTTTTACTAGGTGATATCTGACCACATAGAATGCTGGGAATTGGGTTTTGTTGATTGAATGCTGTACTAGCAGCATCCATCTGAAACAGCAGCGCAGCACATGCGTGGTAGCATATCTTGCATGGTAGCACATAAGCTCCTGCCTTCAGAGTTGTTTGAAACTGAACGTTCTATGCATTTTGTGTGATTTGAAAATTAAGTGGACACCAGGACATAGCAGTACCACTTTTAGAGCCAGGCAAAGAAGGTTCCTTTCCTGGGCCACATAACTTAGGGAGTTCTGCTTTGGCTCTCCCCAAGCCATATCTCTCCTAATGGAACAAGGAATTCATAAGGCCAAATGGATGTGCCCACCTGGAATTGAGCAATCCCCTCCCAATCTTGGCCAAATATCTTGAGGCCACATACAGGACCTCTGAAGACCTGGTCCCCACGTCTATGCTTTGGAGAGGAGACTGTACCACTGGTGCACAAACCCCTAGCCATAGAGTAACCAAGGTGCTGCTGCCTGTGTGGTGTAGACAGAGCTCAAATGCGTGGTCCCGGGTATCCATGCCATTCACACAGGATCCTTCTCCTTCATGATTGATTCAGGACAGAGGGTTCAGGAGTGGGGAGGTAAGCGTTATACCTAAGCGAGGCTCACGGCCAGCTCTCCCTATGTTACCATGCTGCAACATAAAACTTTGGGAAGTCCAACAATTCTAAATTCAAACCTGACCTGCTAGTTCATTATAAAGGTGCATTTTTCATGATACACAATTTGTCAGGTGTTCACTTGATTTATACATTTTAAATATGTAGACATAACATATTTAGCCATATATGGTTCCCCTTTGTATTCTTGCCCTGGGCCCCATAAATGTTTGCTGTGGGGCCCGGAAACATAAGAGTCTGACAGAAGCTAAAAGGACAAGGATATAATATTTTCAATCCCATCTCCTCTTAATCCAGGGCTAGGACATTCCATAGCAGAGATGGAGAGCTGTGCGGGCTGAGTGCACGACTAATGCCACATATTTCTGTTCTCTTTCTTCTTTCTTTAATTTCCTTCCTCACTATCTGATTTCTCCATAGACTGGAAGACCAGCCAATGTCCACCTTGGGCATTGCTCAGGTGGTCACCACTGGGTACGTGAGGATCATTCACAGTCACTCAGAATTTCTTTTTTTTCTCTCTCTTTCAGTTTACTCTGTTGCCCAGGCTGGAGTGCCATGGCACGATCGTGGCTCACTGCAATCTTGACTTCCAGGCTCAGGTGATCCTCCCACCTCAGTTGCCTAAGTATCTGGGACTACAGGCATATGCCATCATGCCCGGCTATTTCTTTTTGTTTGTTTTGTTTTTTTTGTAGAGAGAGGGTTTCACCATATTGCTGAGGCTGGTCTCAAACCTCTGGGCTCAAGCAATCTGCCCACCTTGGCCTTCCAAAGTGCTGGGCTTCCGGGATTCCAGGCATGATCCACCGCACCCAGCCAGTCACTCAGAGTTTCAAAAATGTGAATTACCTATGCAATGACACACTCCCCAAGGTGGGTGAATGCCCAGCTCTGCCTCACATTCTAAACCAGCTCAGTTGTTTTCCTATATTTTTTTCTGGTTTTCTGAGTCTTTTCGTAAAGTTGGCCATTCCTATCCTTGGAGTACAGTATGCTCAATACGTGATTTTAACGGATGATCAGTGCACTTCCTTGCTCCTAGATCTACATCTGCTGCTTCATTGAGTATTCATATATCTTACTTTAAATAGAAATTAAACCAGAGTCAGTTTTAAAAGTTCTTCCACTTAAATGTAGCTTTCATTCAGAATATCTGGAAGAAATTCCCTGTCCTAGTCTTCTTACATTGATGCATTCTGCAGTGTGGATTGGAGAGGAGGAAAAATAAGGAAGTAGACTTTGGGTATAGTTTGTACCAGCAGTTGTATTGATTTAATTAACCTTTAGACTCTCGGATTGAGGAGCTCACTCAAACTTAAAGAAGAAAATACTTTAAAACTTGCTCATAACTTTTAAATAACGATAACAAATTTCTTGACAATCTGACGTTGGGCATGCCTGAAAAGGAGCTGAAACACCAGACTCTGGTGATGTGTTTACTTTCTAAAGCGACGGGAAAAGAGGTGGCCTTGAGAAGGGGTCTTGAGATCTGGATACAGAAAATGCATGTTGAATTCGAGCAGTGCTTCTCATTAGCTATGCACCTTTGAGTAGGTTGCTTACTATCCCTGAACTCTAGTTTCTTCAACCGCAAAATGGAAATACTGTCTAGTACTCCTGTCTAGGAACAGGATTGTTGTACATCTCAAATGAGATTATGAATGAAAAAATACCTTGTGAACTAAAAGCCCTGTGCAAATTGTTTGTTTGTTTTTTGAGACAAAGTTTCTCTCTGTTGCCCAGGCTGGAGTGTAGTTGCACAATCAGAGCTTACTGCAGCCTCAAATTCCTAGCTTCAAGTAATCCTCCTGCCTTAGCCCCCCGCAAAGTGCTGGGATTATAGGCATGAGCCACTATGCCTGGTGTTAGTTATTATTAAGTGTTGATTACAAGGCCATTTATTCTCCAGTCCTTGGAAGAAGGGGATAGAGAAGAACTGTCAGAAAAAAAGAGAAAAAATCTTGGAAAATGGTGAAGATGCAGATTAAACCAGAAGCTACTCTATTTAACATTTACCTTTTAGATCTCTGTAAGGGGTGCTGAATAACTAGCATTGAGTATAGAAGAAACTGACTTCTTAATGAAACTTTGCCCAAGAGTCAGATAAATTTTAAAAAATCAATATTTGTATTTAAAGATTCAAAAATGTCCTCTTCATATCTAAGTAAATATGTAAGTAAAGAAACTGCACACTTCCCTAAAGTATAGGGAAGTTTTAAATGAGCAAACAAGAAACCTCATAAACATTTAATTTTCATCTCTTTTGTTCACTGAAGTATTCCCTGTGCCTAAATCCAGGGCCCGACAGAGAAAGCGCTCATGAATTACAGTGTATATATAAGTACTGCCATAATTTGAGGGGTTAGTTTCTGACTCTTACATGGTTCACTAACAAGACCTGCACTTGCTATTCCAGTGAGAAAAGTCTTTGGTTAGCTGAGACCTTGTGCCTCAATGATAAATGTTTTTTACATGAAAGCGTTGAGTGCAACTGGCTTCCCTCCAAGAAATGTAAGGCTATGCAATGCACTCATACTTGTGGCCTTTGGGAATATGGTCTCCTACCAGCAGGAGGATGGTTGCAACATCAAGTGTTTCTTGTTTCAGAAATGATTTTCATGTATGCAACTTAATTATTTTAAAAGCCTCTTTGATATGTGTTATCTCACTTGATTAGCTCAACAACCCAGTGAGGTCGGCAAATGACCAAAATCTCCATTTCGTGCTTGAGAAAAGTGAGACCCAGTGAAGGGAAGTAATTAATGACGAGTAATGAGAAAGAAGAGAAAAGTCTAAATTGGGTCCCTTAAATTCTTGTCTAATGATCTCATCCCACCATGATGTATACACGTAGTCATAGTTAACATACCACTCATTAGTTGTTTATCTATGGAAAGATATATCTAAATGCAAAAAAATTTAAGCAATTACTGTATTTGGTCTAAGTTAAAGCAATCTTCACTTGAACATAAATGGTCCAAAAATTCTTTCAAAGGAAATTCTGTTTTCTAAGTTTTCTGAGTCATTGCCTTATCTCCACTTTCCCCTTCATGCCTGGACACAGCTTTTGTGGATGGTGCCTTACTGCTAAGCATTCATCACTACCTATTTTCATTCTGTTGGGGAACGTGTTCTCTGACTTCTTGTTCTTTATGATGTAAGAAATAACCTTCTTTTACATAATTTCTACTTCCTGTACCTTAAGTAAATTATGACAGTGATAAATATACAAAAATTTAAATCCATGAAAAAGGACATGAAATCCTATTTATGAAGTAACTTCATGTAAAAAGTGTGCCCTCTGCTGGAATAGTGGTGACATGACAAATAAAATTGGAAAGAACTGTGTTCTGCTAAAGACCAACCTGACACCCATAAAGCTTCATTATCATTTAAAGAGCCCCCCTCCCCCCTTTCACCACCAATTAGGCTATACCAGGTGTCTCACTTCTGTAAGCCCAGCACTTTGGGAGGCCAAGGTAGGAGGATCGGTTTAGTTCAGGAGTTCAAAACCAGCCTGGGCAATATGGTGAGACCCCATCTTGAAAAAAAAAATTATAAATTAAATGAAGGCCACTCCCCCACCCCCAAATTATATGTCTCAGTTCCTGATATAGTTTGGCTCTGTGTACCCACCCAAATCTCATCTTGTAGCTCCCATAATTCCCATGTGCTGTGGGAGCCTGGGTGGGAGATGATGGAAACATGGGGGCAGATCTTCTCTGTGCTGTTCTCCTGATACTGACTGGGTCGCACAAGATCTGATGGTTTTAAAAACAGGAGTATCTCTGCACAAGCTCTCTCTTTTTGCCTGCTGCCATCCAAGTAAGATGTGACTTGCTCCTCCTTTCCTTTTGCCTTCCGCGATGATTGTGAGGCCTCCCCAGCCATGTGGAACTGTAAGTCCAATAAACCTCTTTCTTTTGTAAATTGCCCAGTCTTGGGTATGTCTTTATCAGTAGCCCGAAAACAAACTAATACAGTAAACTGGTACCAGTAGACTGGGGCACTGCTGAAAAGATACCCAAAAATGTGGAAGCGACCATGGACCTAGGTAACAAGCAAGCAGTTGGAACAGTTTGGAGGGCTCAGAAGAAGACAGGAAAATGTGGGGAAGTTTGAAACTCCCTAGAGACTTGTTGTCCAGGCAAAAGTTTGGTGCAGGAGTGCGGCACTCATGGAGAACCTCAGCAAGGGAAGTGAGAAAGGGAAATGTGGGGTTTGAGCCCCCACACAGAGTCCCCACTGGGGAACCACCTAGCCAAGCTGTGAGAAGAGGGCCACCATCCTCCAGACCCCAGAATGGCAGATCCACTGACAGCTTGCACAGTTTACCTGGAAAAGCCGCAGACACTCAATACCAGCCCATGAAAGCAGTTAAGAGGGAGGCTGTACCCCACAAAGCCACAGGGGTGGAGCTGCCCAACACCATGGGAACCCACCTCTTGCATCAGTGTTACCCGTATGTGAGACATGGAATCAAAGGAGATCATTTTGGAGCTTTAAGATTTGACTATCTTGCTGGATTTTGGACTTGCATGGGGCCTGTAGCCCCTTTGTTTTGGCCAATTTTTGGCCATTTGGGATGGCTGTATTTACCCAATGCCTGTACCTTCATTGTATCTAGGAAGTAACTAGCTTACTTTTGATTTTACAGACTCGTATGTGAAAGGGACTTGCCTTGTCTCAGATGAGACATTGGACTGTGGACTTTTGAGTTAATGCCTGAAATGAGTTGAGACTTTGGGGACTATTGGGAAGGCATGATTGGTTTTGAAATGTGAAGATATGAGATTTGGGGCCAGGGGCAGAATGTTATGGTCGGGCCAGTGTCTTCACCCAAATCTCAAATTGTAGCTCCCTTAATTCCCATATGTTGGAGGAGGGACCTGGTGGGAGGTAACTGAATCATGGGGGTGGGTCTTTCCCATGCTGTTCTTGTGATAGTGAATGGACCTCACGAGATCTGATGGTTTTTAAAGCCAAGACTTTCCCTACACAAGCTCTCTCTTTGTCTGCTGCCATCCATGTAAGACATGACTTGCTCCTCCTTGCCTTCCACCATGATTGTGAGACCTTCCCAGCCATGTAGAACTGTAAGTCCAATAAACCAAGACTGGGCAATGTACAAAAAAAGAGGTTTATTGGACTTATAGTATGTATGACTTTATCAGCAGTATGAAAATGGACTAATACACTGCCTGTTCAAATTTACTTCCATCACATACCCAGTCCAGAAAATCCAGACTTCAACAGCAAGATAAGAATACACTACTGAGTTCTCTGTAGATACAAAATTCCTTTCTAGACCAAAGGATAATCTTTCACAAAGTATTTATGAAAACATTTCAGTAGCAAGTAAAATATTTACCTCTTAAAAATTTTTAAATAAGAACTTAGAAGATGTAGTAGCAGAAACACAAAAAATATCCACTCTCTACCCTGTCTTCTCTAGCTGGTAAACTCCTATTCATGTCTCAGGACCCAACTCAAGTGCCATTTTTGTTTTCATTTTAATTATACTCCCTTAAAGAGCACTAGCCACTTTCTTTTCTGTGCTCCTATAAATAGACTTTGCATTTTTATACTGTGTTAAAATCATTTATGCATCTTTCTCCCCATAACTACTCCAGAGGCATTAAATGAGAACTACAAAAACATATAAAATGTTCTCCCTAAAATTGAGTTTCACATGGCATTTTATTTTTATTTTTTGAGACGCATCATAAGCTTTTTAAAAAATTATTACTATTAGTGTAAGTTTCAGGGGTACAAGTGCAGTTTTGTGACATGGACATATTGCATAGTGCAGTCCAGGTTTTTAATGTAACTGTTACCCAAAGAGTGTACATTGTACCCATTAAATAATTTCCCAGTCCTCATCCACCTCACCCTCCAACCATTCTGAGTCTTCAGTGTCAATTATTCTGCACTCTTACGTCCATGAGTGCACATTACTCAGCTCCCACTTGTCAGTGAGAACATGCAGTAGTTAACTTCCTGTCTCAGAGTTATTTAATCTAAGGTAATGGCCTCCAGTTCCATCCATGTTGTGGCAAAAGACATGATTTCATTCATTCTTATGGCTGCATTATATTCCATTATGTATATCTACCACATTTTCTTTAGCCAGTCATCCACTGATAAACACTTAGGTTGATTTCATATCTTTAGTATTGTGCATAGTGCTATGATAAACATATGTATACAGGTATCTTTTGATATAATGTTTGTTTTCCTCTGAGTAGACACCCTGTAGTTGGATTGCTGGATTGAAGGGTAGTTTTATTTTCAGTCCTTTGGGAAATCCCTGTACAGTTTTCCATGGAGATTATACTAATTTACGTTTCCACCAAAAGTGCACAAGTGTTCTCTGTTCTCCATATCCTCACCAACATTTGTTATTTTTTCACATGGTATTTTACATAATTATAAATTATTAGAGCTAGAATATATTTGCAAGATTAAATCAAATATAACTCTTCCCTAAGTTTACACCCAACATGTCACCCCCATTTGATAGATGAAGAAACAGAGCTTGTTAAAATAAGTTAAATACATAAGGTTTGTTTAGGTAGGAATTAGCAAAGTAAGGCTATCATCCCCATCTTTTGAGTTTGATCACTGTTCTGTCTGCTTCAACATAACTACCTCTTTTCCACATGGTAATTCTGCAATAATATATCTTGCTAAGCTCTTCAGGGCTACTTAATCTGATGTCCTTGAATTTCCCAAAATGATGTGTAAAATTTGTGTGCATGTAGCATAGGTCCTGCCTTTATAAGTAAGGCCTTCCTTCTCTAAACATTCATTTATTTATTCAACAAATATGTATCAAAGACCATGTGCAATCCTCAACAAAACACTAGCAAACCCAAACCAACAACATATATAAATGTATACCATGACGAGTGGTTTTTTCCATGAATGTTCAACATCTGAAAATCAGTCATCTGTATTAATAGAATATGGTATGAAAATGACATAATCATCAAAGTAGGTACAGAAAAAAAATCTGATGAAATTCAACACTATTTAATAATAAAAGCACTCAACAAACTAGAAATAGAAGGGAACTTCCTAAGCCTGACAAAGGACATCTATGAAAAACTTCAAGTAGTATCATACCCAATGGTGAAGGACTAGCTGCTCCACCCTAAGGCCAGGAGCACACATGGATGTCTTCTCTCACCACTTCTGTTCAGCATTGTACTTTCAATTCAACCCAGAGCAATTATGAAAGAAAAAAAGGCATCCAGATTGGAAAGGAAGAAATAAAACTGTCTCTATTCGCAGATGACATTATGTTATATATAAAAAAAATGATAAGGAACACACACACACACACACACACAACAAACTATTAGAACTAGTCAACAAGTTCAGTAAGGTTGCAAGATGTACAATCAATATACAAAATACACATATTTCTGTACATTAGCAATAAACAATGTGAAAAATATATTTAAAGAATAATTCCATTTATAATAGCACCAAAAAGAATAAAATATGTAGCAATGAATTTAATAAAAGAAGGGCAAAACTCGTACACTGTAAACTAGAAAGTATTGTTGCTGTCTGGTGTGGATGGTATAGTGGTGAGCATAGCTGCCTTTCAAAACCTTGCTGAAAGAAATGGAAGAAGATGGAAATAAATGGAAACACATCTCATGTTCACAGATTCGAAGATTTAATATTGTTAAGATGAAAATATTTTCCAAATTGACATACTGATTCAATGCAATCCCTATCAAAATTCCAGCTGCCTATTTTGCAGAAATTGACAAACTGATCCTAATATTCATATGGAAGTTCAAAGAATCCAGAATAGGCAAAACAAGCTTGAAAAAGAACAAAGCTAGAAAACTCAGATGTCATGGTTTCAAAACCTACTACAAAGCTATAGTAATGAAGATAGTATAGTTCTAGCATAAAGGTAGACAGAAAAATGAATGGAATAGGATCACGAGTTCAGAAGTACTCTCACATTTACAGTCAGTTGATTGTCAACAGGGCTGCAAGGACAACAAATGGTACTGAGACCCCTGGGTAGCCACATGCAGAAGAGTGAAGTTAGATTTCTACACCACATAAAAAATTGACTCAATGTATCATAGACTGAAATAAAAGTGCTAAAGCTATAAAAGCATAAAAAGAAAATAGAAATAAATCCTTGTGACCTTGGATTAGGCAATGGTTTCTTGAACACAAAACCAAAAGCACAAGTAATTAATTAATTAATTACATTTTACTTCATCAAAATTAATTTTTTTTTTTTTTTGAGATGGAATCATCCTCTTCTGCCCAGGATGGAGTGCAGTGGCACAATCTCAGCTCACTGCAGCCTCCGCCTCCCAGGTTCAAGAGAATCTCCTGCCTCAACCTCCAGAGTAGCTGGGACTACCAGTGCCAGCCATCACACCTGACTAATTTTTTATTTTTACTAGAAACAGGGTTTCACCATATTAGCTAGGCTGGTCTCGACCTCCTGACCTCAGGTGATCCAACCGCCTTGGCCTCCCAAAGTGCTGCATGAGCCACCATGCCTGGCCAAAATTAAACTTTTTGTGCTTCAAAGGACAACATCAAAACTGAAAAGACAAACAACACGGTAAGAAAAAATATTTGCAGATAATATTTCTGATAAAGAGATTTGTACAGAATATATAAAGAACACTTACAATTCAACAATAAGAAGATAAATCACTAATTTTAAAATAGGCAAAAACTAGAGTTTCTCTAAACTCTGCAGGTGGTGATTTGGGACCACACAAAGAAAATTCACAATTATATCCTGAGGAACTTCAACTTTAACCTCCCGTTACATACATAGGTCTGAAATACAAT
The DNA here is from genome assembly GCF_009761245.1 of Sapajus apella. Classification (NCBI taxonomy): domain Eukaryota; kingdom Metazoa; phylum Chordata; class Mammalia; order Primates; family Cebidae; genus Sapajus; species Sapajus apella. The sequence continues at coordinate 12,643,273 of NW_022436964.1, forward strand.
TGTGGAGAAGTTCATATTCTTCCCTTGGGACTGTTGGATGCCAGACAAGTTAGGGTATTTAAGTAATCTTCTCAGGATAAGATGGGCAAGAGAAGGAGTGGAAAAATACTGAATAGGAAAGGTCATCCTTGAACTAGGACTGCATTTGAAGGAGTAGTTGAGAATTTCCTGAAAGTTAAAAAGGTTTTTTCAACACAAGGTACACATAAACTGTGGGAGAGCTAGGAATGGGAATAGAACAGTGCCACCTTTTCTGAGATTCTGTTCTGACTCTGAGGCCAGAGAATCGTTTTGAGGCCAAGAGTTCAAGATCAACCTGGTCAACATAATGAGACCCCATCTCCACGAAAAATAAAAATTAGTGTGGTGGTGTACACATGTAGTCCTAGCTATTCAGGAGGCTGAGATGGGAGGATCACTTGAGTCCAGGAGTTCAAGCTTACAGTGAGCTATGGTCATGCCACTGCACTCCAGCCTGGGTGACAGAGAAACTCTGTCTCTAAAATAAAATAAAAGGGGCAAAAAATTTCAACACAAATTTATCTGAAAAACTGATATGCAATGTCCAATAAGCACATGAAAAGATGCTCAATATCATTAGTCATTAACCAAATACAATTCAAAATCACCAAGATATACCACTTCACATCCCTAGGATGACTATAATTAAAAAAAAAAAAAAAACAAAAAAACAGGCCACGCACAGTGGCTTGCCTTTAATCTCAGCACTTTGGGAGGCTGAGGCAGGTGGATCACCTGAGACCAGTCTGACCAACATGGGGAAACCCTGTCTCTACCAAAACTACAAAAATTATCTAGGCATAGTGGTGGGTGCCTATAACCCCAGCTACTTGGGAGGCTAAGGCAGGAGAATCACTAGAACCCAGGAGGTGGAGATTGTAGTGAGCCAAAATCACACCGTTGCACTCCAGCCTGAGTGACAAAAGCAAAACTACATCTCAAAAAACAAAAAACCAACCAACAAACAAACAAAAAACAACAGACAATAGCAAGTGTTGTTGAGGATGTGAAGTTGAGACTCTAATACTTCAGTTGGAAATGCAAAATGGTGCAGCCATTTTGGAAAATAATCTATAAATCTGACAGGGGTTGAAAGAATTTTGTTCATGGCTCCTTTACTAAATGGTTTAGGCTCACAACTAGCATAAGGGCTGTGCTAACAGATTGTGAGCTCTCTGAGGTGGGCTGCACATAGTAGCCCCTTGTGGCAGAGGTGGTCCCCAACACTTAGTGGGCACTGACTCAGTGTTTTGGGGGTTGAATGCTAAGACACCTATGAAAAGTGACTTCACTAGATCAGAACCAAGTCTCAGAAAAGGCAGCACAACCCTATTTCCATTTCCAGCTCTGGTGCGGTGTTATGTGTACCTTGTGTTGACAAAACCTTTTTAACTCTCAGGGAATTCTCAAACACTCCTTAAAATACAGTCCGAGTTCAACAGCAGCCTTTCCTGTTCATTACTTTAATACTTCTCCTTCTGTCCATCTCACCCTGAGGAGATTACTTAAATGCCCTGACTTGTCTGGGTCCAACAGTTCTGGGAAGAGCATGACTTTTCCACAATCATAGTTCAGACCTATATATGTAACAGGAGGTTAAGGTTGAAGTTCTGATAGATCTCAAGATAAAATTGTGAATTTCCAATGTGTGGTGCCAAATCACCATGTACAGAGTTTACAAGAAATGAATGAGAACTTGTCACATAATTCTTACAACCTCACACCACTTTGAGAACAGGAATATACAAGACTCCAGAATAGAGGGGAAAGCATTAGATGCAGAGGCTGTCTTCAAAGAAAGCTGGACTCTTTGCCGCATGCCCTCTTCTGACAAATCTAGCATGGCGAAGGATTCTTCAGTTGAAAATCTTAGAAGACCCAAGATGTTTCTCTTGGGAGTCTGTGGGTGCTCTGGACTTGAGTCTGACTCCCACCAGAATATTAATGAGTGAAAAAAATTTGCTCAACCTCTTTGGTGGCCATGCAAGGAAAGGGCCGTAGCCTTCCTTGAAGATGGCAAAAGCTTTCAAAGTTTATTGAGCTCACGGATAAAAAAGTGTTTCCTGTGGGGCTGAGGTGGGCCACACAAGATTCAGAGATTGCAAGGGGTCATCTTGGTTTCTTTCTAATTGAGTTGCCATGAGGAGGGCAGGATCCATGGCATTGAAAAGCTGGGGCAAATGCCAGGGACTAGAGAAACCATGAGTCATATACAGAATAGAGCAGCATCTGCTCAGCCTAGCAAACTCAGGAAAGCAGAGTCCAGCCAAGGACTTGCAGAAAGCCTACAAAACCACTCTGCAAAAGAAAAAGTCATCTTTAAACATTGCTAGGTCCAGAAAGCAGCATGCTAGCTTTCTATGGTTCTAGTTCAAGCATGACTTTTTCCTTTCCTTTTCTAATCTTTTTCTCCATCAACTGTAAAAGACATTCAAAATGGCTAGCAAGTTGAATAAGGGGTTGGGGAGAGGAGAGAGAAAGTTATTTGGCTGTTGACCCTCGATATCATTTCTGCCCTTCTTCCATGCCGAAATTCTGCAGATCCCCTTGCTAGGAGCCTGGAGTGAGGATCTGTCAATTGAGGCATTGGTGGAACATGGAAAAGGGAAAGAAGCCAGTTTTTTCCTCCTCTAGCAATGCCTGCAACAGCAGCAGCAACAGCAATGGACAACTCCAGGCTTTGGTGTTAACTATGACCTTGAACAGCATTGGTAGTAGTTTTGGCAGCACCGCTGGGAGTGCAGCCTTCTGGATTTCTGCTCAGCAGAACCAGCAGGTCCCACAGCAGCAGAGTCCCAACTCTAGCAGTTGAGCAGCAACTGTGGGGTTATGAGCTCAAGCTCACAGCTCCTCATCACTTTCCTTCTTTTGCTCCTTCAGCCTTTTCCCTTTGGAGCCAATGTGCTGCATTAAATCCCTCTCTCTTGACATGTCTACAGCCGTGTCTATTTTTCTGACCAGACACTGTATGATACACTTTTTTTTTAAGACGGACTTTCATCCTGTTGCCCAGGCTAGAGTGCAATGGGGTGACCTCCACCTCCAGGGTTCAAGCGATTCTCCTGCCTCAGCCTCCTGAATAGCTGGGATCACAGGCATGCACCACCATGCCTGCCTGGCTAATTTTTTGTATTTTTAGTAGAGACAGGGTTTCACCATGTTGGCCAGGCTGGTCTCGAACTCCTGATCTCGTGATCCGCCCACCTCAACCTCCAAAAGTGCTGGGATTACAGAAGTGAGCCACTGCACCTAGCCCACTTCCTTTTTAGATCATAAGTTTCAGCCTAAAGCAGGACCAGATGACATCTGGGGAAAAGCAAAGTTGAATCAAGTTCAACATTTAAATTTGTTTTGGAGTAGATATTCTAATTTCTGAACAACTGTTTGCCTTGTAAAGTAACAGTAGGTCTCAATGTTGCGTAAGAGTGAGATGTTAAGTCATAAGCCTACCAAGGGCTAGGAAGATCACCTTTATGGAATAACTTTACAGGAATAGTAGGAGGCTACAATAAAACTGTGTTTTGATTGTGTCATGAGCCATGTTTGTATAACAAACTGCTTATATACATAAACATGTGTGTTGGGAAAGTGGTCTGTCTTAATGATGAAAATGAGAGAGCAGAGTCTAAGAGTGTATAGTCACCAGGCTCCAAGGTGGCCCCCAATGGCCTCTCTTTATTCATGAGCTTGTAAAATGCCCTCCCACATTGAATTGGGCTGACTTGTGTAATTCATAGGATATTCTGGGGGAAAAAAAGACACTGCAGCTTCTGCCTTGCTCTCTGGTGGATCCCTGGCTCTAAAGTTCAGCTGCCTCATCATGAAGACTTTCAAGTAGCTTATGGAGATGTCCCCTTGATAACAAAGTGAGGCCTCCTGCCAATAGCCATGTGAGTGAGATCCTCCAGCTTCTGTAAAGACAATGACAGCCTTGGCAGACATCTTAAAGAGATCTCAAACCAAAATCACCAGCTAAGTTGCCCTTGGACTCCTATTCCACAGATAGTATGTGAGATAATAAATGATTATTGTTTTAGGTCTCTGAATTTTGAGCTAATTTGTTACACAGAGGTAGCTAACTAATACAGGATAAGAGAGGTGTTGGTTCTAGGTACAGGAGACAGAGCAGAGAGCACAAGGACTAGGTCTTGACCCTCCCACATGGTGGCTATTGATTCAATTCACATCCACACAAACTGGTAAAGTGAGTGTGCCTGGTGAGCCCTATGGGACAGCCTGCCACAAGTGATAATGTCAAGTGGAGACTTTGATGCACTCGAGACGAATAGAGAATTGGATCAAGTTTGTATCAGAGACTATCTTTAGAGTCCTTCTACTACTTTGTAATTCCCCCCAGACTCCCATGAGACATTTCAACTTACCCTCTCCTGGTGCACTGCTACCCCTCCTTTCTTTATCTAGCTTGACAAACCACTTCACATCAACACACTTTAAGAGTTGGCTATGAGCAAGGCCCTCAAAGATCAACAAAACACTATTCTCCTAAAAGAGGCTTCCATTTATAGACTACTTTGTGTTGGGAATATACTGCATTTGCCCCTAATCTCAAAGGTCTAGAGGTTAATCGTAGTCTGTTTCAGTGGAACCTGAAATTCTGCATTTCCAGGAATCTCTCAGGTGATGTTGCTACTCCTGGTCCTTAGCCCACACTATGAGTACAGAGAACTAAGGAACTCTGCAGGTATAGGGATAAAAGATAGAAGAGAGTACCTAACAAATGCATGCACTCTCAGGATGAAAGAAATTCAGTGACTCAGATCAAACCATGTGTATAGATTCTGATTCAACTTAGGTCCAAGATCTTTCCCAGCCACCATGACTGAAACCTGCAGGACGGCTTGGTCTTGTGTGTCCCTTGCCTGGGAGGCTTTCACAGAGGAAACGGCAGGACAACAAGGGGGCAAAAAGTTCCATTTTGTTCAGTACATAAATATTCTAGGTTGGAAAAGACTTTCAAAGTCTTCTTCAGTCACCTAACCTGTGGTTGAATCACCCCCATGTCATCCCTACCAAGTCATTGTCCAAGCTGTGTTCAGATACTTCCATTGATGATAAGCTCACCACTTCCCAAGACAGCCTATTTTTTGTTAGGGCAATTGTGATTGCAGAAAATTCTACAGAATAAATCACATTTTTTTGTCTCCAAGTTTCCAATGACTTCCTGAATGTTAGAGTCGTTTAAAACAAATCTGTAGGCCTTTATATATTTAAAGATGGTTCCCTAATTTGTATCAAATTTTCCTTTCTGCAGGTTAAACATCACCGGTTTCTTTACCTGGTGCTGCATTGTCATGTAGCTTGGTCTCAGATGATTCTTAGATTTTCCCACTGAACATATCCCAGTGTTTCCATCTGAAAGAAGAGACTCTAGATGAAGCGGGGAGAAAACCACACTTTAAAGGGAATTTTCTAGCCATAATGAGAAATATGGGTTTAAAATTCAGAATACTGAGTTCTGGAGGTTTCTAGCCACACTGGGTGAGGGCCCTGCTTACTCTACACTCCTGTGAAGTATACTTAGCTTTAGGCTCCTTTTTACCTGAAACAGGCAGGCGCAGATGGTCTCTTCTCTCAGGTCACTGTTTCTCAAAGCCATGTCCTCAGAACACGTGGATTAGGATCACCTGGATCCTTTTTAGATAGAAATGCTGATTCATGAGTCTCGGCTTGGTCCTACGAAATCAACAGCTTTTGTGGAAGGGACGGCGGAAGCTACATTTAAACAAAGTGTCCAGGAGGTTCTGCTGAATATGAAGGGGAGAACCACGGCTCTAGCCTGTAGTTAGATCTCTACTTGTCTTGCTCTTTATTGCACCAAACGAACGGGAGTAATAGGAAAGTTCAACGAAGAAAAATGTCAAAAGCTTCAGGAATTCTAAGAGGGAGAGCGAGGAAGAGGGAAAAGAAGGAGAACAAAAAGGAGGAGGAAAAGAAATTAAAACTTGCATTCCTCTCCTTATAACCCAAGATCCCCCTTCCGTAATCCTGTGACTCCTGCGGGTACTTAAATTTGACGTCAGCACCCGCAGCCTGTGGGTGCTGGAGTAAAGGACCTCTCGCTCCCTCTAGAGGCCGATAGTAATAAGGGCGGGAAGAGCGGAAGCCCAATTGAAAGTGAGGGGAAAAGAGGGGCTTGTTAACTAACTCACTTGGCATCATTCACTCTATTGCCTTCTAGTGCATCAGTTCTCAAAGTGTGGCCTGGGGAACCCAAAGAGGGGGCCATAAAATCAAAACTATTTTCATGATAATACGAAAATTTGCCTTTTTTATGCTCATCATGAATATACAGAGATTTCTGGAGCCCACCCAACATGTTGAACTCCCAATAGATGGAATATAGAAGCAGATATGAGAAACCGATTTTCTTTTTAATCAAACCATACATTAAAGTTATTTAAAAACAATGTGACCAGACACAGTGGCTTACACCTGTAATCTCAGCACTTGGGGGGCCGAGGCAGGTGGATCATCTGAGGTCAGGAGTTTGAGACCAGCCTGACCAACACGTAATCAGAAAAAAATTTTTCTCTTGCCATAGATGTTGGGTTTATTCATACACCACTGCTTCACCAGATGGGAAAAAGGAGTCTAGATTAAAATGCCACCTAGATGAGGATTTGAGCAGTTTGGGAGACATAAAGCAATTCCATGGAATTACTTTACATAGTAATGGAAGACACAATGCATTTTATGATGTCCTCTGTCTACACAGATAGATCTCAAATATAGGAATCAAACCAAAGAAACAGGCAGAATGCACTTCTGGTTCCAAAGAGTCCAGGTGAAAGCTAAGGGTGTGGGTTAGGGAGGGGGATTGAGGCCCATCAGGAAACACAGCTGGGTGTGAGGGACACAGGTGAATTTTTATAGCCTCCAGCTTCTCTCAGAGGATCAATTCTTAGCATGACAAGCAGGTGCCAGGGGAGGAGGAAACATAGCTAAGTCCTGGGGCTTCAGCTGGGTCCAGAGCTACAAAAGTGAAAGGGGTGATGATCAGTCAACAGCTCTTAAGCTGAAAGAACTCTCAAGCTTTCAGATAACCTGCTGCCCTTCGAAAACTTAAATGTTGCGTTAGGTTTTTCTACTCAGATATTACGTTCAGTGTTCCTGACAGAGCTGAGCCCACACTGTCCATGGCAGTAACCTTGTTAATGTACCCTTCCTTATATTGATTTTCTCCTTCCCTGCTCATTCTTCCAGTTCCCTTTCTCCTATTTCCCAGGATTGCCTCCTATGTTCTACACTCAAGTTCTTTTCTCAGGCTCTTTTTCTAGGGAGAACCCAAACTAACACAAACGTCATGAGAAGCATGCCTTTTAAACAGATTCAGATGATGTCCCATTAAAAGCATATTAAGCAAGGAGTTTAAAGTTAGAGAACAAGTTCATTCCCATAAGGTTTTGTTGCTGCTGCTGTTGTTTTTTTCTGGCCACCAAGAAAATAGATTTAGAGATTCCTGAACACTTCACCCAAATTGATGTACATGACTCGGTTTAATTTTATTAGTTTTTGTTACAATTTTCTTTTTGTTTTTTAGAGTCAGGGTCTCACTATGTTGCCCAGCCGGTCATGAACTCCTAAATGCAAGTGATCTTCCCACCTCAGCCTCCCGAGTCACTGGGATTTCAGGCACAGGCCACTGAACTTATCTTTTATTGGCAATTTTTAACCATAAGTTTTTCCCACCTGCAGATTCTGACCTTGGAAGTTCATTGTTAAAAAAATTTCCCCCAACTTCAAGGGCAGCTTCTCTGACAACTGGGCTTTTGGCCAGCATGGCCTGTCTAGTCATCCTGGAGTACATTTTGACCAGAAACCAGAAATAATTAAGTTTTTAAAGAAAACTTTCTAAAGAAAGACTCTATTTCTTGGCTCTTTTCTTGAGCCACTATAAAATCTTTCCTTGACTTTTAGCCAAGTCAGGAATATTCTCTTGGTGTCTTCAGTTTCCCAGTTTTGGTCTCTGTAAAATATTACTGAACATAAAGATTTCCAGGGGAAGCTTTCAGAAAAATCATATTACGATATCCATATCTGGCCCTCCTTAAAAGCTGGATTGCATTGAGTAAAGTGAGCACAGATGCTTTCCACTAGTCTGTCTCCAAAGGTTCTCACTAAGCTGACTTGAAATCAGTCATTGGGGGTGCACAATGTATTTTCCCTTAGAAACAGTTATTCCTGGGGTGATGGATTCATTGTGGTTTGCTTGCAACCCTCCCCAGTTTTGGTACTAAAATTTCCATGTCCCCAAATACCCTGAGCCCTGGGAAACCAGGACAGTTGATGGCACTACATTTTTCTGATGATTATGTTTCCAGATTAGCTCACAGAAGCCTAATTAACCCTTGATATAGCTGAAATTTAGTCCTGGATCATGGTTAAGATAAGGTAGCTACTGTGGTGAGTTTGTGAATTTCAAGACTGATTAAGGAAAAGATGAGATGGCAATATTGCACGACAAGCTTATTCGATAGGGCTGCGACAGGGTTGCATAAGAAAGGAAGGAAGTTCCTCCTAGAAGAGAGCTGGTCTAGAGACTGCTGCGCGCGTGAAGCCATCACCCGGCAGGGAAGGGGGCAAGGGAGCTCTGAGTGGAAAGGGAAATGGGAGACAGGGTACATGGGTCTAGGCAGTGTCACTCAGCAGCAAGGTGGAAAGTCTCTGTTTCAGAGAGTTCTGAGGAGCAGCAGCTCTGGTGGGGTTTTTAGCAGCTAAGTAGGATTTATCTTATATATGGCTAGCAGGTGTTGGGTGCAGTTTTGTGGGTGTGCAAAGAAGTCAGGCTCTAATTGTCTAAAAATAGGCTAATTGGGGCTATATTTAAAGTAATATGTGTAAAAATTTGAATTGGTGCTGGCGGGCTTTGAGTTCCTGGTCCTAGCCTGCTGTGAAGAGGTGAACACATGGGGACCAAGAAACAGGGCCTGTCTGTGACCCATTTACATCACAAATGCATTCAGATTCCTTTTTGTTTGTTTGTTTCCAGTTTCCAGTTTCCAAAGGCTTTACTGGTAAATATACTTTAGAAAAGAGTGATCAATGCTGTTCCTTCCAAGTCAGTGGAATGAAGAGCTGTGTCCGGGGACACTCCAAGTGCTGCTGAAGGAGATCACTGCTATGTCTACCTCTTGTTCATAGGCCCAGTCATAAGCACAAGACTTGGAATCAACCAGCACTACAGGTTGAGTTTTTCCCAGCTGCAGACTCTGACCTTGGAAATACATAGTGCCATCAACTGTCTTGGTTTCCCAGGGCTCAGGGTATTTGGGGACATGGAGCTATAAACCATAGGCTGATTTCTTTTTCAGCACTTTTTACTGAGTCACTGCCATGAATGACGTCCCTGCCAACCTGAATACAGAAGTCCCCGCCAGTGGTGCCTGGCTTTAGAATCCGCTGGATTAGTCTCCCCACACATTACTCGGCCTGTCTCCACTACACTCAGCCCCTCCGCCATGGCCTTGACTGGCCCTGAGTTCATGTACTTCACCAGCCCAGGGAGGAACATATAGTCTTTCAGGTCAGGTGTTCCTCAGAGGCCCAAAGGTGGAATTCCTATAGCTCAAAGTGCCTCATGACATTGCCCAGCAGGCCCACTGCATGCTGTGTAGCTTTATAGTGATGAAGGTGCACTCGAGGTTGGACCTGGTCTGGGAAGTTGGGGGGCAGGCAGTGGCTGCACTGCAGGAGCTGAGAGCTGCCGTGACCTGCACCCAGATTTCCTATCATGGGCATCAGAACACATATCACTCCTGCTGCAGCCTTGCCAGCGAGAACAAGAACTCTCCTCTGAAGATAGCCCCTGCCTCACTCCTTCCCGTTCTTATGCTTCCTTCTTCATACACCAAGGATGAGTCTCCCATGACTTGGGGAGAAGGATCCAACTGGAAGTGAAGGAGACAGTAGTGGTAGAGGGCGGAAAGGAAGAGTTAGGGATGAATCATGAATACTTAATGGGACAGGCTTGGGCAGGAAGAAACAATGGGGCAGGACAGTTGATGTAAAGAAGGAAAATGTTGTTCTGGGAGATGCAGGTCAGAGCAGGACCCGTAAGAACCACTGGCACTGTAGAGATGAATACTGGAAACAGCTTTTGTTTTAATTCAGACTGTTCCCACATCCAACCCCCATTTTTTAATTTGTGGGAACTCTCCACCCTGTGTGGTATCAGTGGGACGTGGTACCTCAAATCTTACCAAGGAATATGAGGATGAAGTCTTCCTCCTTCATGCCCATCATAGAGGCAGGAGCACATGACCCAAGCTGGCTAATCCAATGCCCAGGGACCAGCGTTGAAGGGCAGTTAGTTAGCATCTTTCACCATGTGCCACATGGTGATGGTACCCAGTGATAACAGAGACATTCAGCACTGGCCTGTCCTCTGGAAATGGACAGCTGATTTTAGATAGCCCCTGTCACTTGCTGCTACTTGCATCAAAGAGTCCTGATTATGTCATGACCTCTCTTTGATGCAGAAGCTGTAAATTTCTACATGTCTTCAGGCAAACTCAGCTCTGTCTTCAAGTAAAACAGACAAATCAGGTACCTTTTTTCTCCTTAAAGACAAATTCTTTCCAAGGATTATCAATAATTTATCAATCTCTGCTCTTGATGGGCAGAAAAAAGTCCCCATGAATTTAAAACGTGAAAATATTTTTATTGACCTAAAGACAATAATTTTAGGAAAGCAAAACAGTTGTTTTCAATTATTGTCACAGCAAGATGCCCGCAAAATTTATATAATTGGATTGAATGTCACTGTTACAGATAGGTACAAATCTAGTCATACACTCTAAAATTTGCAGAGACAAATCAATTTTAATATGCTTTATTCACTTGCTAAGTTTAACATCGGGATATATCCTGACTGAATAAAACATTCAGATGTACCCTAATTTACATTTTGGCCACAAAATAATTTCCAATTCTGCTTCATTCATATCATTGTTCAGTATTGTGGTTGTGTTCATCATTTCTTAGAGAAGAGGACATAGTTTCATCTATTGCCAGCTGAATGACTTGACTCAAAAGGCAATTAAAAATCACACTTGACCTAGGCAATGTAAGGAGTTGAGGCACAGGTCAAGCCCAGGTTTAATGTGTAAGAGAACCACACTGGGAGTAGGCATGAATACTGAGAGTTGTGGTTCATGGCACAGCATCTTTGAATGATTAGCCTGGCCACTTGTTTTTTCATTTTCTTTATAAAATGGATTAACTATTCCCTGACTGCCTATCAGTATCACTTTAAAGATATCATCACTTAATAACGTTTTTATAAGAATTCAATAAAGCATGGGAAAATTCTAGTGACTGCTCCCTATGAATAAGCAGAGATAGACTCAAACTTGAAATAATACAAAACTAATGGGCATAGGAAATTCTGGATCCAAAGACTTCAGCAGGTTAAAAGAATGGATTTACTCTAGCAACAGGCAATTCAATAGAGGTAGAAGAAAACACCAACAATCGGATCTATAAATACTAATGAAAAAATTGATGAGTAGATGCATGACTTAATAGACCAATGTGGAAAGGAATGAAAGGTTTAAGTAGATAATAAAACAGTGAGATATGAAGAGCTAAAAATGCTTCATCCAGATTTTTTTAAAAAATGCTTTAGTGGGACATAGTAGTTACCTTCAAATATATGAAGACTTTCATATGCAGACATGGTAGACTGTTCTTGAAAGGGGCACCAGTGGTTAGAGGTGAAAGGCTGCAAGAACAATTTTGGCTGTTCAAGAGATTTTCCAACTTGGTAATAATGGAAAGAATCTTGGGACATAATCTTGAGCTGCCCATCACTCTCAGGACTTAAATGAGATGGAATATTTATTGCTGGAAATGTCAAAAAAAGGATTCAAAGATCAATCATCTGGCCAAGCAAGGTGATCCTGAGTGCCCTTCTAAACCTGAGTCTTGATTTCCAAGCCTTGACTCTTAACATCTGTCATGGGACCATTACAGCATCATCTGCCCAATTTCCCTGCTGATAATTTCACCTGACTATGTAATCCTGGAAGAGGGGGTAATGCCCACTAACTTGTAGTTGGTTTACATAAGCTAGAGCAAGCCGTATGGTTTGAATCATGTATGTGTCCATAGGAATCTAAATTAATTGGCCAACTGTAAGCAGCGTTGTTGAATTTCTTATTTGGTGAATATGTAAAATGGTTTGAATTACATTCAAACTTCCTAGGTTAAATTTAATATGTTCATAGACATTCATTATTTTCTCGTATTTCCACAAGTTAGAGATACCTTTCCAATGGACAAATCTTTGCATTTTATCTTCTAAGGAGCTGAAGTGATTCAAGCAAGCCATTTGGAATTTCATAATTTTGTGGTTTTTTCCTTGTGAAACTGTCCTCACTTAGGACATTAAGTAAGTGATATTTGTTTGCATTGAAAATATAATTTTATTTATGACTAATCTATTATAGAATTTGGTTTAAATCTAGGAAATTAGTTTCTTCACAGAAGACAAAATATGTCCAGTTTCTTGCTATAAAAATAATCATCTACTTTTTTGTACATTTAAAATCATGAATTTCTATTCCGCTAGTTGTCCAAATAAAGTTAACTAATTTTTTCCTCTGCCCTTGGGCCTTTTGGAGGGAGACTTTGGTCATTCCACAGTTATTCATTCAAGCTTTGGCCACTAGGTGGAGCACTGGTTAAACATTGGCTCCACCTCGCCGGCCTGCTTGCAAACTCATCTTGCACCTGAAAAAACGCCAATTTTTAAGTGTTATCAAAAGGCCAATTTCATTCACTTTAAAATAATTGCATTTATTCTAGCATTTGTCTCATATAGAAGTATATATATAATCTGATAAATAATTTTCTATGTTGTCCTGTAGGAAAATAAGCCACTTATTAATAAAATGAGTTCCTCATCAAGGGAGCTGTACAAGCAGAGACTCACAGACAAGTTGGAAACAGGATAACTTTTTCACTCTAAATAGTTTCATGTGTAGTATTTTCTGAAAACAAGGATATTCTCTTACATAACCAGAGTGCAATGATCAATACCGTTATCTTACCCAAGGGTTGGCAAATTTTGGCTTGAGGCTCAGTCAAATACAGCCCACCATCTGTTTTTGCAGGGACCCCTAGTTAAAAATGCTTTTAGATAGTTAAGTGCTTTTTTTTTTTTTTTTTTTTTTGAGACAGCATCTCTCTCTGTCGCCCAGGCTGGAGTACTGCAACCTCCACCTCCTGGGTTCAAATGATTCTCATGCCTCAGCCTCCTGAGTAGTTGGGATTACAGGCATGTGACACCATGCCCGGCTAATTTTTGCATTTTTAGTAGAGATGGGGTTTCATCGCATTGGCCAGGCTGATCTTGAACTCCTGACCTCAAGGGATCCACTGGCCTCAGCCTCCCAATGTGCTGGGATTACAGGCATGAGCCACCACACCCGGCCAGTTAAGCACTATGTAACACATGAAAGTTATATGATATTCATGTTTCAGTGTTCATACGTTAGATTTATCAGAACTCAGCATGCTCATTTGTTCACAGGTCTGTGCCTGCTTTTGTGCTGCACATGCAGAATTTGCTGCTTGTGACAGAGAACTGCTGAGGTTCTCTCATTGTTTGGTCTACAGAGCCTGAAATATTTGCTCTCTGGTCCTTTACCTAGAAAAGATCTAATCTACAAATATTATTCAAACCTTTCCAATTGTCCCACTAACGTCCTTTATTTGGCCTGGAATCCAACCTAGTTATTTAACTTCTGTGGACCTCGGTTTCTTTGTGCAGTTAAAATAGTAACAGTTCTTTCCCATTTAATTTTCGTGAAAATTTAATGAGTTGATTCAATAAATCTGTTGGAACGATGTCTGGCCTGTAGAATAACCACCTGTAGAATTGCCACACTAAGTGTTGGCAATTGTTACTACTTCAGTGTTAGTTTGACTTTTCATTTTTAAAAATTCATATATTTGGGCCAGGCACAGTGGCTCACACCTGTAATCCCAGCACTTTGGGAGGCCAAGGCAGGTGGATCACAGGGTCAGGAGATTGAGACCATCCTAGCTAACATGGTGAACTCCGTATCTACTAAAAACACAAAAAATTAGCTGGGCATGGCAACACGCACCTGTAGTCCCAGTTACTCAGGAGGCTGAAGCAGGAGAATCACTTGAACCCGGGAGGCAGAGGTTGCAGTGAGCTGAGATCGTGCCACTGCACTCCAGACTCTAAAATTTAAAAAAAAAAAAAAAAAATCATACATTTGGCCAGGCTCAGTGGCTCATGCCTGTAGCCCCAGCACTTTGAGAGACTGAGGCAGGAGGATCACTTGAGCACAGGAATGCAACAGTAACCTGGGAAACATAGCAAGATCTCATTTCTACAAAAAAATGAGAAAAGAGAAACAATTATGTGGGCATGGTGACATATGTCTGTAATCCTAGCTAGTCAGCAGGCTGAGATGAGAGGATTGCTTGAGCACAGGAGGTTGAGGCTGCAGTGAGCCATGATTGCACCACTGCATTCCAGCCTGGGCAACAGAGTAAGACTCTGCCTCAAAAAATAAATAAAATAATATATTGTTTTTAAAAATTAAGCAATACATACATTCAGCATAAAAGTTAAATGGTACACATACAAAAGGGAATGCTGTGAAATGTAAGTTTCTCTGCTACTCTCTCCAAAGGCTACTGCTTTGGGAAATTTTAAACAGCTACATAGTACTACACGGTATTTTTTAAAAAAAACTTTTAAAAATCAATTATTATTATTGTTTTTTAATACAAAGTCTCCCGCTGTCACTCAGGCTGGAGTACAGTGACACGATCTTAGCTGACTACAAACTCTACCTCCTAGGTTCAAGCAATTCTCCTACCTCAGCCCCCTAAGTAGCTGGAATTACAGGCATGCGCCACCACACCCAGCTAATTTTTGTATTTTTGGTAGAGATGGAGTTTCACCACGTTGACCAGGCTGGTCTTGAACACTTGACCTCAAGTGATCCGCCCGCCTTGGCTTCCCAAAGTGCTGGGATTACAGGCATGAGCCACGTGCCCAGCACTACATAGTATTTAACCAGTGCCTTGTTGGTGTACTTGTAGGTTGCTCCCAATCTTTTGCTATTACAGTTACAAAAATATTTCTTGTGTTTGTATATAGAATAAATTCCTCAGTGCGGAAATCTAGGGTCAAAGTGATATGGAAGTGCTGGGAAGGAAAGAGCATGTCTCTTTAAATTATATGAAACGAGGGAAGAAAAATGCTGGGTAGAGGAGGGCATGGTCCCTGGCCAGGGCTCCACCTCCGTCGACCTAGGTGAGGACAGACATCTTCTGGCCAAATGTTGCATTTCCCAGGACCACTCTGGTCTGTCATGCCCCCATCCTCTGCCTATAAAAACCTGAGACCCTAGCAAGACAGGCCCATAAGCTGCTGGACATTGAGAGGAGCACATCAGCAGAGGAACACAGGGTGACTGGATGTCGCAAGGAATGCACCAACAGTCACCAGCAAAACAACGCGAAGTTTGGCTGGGGCAGCTGGAAGAAAGCCAAGGCTGCTGAGCGGGCCAAGTCTAGGGGAAAACCTTCCCACGATTTCCCTTTCTTACTTCCCCCAATATCCCTTTCTTACTTTCCCCAAGCTACCGCCACTCAATAAAACCTGGCACTCATTCTCCAAGCCCAGATGTGATGCAATTCTTCTTGCACACCAAGGCAAGAACCCAGGATACAGAAAGCTCATTGTCCTTGTGACAAGATAGAGGGTCTAATTGAGCTGGTTAACACAAGCCACTTATAGATGGCGAAACTAAAAGAGCATCCTGTAACACACCCCCACTGGGACTTCAGGAGCTGTAAAAATTCATCCCTAGACACTGAAGTGGGGTTGGAGCCCCACGGCCTGCCCATCTGTATGCTCCCCTAGAGGTTTGAGCAGCAGGGCACTGAAGAAGCCAGCCACACCCCCATCACATGCCCTGTGAGGAACTTTTCCCATTTCTACTGGGGGGCTCATCCAGGCTATGATTATCTTTATTTTTGAGAGTTACCAGATTTCCCCTTTGATTGTTCCAATTTACAATTCTCTTCATTAGCTCCCACACCTGATCACACCTGGTCCCTGTCATACCCAGGATGGCTCTCCTCACTATACCTACTCCTTGACCATACCAAGGTATTTGTCGATAATACAGATTCTTGGGACCCAGGCCAGACCTACTGAATCAGAACATATAGGGAGAAGGTCCTGGAAACCTTCATTTTGAACCAACATCCATGGTGACTCTTACAAAGACTGGATTCATCCACTTCATCCTTACCTTACTTTTTTTAGAAGTCAAGTCTTTATGATGAGCTGCTATTGCTCATGCTGAATGCTCTGCTTGGAATACCTTTTGAGTTTTCCCACGGAAAATAAATTCCTATTCTTCTTCCAAGCTTAGAAGTCACTTCTTCTGTGAAAGATTCACCACCACAGTCAGCCCTCTGTAGTCTCTGGGCACCATATACCTAACACAACCCAGTTTCCTCCTCAAGCACCCTTAGCGCTCTATACATCTGTCATAAACTTAATGTATTGTCTATGTATTCCCTCTCACCTACCATCCAGACTGTGAGTTCTTCAAAGAGATGAACGTTATTTCTAACCCTCAGAACGGACCTGTACCTGGTATCTAGTATGCATTTGATGAAATGTTGCTTAAATAAATGTTGCTTAAATAAATGTTGATTAAAATTTACCAACTTCATGATTAGTAAATTAAATATGATTTAATAGGCCATTATGTTTTCTGCATGTAAAGATTTCTATCTTTAAAAAGACCAACTAACAATTTTTAAGTAAGAAATTTACCAAGACATAAAAAGCATAACAGCCAAGTACATTTCAGAGAAAACTGATTAATTACAATTTCTTTTGGATTAAATTATGTCATGTTAAATGGTCTACAGTACTACAAACATTAAATGAATATTTTATATGCATTTATACTGACTTCTTATTTAATCAGGGCAATAATTTTCTTGGGAATGCAAAGATTTTGAGTCTCATCATGAGTTTTCCCCATAAGTTACAATAAATAGTACATCCATAAGAGATTGCAAAATTGTCCTGGATGACATAAAAACCATTTCCCAGCTTTAATAAATACATAAACAACTAAATCCCATAGCTTCTCTTTTACCCTCGTATTTCTGAGTCACTACCACGAGATTTTAAGGGATGGATAGCACACCATTGCATTATACCAGGACATGTTTATGATGCTGGAGGGTTTGTTGTAGTTATTATAAATTAGTCCAAAATACATAAGTTGCCAAGCCCGATTCATCTTTCATAGTTCTGCAAAGAAAGTGTTAATGAATTGAAAGAAGTGTGTGTACTTGTATTTTTGAGCCCCTTAATTTATCCTTTTGAAGTAGGAGACAGGCAGGATTTGTTTTCTGGTCACAACCTTGCTGATCAAAAAGGATCTGGTCTAAATAGGATAAAGCGAAGAAACTATCAGGAACCAGCAGATGGCTACCAAAGCAATCCACGGCTGCCCTCATTGCTCATTAGCATAAGACACTCCCACCAGCACCATGCCAATTTACAAAAGCTATGACAATGACCTGGAAGTCATTACCCTTTTCCTAGAAAGTTCTAAACAAACTGTCCCTCAATTTGCATTGACCCATCCCTTAATTTGCATGTAATTGAAAGTGGGTTTAAATGAGTATACAGTTGCCAAGAACCCATATGTTTTCAACTTTAGTTGCACTGCCTATGAGTTAGCCCTGCTCTGTAGGGAGCAGCACTGTTCAATAAAAGATTGCTAACACTGGATTCTTTCCTGGATAACCTTCCTGGGCAAAGCTCCAATTTGGGGGCTCATCTGTTCTGCAATACTTTGATAAATTAAGCCTCTCTTGCCTTTATCTGTTTTTGTGCTTCTGTCAAGGTTTTCAAAGTGCTTTACAAACACAAAGCCATCCTTCACTTGTTCCTTAACTCAGGTGTGGATGAAAGCAACTTTTGTGGAAGAAAAGCAAAAACAAAAATTACCAAGGTTGTCCGAAGTGTCTCAAATGTTCCATGAGAGAAAATTTAGAAATCTGAAAACAAAACAAAAAAACACAAACAGAATTCTTCCTTGGGTTATTCATTTATAGTTTTTATTTGACAGCAATTAACCAAAAGTCTGATCTGGAGACTGGCCCAGACTAAAAGGAGAAAAGTCAATTTCACAGTGAAGCTACATGTTCCAGTTTTCAAGCAAGTGGATGTCATCTGATCAAATAACAATCTTCCAGGGCCTTTATTTCTGCAGTTTGATTTGACTGCTTATGATGCTGGGTTCTCTTTCTGCAGACAGGAAACAAATATTTGTTTGCTCGTCACAGAATCCAGGCAATAGGGGAGGCCCCAAGTGGACTATGAAATTCTGTGTGATCTGTTTGGTTGTTTTTTTAAATTCCATTTTGTACTAGGGAGAAAACATTTATTTTTTACTTTTTAGTTACCATTGAAGAATTTCCCAACAAAGTTTTTGTTATAGAGAAAATGCTTTTAGTTCTCTATCTATATTCTTGCTCCAAAATTTAGATTCAACTATTATAGAAGCATGAACAATTTTTTACGTATGATAAATGCAATGTAGTTTTACATCATTATGTGGTTGTAGATTAGGGCAGAGGTGGAGATTAAAGTGTTAAGTCTGAATTAGTTTAAAAAGTTAATCACACTTTACAATGCTGTCCTATCACTTTAAAGACAGAGAGTATTTCCCTTTGTTCTATTTTAAAATAAGATTAAAACAAAATACCTGCTGCCATTGGTGACAGTTGTGAGTTCTGTTCCAGTAACTAAGTGGCCTCTTCATGGAGTCTTAAAACACCGTAACACAAGTCCTGTTTTGCTACTAGGAGGTATTTATCTTATATCCAAATCTTTTTTAATTTAAATCCTGAATTTAGTACTGTGCAATAATTAGCACATGTTTATATATTATCTTTTGCAGTACCCAGTGTTGACAATGTGCAAACTGGACATACATTATTGCTAAATTGTGAATATGAAATTTCTTTTCTGATATTTTATACTAAATTGATTGATTTTTTTTTTTTTTTTGAGACAGAGTCTCACTCTGTCACCCAAGCTGGAGTGCAGTGGTGCAATCTTGGCTCACTGCAACCTCCACCTCCCGAGTTCAAGCAACTCTCTGCCTCAGCATTCTGAGTAGCTGGGATTACAGGCACCTGCCACCACGCCTGGCTAATTTTTGTATTTTTAGTAGAGACAGGGTTTCACAATCTTGGCCAGGCTGGTCGTGAACTCCTGAGCTCATGATCCACATGCCTTGGCCTCCCAAAGTGCTGGGATTATAGGTGTGAGCCACCGCACCTAGCTCCCTAAATTGATCATTAGGAGAAAAGAAAGTGCTTAGTAAGTTGTGGGAAGCAGTTTCATCATGCCCATTGCATCTTGGGACTGCAATTTCTACCCCTTGCATGAGTCTGGTGAGACAGACAATCACACAGCAAAGTTTAAGTGAAGCAACTTTATTACTCACAGGCAGCAAGGAACAATAAAAGCTTAAGATTTATGGCAAACAGTCAAGGCTCAGGATAGTTTCCCAGAGCAGATAGAGTCTAGTCTGCACATAGCTGAGGGACCTTCAAAGCATGCTCCACCCTGAGTTTTATACCTAAGTGATACTTGAGTGCTAGGCTAAAGCACCGTAAGATCCTGTTTTAGGAAGGATGGGAACAGAGCTCAGTCTGATCTGGCCAGTTCCTCCTTATCTGAGAATGTTCCATTTCCAGCACATTCTACAGTTACTCTGAGAACTGCAAGAGAGAAAAAGAGAATGAGCTTGGTCACCAGTGTAATCCAAAGACTTGTTCTGCAAAGCTGCTCCGACACAGGGATGAATTTATAGACCTAATCCACTACTCTCTCTGTTTCATGTTACAAATAAAAAATAATGAACATATAATAGTGTTGAAAAAAATCAGATGCAAGGTGTTTCTATGTAAAGGGGGATCCTTAAGATCACTTGATTTAAATTCTGAAAAATATACTGATAAAAATATTTAAAAAATTATTTATATTTTTATTTGGTTTATATTCATTTTTAGGATAATAGCTATCAAATTGTGAGCACTCACTGTGTTCCAGCTGCTAGCTTAAATGCTGTCTATGCATTCTTTTACTTAATCTTCATGACTGTAAGGCAGGCACTCATGTCAACTCCATATCCCAGAATTAGAAATGGACCCATGGAGACTTAAAGTAACATGTCTGCCACCCAGCGAGGCAATGACCAAGCTTAGATTCAAACATAGATCAAAAGATACTGGAATATTGCTTCCAAACTGCAGGCAATGATTCATCAGAGGCTCAAGAAACCAACTGGGGAATCATCAGTAGCATTAAAAAAAATAGATAATAAAATAAAATGATGTAGAATAAAATAGTATAGAAAATAGCCCAGGGTGGCCAGGCACGGTGGCTCACGCCTGTAAACCTAGCACCTTGGGAGGCTGAGGCAGGTGGATCACCTGAGGTCAGGAGTTCAAGACCAGCCTGACCAATATGGTGAAACCGCATCTTAAAGAAAGAAAGAAAGAGAGAAAGAGAGAGAGAGAGAGAGAGAGAGAAAGAGAGAGAGAGAGAGAGAGAAAGAAAGGAAAAGAAAATTGCCTAGCGCATCACAAATAGAGAAAGTATTATTCTGTGAAACTTTTGTTTTAAATACACACGCACACATGTCTGTGTGAACTGATTCTTGATATAGAGTGCATTACTCACTCTGGGTAATGCCTTAAAATATATAAAATATACACTATGCTGAAATCAAAAGCAACAGCAATCTGCTTCTAAAAGGCTGAACATTCAAGTTTAATTTTTAAAAGTTATGTATAGTGACTACAGGATGGAAGATACATGTTAACTCATAGCTAAGTATTCTATTTTTTTAATTCATGCTAAAAGAAGAAAAACATTGTAAAATCAATTCCCCTTCCAGCAGATTGATAAAATTCACAACAAAACCCAACAGAGAGAACTCACAACAAAAAAAATAACATAAACACAAAATCTCATTTATTTTTGTCTGAAGCACACAGGAGCTCACTCAGCACAATAACAGTAAGCAAATCATACAAATATTGAGAAAAAATGTTCCTATGAATACATACATATATATTCTTAAGAGTAGCGATCAGGAGTTTAACAACAATGTAAAGTGGTTTTCTCTAAAGAATGCTTTCTGACAGGCTTTTGGGTAGGAAATGGACAGGTAAATCACTGTCACATAACAAATAAGCTAAGAATAACTTCTGTTACCAAGTCATTTGAACCCCGTGGACTGTGAAAGCCCTCTTGGAATTTACATTTAATTCCATCATTGGCCTGGTTGACTTCCACATTTCACTAAATTTGGACAAGATCTACAAAGTAACCCCTCAATTCTCAATCTCTCACACTCAGGGCTGTGGGAGGGAAGGGCAGGTGAGACCAGTTGTGAACACATACATGGGGACCAGTGTTAGGATTTTCTAACAGTGTCTTTCTGTGTCTGCACTTCCTTCCAAGCTCTTCCTTTATAGGCATTATTATAAAATGTAAGGTGCAAAGTCATACCTACACTGGCTAGTAGATCTGAAATTGCTAACATCTCCTTAAAGCCATCCCTCCCCACAAAAAAAACTTAAAAATTCTTAACAACCCATGCAATTTAAAAACAATTTCAAGTCATTGCTCATAACATACTTCTTAGTTTACCTGTTAATAACTCACAGCATTGCTTTTAAGCATGTGAATGTTTTCAGCCATCACCATCAACTTTAAAAATGGACAACAATGAAAAGGTGTCCAACAGGCTCCAGAAGCATCCAAATTTTGCATCTCTATCTCTCCCATGTATAGCACAAGGTAGAACTGATACAATGTGCCTTCCAGCTTGCCTTTAAAGCTTTCCATATGTCTGGTTCTGAGGTGAAAAGATTAAAAATAGAAGAGCCTGGTAGGGAGTGACAATTCAAAATGCATTGCTAGTTCTCACACCCGTTATGCTTCCTCTCTAAGATCTCAGCTGCAGTTGCCAACAGAGATATTGGAGGGCACACTTCAAAGTCGGCTAAGCATAATGGGGAAGAGTTTCCTACCATTTCTTTCCCTTTAACCTGTAGAATTCTTTCTGAAGTAAAATGAGTTTCAATGGGGGCTCAATGCTCACAGCACTAACTTAGACCCCTAGCATGAAGGGAGCATGTTCCAAGATCTCCTCTTGTGGTCTGATAATTCAACTAGGGAACAGTCTCCTTGGTCTGTTTAGGACAACCTTTCACATCCTAATCTTCTACTTCCCATGTTTCCCTCTCATTTGAAAATGAAATTTACCTTAGCTGATTAGCCTGCTTTTGTGTTCTGGTTACAAAAATATTTTGTGAATTTATGATAATCAATACTTTTGAATGGTTTTTACCTTTCAAAATCTATTCTGTTGAAAATACCATGGAACATGAGGGAAATGGTGGGGGGTGGAGTGAGGAGGCTGGTAAGTTAATTGTTTCTTTCCTGTCAGAGAGCAAGATATTCAAACAAAAAGTGACAAATAAGATTGGCTTAGAAAAGTGCCCCTCCACAATTCAGAAAGTCAGCCTACACTAGGCAAAGGCAATATTTCAAAGTGCAGAAAATCTGGCCCCAGGTATAGCTAATGCCTGTGGTACAGAAAAAAAAAAAAAAGCATACATAACATTCAGGAACACCGCACTTGGAGAAATAACACATATAAGTTTTAAGTGATGCAGAGAGATCAAAGTACATATAAACATTTCAACACACCCTATTTTTACTAGGAAAGATATTCTGGTCTTAACACACTATCAGAGCTAAATTTAAATGTTTAACAGGATGGTTGTGTACGGCCATTCCTACTGCTTCTGATGCTACGCTTATTTATATCTACTGCACGTGAATCCTAAGTCTACATGAAAACTCATGATCAACATCAAAACGGACACCCTTAAAGAAGGTAAAAGTGCAGGATCTTGCAAATGCTAGAGGCAGTGGCTGCCTGTAAGTAGGTCTTACACATCTCATCTAAATTCCTGAGCCTACTCATTTGGTTAGACACCATGTAACCAAGTTCCTTTGGCAGGGGTTGAGGGATGAAGCGGAAGATTCTTGCCAGCCCCGTAGAGAAATGGGGAGAAATTTGGCAGGGCGTCTTTGACATGGCTCAGGAATTAGATATATTAGAAATACAGAATAAGACTGGAAATTGGGTTTACTAAGCTACTTCTCCCACAAAACAATCTCTGTTGTTTATTAAAAAAATAAGACTAAACTTTTGTTCCATCTTTAGGTGTCATAAACACATAATCAAATCTAAAAGTATTTCTACTAGGGAAAAAAAATGGGCCAATTACTGCTAAATTAGCCTAAGTATGTGAAAATAAAATTTATACTACATGAGGGGGAACTGTGTTTTTTGTTCTGTAAATATGGAGTTAGCTATATTATATAAAGTTTTCTACTATAAGACAATATTAAAGAGTCACTCCTAAGCTCTAGGAATGACTATAATATATTAAGAAAGTCTATTCTTTTTCTTTGCTCATTTATAGTATTTGTAATTAAATAAGAAAAATATAGAATTTAAATAACATTCACACCAATACTTAAAGATTTATCATAAGGTCATAATTTGGTTTTAATTCTAGGTTATGGGAAAACACACTGTGACAGGAAGCATAAAAATACTCTTTGCTTTGTAATGTTCCTGGATGTCTAGTAAGAATTAAGTCCTATTAATGTAAATAATAAGTAGGACATTATATACTTTTCATTATCCTAAAATTTGAATGTCCTAAAAATTATAAGGAGTTAAACAGAAAATTGGAAGAAATTAGAAAATAGAGTGCTTTCAATATACAGGGTTTAAAGATTTTTAACAATATTTCTTTAACAGGATTTGTCCTTCATTTTAAAATTCTAACAGACTGATATTTAGGTATGGAATTTCAACAGCTACGACATATTGTTTGGGTGGAATAGGCCATGGCAATGGAACTGGTCTTGTTAGTATTGGCAGCTCCTGGATGCCCAGCACCTGACCTAGTTTACGAAGACTCCAGTCTACATAAATTCCATAAAGCATGGAATTTGTTTCTCTTCTAATAAGATGGAAGCAATGATAACATCTCACTGTTATAAGTTGATTTTTAAGGTACACAAAAATACAACTATTTATGCCATGTAATTACATGAATAATATTCCTAAGAGACTTTAAATCTTTAATACCCAACTTCTGTCAAACACTTTGAAGCACAAAACTATATTAAGAAAGCATGTGGCATTCAATTTCTGACATTCATCCTCAAAGAAGGCAAAGCACAACACTAACACATCTCTGAAATGCAAATTCCATTAAGTACAAATTTCTAAAACACAAGGTCAATCTAGAAACATGTTTTAAAATTCAACAAGTTCTCTTTTTAAATTAGTATTCTCCATATATAATTTTCAAACACAATCTGAAGTGATTTTCTAACAATTGTTCGCAGTCTAACTTTGCTCCCTCATAAAAATATACTCTCATGGGTCCATTTCAGTTTTCTAATTTTTGCATTTATTAGCTCAAAATGTCTAACCTTTTAGGAACATCTTTTCTTTCCACATTTTCAAATACGAAAAGGGCTTTGCTTAAATCTCATTGTACCACCAGTGATAGCATTCCCTTCTGTTTGAGCTTAAAGTAAGTCTGAGCAGCTCCAAAGGGAGACATTTTCATGAAATTTATGAACCCTCTCAACCAAAGTTGAGAATTAGTGCAACTTCCTTCAAACGATTTGTCAAGTGAATACTGTAACTAGACACAGAAAGGGATAGTCATCCCAAGAACAAGGTACTATTTTTTGACTTTCTAACTCCACCTGGGCACAAGGGAGATGCAGAACCACACTAATCCCAGGAGAACTTCGTAGATGCCCGAGGGTCTTACACTGAGCTGGAAAACGGAACCACCTGCTTTCCGCCCACATAAACCTCCTCAATATTTCGATCATCTCCTGAAAGAAAAATCAAGGAATCATGTATAAAGTCCTTTTGTGTCAATAATTATCTTCATTGCCATTGGGAGAGATTTTTTTTTTTTTAAAGATACTTCTAGGAGAGGAGATACCAAAAGCTGCTTTCCCCCCACCTTCAGATCGTTTATAATCTGAACAGGAAGACATGATCAATAGAAAATGCCATAGCTAATTTCATGATTAGGGTCTGAATTCTGCTCCAGGGGCAGAAATCACATAAAGTTGAATCACCCCCTATAGCTGTCCTTTCTCAGCTAACGTGGTTGGTTTACATTTTGCCCCCATGGAGAAAGAAATACTTTACATATTTCTTACACTCCAGAAGCAGTTCCTCAAGAAGTAACACATGTGTCTTTCCATCTCAAGTTCACTGAGATCACTCTGAGCTCACTCAACAGGATGAGACATAGAGTAGAATCTTCTGCATTTCTGTTTCTCTCAGTGAATGGAATTGAACATGAGTACATTACAAGCACATTTATGAACCCTCTCAACTAGAGTTGAGAATTAGTGCAACTTCCTTTGAACAAAGGTGAGACTTTGAACACGTGGTGAGACTCTACTATGTATTTGTCACACAAACATGGTAAGGCAGAATGTCAGATACTGAATGAGTGCAAGAGGAATGAACATGAAAATCTCTTCCCCTTTGGCCTTCTATTTCTCAGCTTAGAACTATGACTAGAGAGAGCCATGTGCACTTCAAATAGAACCTTTAAATAATATGCCACCAATGGGCTTAATGCTTCAGAGTGTTAAAAAAAAATGAATCAAAGCAAATTATCATAAATAGAGTTTAACATACGGCATGATAAATACAGAGAGCCATAGCCAAGAAAAAGACAGGCGAAGGTTTTATTTAATATTTAGCATAGAGACATACATTCACCTACCTAAATAGAAGAACTTCTGGATAACAGCCTAAAATGGAAAATAAAGGTAATAAGAAAGAATAGCTTGTGCATTTAGAAAAGTAAATTCACAGCTGACAATGGTTGGCAAGCCCAGAAATATGAATTTACTTCTCAATGGCAAAATCTACTTCTATTAATTAAAAAAGAAATAGGTACATGCTTTTAAAAAACCTCCCAGAACAACAAAATAATCCATTGGCAATTAACAGTTCACCTATTGCGTGAAAGTTCTGGGTATGTAACTTTAGAGTCATCATGGCAAAGGTATTATATAAATTAAAGAAATTAATTTAGTAAAATAATTCAAATATTTCAAGAGGTATATGATGTAAGACAAGCTTGTCCAATCTACTTTATTGTGTTGTTGTTCTGTTTTGTTTGTTTTAGGCTTTTAGCAGCCCGAAGCCATGGTTTTTAGTTTCTGTCTCTAGTGATAAGCAGAAAAGAGGGGTGAGGGAGGGGACTTTATTGACCCAACCAGAAACAGAAACTAAGAACCCGTGACTGTATTATCTCCCTTGGATACCCCTGATGTAAGAAAAATGACTAAAACTATTCCCTAGAGCCCTATTCCCAGAAATTAATTCTAATAAGAGAGTAAAAGAATAAACAATATAAAAATAATGATGGGATCAGGACACGCTATCCTCAAATCAAAAGCAGGAAGGTCATTCTGACCCTCCCTTCACCCCTCACCCCAATGCAGGTTATAAGACCACGTAAAGGGTGTCCTCCTTATAACTAATCTCTGAAGACAACGGGTCGCAGAGAAGAATCTGAACCAACAGGCCTTGCTAAGTCCCCTCTAGCTTATTACCACTCGATCACACTCTTTGTCCTATCATATTTCTCTACAATGCTCCACTCTTCATCAAACCTAGTATAAAAATACCCAAGTTTACCCATTTCTTTGGGTCTTTACTTCCTTATGAAGGAAGTCAGTTAATGTGAAAAGTCTGGCAGACACATAAAAATCAGTCAGATACTGTTTTCAGATTTTCTAGGATTTTGGTCTCCATAATTTAAGTTCATCACTTGACTTCCCTTTCTTGACTTTGGGTTGTCTAGTGATGACCTATAAAGTTCAAGTCAAGTTCTAGCTGTCACTTATTATCTGTAAGACCTTAGGAAATTAATTTTCTAAGGATTCATTTCCTGATTTCTACAACAATAGTAACTAGCAATTACAACTATGTCTATTAGCTGGACACGGTGGCACATGCCTGTAGTCCCAGTTACTTGGGAGGTTGAGGCAGGAAAATCACTTGAACCCAGGAGGTGGAGGTTGCAGTGAGCTGAGATTGCGCCACCGCACTCCAGCCTGGCAACAGAGCAAGACTCTGTCTCAAAAAAACAAAACAAAACAAAACAAAACTTTAATATATTTATTATCACATTTACTCTCATAAGTAGATCAATTTAGAAATGACAATAGTTAATTCTTTTTTTAGAAAGAAAAAAGTTTATTGTATCCACAGGAAAACACTTTATGATAAAACAACAAAGTTCATTTTCTTATAAAATTAAAAACATTGACATAACAGAGTGGGCAAGAGCCTCGTCTCTGGTAGTCAGAAAGCCCCAGGTGTGAGTCCAAACTCTGCCTACTAATCACTGGCTATGAGTCTTTACGTAAATCAGTTAACCTCCCTTAAGCAACACTGCCTCTATAAATTAACATGGCAACATAAATAGTACCTACTCCCTTAGTGTTGCTCTGATGATTGAACAAAATTAGGTATGAAAGTGCCTAATCCCATACCTACCCAGCACATAGCAAGTGTTCAATGAGTTCTGGTTACATTATGGCTGTTTATAGCCAAATACATTCAAATATACAAACACATTCAAAATAGAAAAGTTTTGTTAATACCATTATTCCTTTTTTTTTTTTTTTTTTTTTGAGACGGAGTTTCGCTCTTGTTACCCAGGCTGGAGTGCAATGGCGCGATCTCGGCTCACCGCAACCTCCGCCTCCTGGGTTCAGGCAATTCTCCTGCCTCAGCCTCCCGAGTAGCTGGGATTACAGGCACGCGCCACCATGCCCAGCTAATGTTTTGTATTTTTAGTAGAGATGGGGTTTCACCATGTTGACCAGGATGGTCTCGATCTCTTGACCTCGTGATCCACCCGCCTCGGCCTCCCAAAGTGCTGGGATTACAGGCTTGAGCCACCGCGCCCGGCCAGAATACCATTATTCTTAACATTGCTGTCATAAAATTACAATAATTATCAAAGGGCTCCAGTGTCCCTTTTAAGATTTTCCTGCATTCCATTAGAATGTTTCAGTTTCTATTTTCTTTTACAGAGGGAAGCTGTTACGGCGACTTTATGAAATAAATGCGTTTTGATTTACTTACCTCAGAAATATCACCAAAAAAATCCCCATAAAACAGGTCAATGGGAGAGTCAGATGCTTTGGGGTTGATCAGGAGGGCATCAAATTCCTTGCCCACTTCAAAGTTTCCGATCTCACTATCCAGCCCCAGGGCTATAGAGAACAAGCGAATAAACAGTCAGGATTACAAGCCATCACACCACACTAATGTCTCAGTTTGTAAGGACAGATTCTGCCAACATGTCGCTGGGAGAAAAAAAATTAGTATCTTAACAGTGAGACAGAAAAGCACTCTCATTCTAATAGGTCACAAGACTTCTACTTACAAAAAGTGGAGTAACCACAGGAAACCAAAATCTGGGAATAAAAACAGTTCCCTTCATCACTGTGTCGTAATTCTGATTTGTCTATTTCAGCTCTATTGGTGCACTTCATAGCCCAGCTGGTCTATGCTTTTCATTTATCCCTCCAAGAAACATGATGATTAACATAATACCTTTCCTCTTTTTCCCTTCTATTCTCCCCAAAACACTTCAACTCCTTGCCTTGCCTTTTTTGTTCTTTCTGTTCCATGAAATAGCTGACAAGATTTATTTTCATGGCAGTGAAATGAACCTTGCATAAATAAAAAACAATTATCCTTTTGCACATTTGTCAATGCAGGCATATCCATCAGAAACTCCTTAGTTTAAATCTTTTGAATGGAAAAAAAAAAAAACCTCACTTCTCAAAGTGAACAGATTCTCATAGCTCAAAAGTCCCAAAGCTTTTGAAAACAGACCAATCTCTTTGCAACCTTGAAGGTTTTCTGGTTGCCAGAAAAGAATGGTTTTCTAAAATAGAGCACAGGCCGATAACATCTATTGACTTGGCTCATCTCATAGCTACAAATCATGTTCCAAGATTATTGGATACCAAGGAAGAACATCTCTCATTTTTATGATTTAGTTTCAGAAAAATGGGGGTAGTTGGCTTTCCTCTCAAATGGAGGTATTGAATCTAAAGTTCCTTAAAGCCTGTAATCTGAGGAAGGTGTACACTGGGGTCACAAATGGAAGCATGAATAAAAGGAAGGTTAACCAGAGTGCAGTATTATTTATTTCAACTTTTGCATGTATTTTTTGCATTTTATCACTGCTAAAAGTTTTATGTGAAAATATTGAATTGATTGCCTCTGTTAGGCAATATCTAATACATTATATTTCTACATGTAGGCATCCAGAAACTGTGGCATTTTTCTAAACACTGACTTAGAAATCTTACTTGTTCTTAAAAGATTCTTTAAAGGGCAACTCTCATTCTCAGAAAAGAAAAATGGCTTTTTAGCTAAAGTACTCTCTTTAGCAAGACAGGGGTATGAAAATAATCCAATATGTTAAAAGGAGCCAGGTGGCTTCTACTAACTGTATGGGGAAGGACTGAATGTAATAGAAAAGCACTGGACATTCTCTCCTCCTTCAGTGATTACTTCTTTTTGCCCTTGACAAAGAAGCATGTCAAGTATGAGTTTTTAATGACTGGATTCAACATAAAATTGTTGTGCATTTAATAGACCAGATAACCAGATGCAGTGACTAGCTGGGGTTTAGGCAAGTTTGATGATATATATAAACCAAGTGGGCTTTTCAGTAGAGCCTAGAGAGTTCAGGAATGAACTAACCAAGAAAGACACAATTCTTTTCAGTGAATTTGTAAACTGATATAAATTCAAATTGTTGCACATAGACCCCAATGGGCTGGTAAGTGACTCGAATGCATTTCAGGAAATGCAGTTTGGCTGCCTTTGGAGTAAATGTTGGTTGACTCTGTAAAGATAATTTATGCTCATCTTGATCTTCTTGAGAGTGAATGGAAAGGCCATGGCAGTAATGGGAAAATGCCACACTTTAAATACAGATCCATTCATCTCATTTTACTCTGACTATAGTAGAGAGACAAACTAAGGAAAAGAAATTCCATGAGCAAGCCCAGTGACCCAGAAAATAGATTTAAAAGCTACACAGCAAAGTAGAAACGATTAGGTAGGCACCCATGCTGGCTTCATCAAAGAAACAGGATCCTGATGAAGTAACTCACAGAGAGCCTAGAATTCAAAAAGCACTACTTAAATACAACTCGTTTGTAATACAACCACAGACGGCAGAATAACTATTCAAACTCAAATTCGGATGTGAAAAGATAATGGTGGTATGGGTGAAAGGTTGTAACACTTATTAAAATAGTGAGTGATGTGAAATTTGGGATTTTAGAAAATGAAACCATAAGACTTTGGGAAATCCAAAAAAGAAAAAAAACCCAACCCTGTATTTGTTTTTCTTGAAATGTGCTTATGATGTTCATCATAGGCCCCAACACTCAAAGAAGATGTGAGAAGTCTCTTCCCAGGATAATCTTGGCTTTGATTGTCCTCCATTACTAAGACCCAGGGTGTCTATCATAAATCTGCACTCAAATATGTTTCTAAGCTATATCTACATTTTGATTTCTTACTAGCTCCCTAGGGTTTCATACTATGTTTCACTATCAGATTACATTTATATTTGACCAATTTTTTTTCCATAACAATACAGTTGCCAGTGAGAAGTGGGAAAAGCTGATGAGCAATATTTGCATATCAACCAACTATATTTTTGCATCTTTATCCTTTTAAAGAGGTTTGAGTAATTAGTGTACTTAAGTATATGAACCAAATGCATGGTCTTGGCAGGAATTTATACAGGAAGAAACTGTAGTGGAAGGGCAGAAAGTCAGAATTTGCATGTTGGCTTATGATTATGTGGATTCAACTCATAGCGCACTGTGTCTTGACAGCTGTGTAATCCTCACTCAGGCTTCTTGTTTGTAAAACAGAATGAATAATAGTGGTTGTGAGGATTAAATAACAACACATATAAGGCGTGTTATATGTTTCCTATCACAAGGAAAGAACTCAGTATGCCTTGGCTATTATTTTACTATTATGATCATCACTGAGGCCACGGGAGAGCAAGTTACTTGACTCAATGGAAAAATGGATTCTTTATTTATCTGGAGACTCTGTTGCCCAAACTGAAGTTGTAGTGGCGCGATCACTGCTCACTGCAGCCTCTACCTCCCTGGGCTCAGGTGATCCCCCCACCTCAGCCTCCCAAGTAGCCAGGACTCTAGGCACACTCTGCCACACCAGCTAATTTTTCTATTTTTTTGTAGAGACAGGGTTTTGCTACATTGCCCAGGCTGGTCTCAAACTCCTGGGCTCAAGCGATCTGCCTGCCTCAGCCTCCCGAAGTGCTGGGATTACAGACGTGAGCTACTGTGACTCTTAGGTGCCCTGCCTAAGAATGGATTATTCTAAAGAATTCATAGGCATGTAACCCATGTAATATCCATTGAAACAGTATGATAACTGTGTCTCAGACATCTGTTCTACCAGAGACAGTGAATTCACTGAAGGAATGATTCCTCCTTCAGTGAACATTACTTTACTGGCTGAGTTCTGGGTATGTCACATGAGATGGGATCATTATGAATATCGGTTTTTCTAATACCAAGCATGCACCTTCATAATACATCCAAGGACACAGATCAGCATGGTTGCATTTTGCGTGAGAGAAAATGTAATAGTCATTACCTTGGCTTCCTCCAAGAGTAGCTAGTCTGAAGACTTCTTTGAGGGTGAGGCTTTTCTCATTTACCTTATTAATTAAAAGGATATTGGAAGCCATCACTGCTCTTCTGATTGCATCAAGCATGGAATATGAATAGCCGCCAGCCACGTCTGCAGTAGGTAAAATAAAACCAAAACAGTAACCTTATGAGGATAAGTGGAATAATAGATATATGATTGTTTTTATGACATTCAGTCCTTAATATACTTTTTATAGTTAAAGCTCTTAACTATAAACATAAATAGCCATAGACTAAGATTTAAAGCAATTCAAAATCTAATTAGTATCAAATGCCTACTTTAGTTTCCTATACCTGCTGCAACTAATTATCACAAATTTTCTAGCTTAAAACAGCAGAGATTTATTCTCTCACTATTTGGAGGTCAGAAGTCTGAAATTAAAGTATTGGCAGGACGACAATCCCCACAGGAACTCTAAGGAAGAATCCTTCCTTGCTTGTCTCAGCTTCTGGTGGCTCCCGGCATTTCTTGGCTTGTGGCAGCATCACTCCAATCTCTGTCTCCATCCTCAAATAGCCCTATTCTCCCTGTGTCTTTTATTTGTCTCTCTTCCTGTCTCTTCTAAGGATATTGATCACTGGATTTAGGACCCACTCTATTTCAGAAGATCACATCTTGAGATCTTCACCTTAATTATATCTACAAAGTCCTTTATTCCAAATAAGGTCACATTTACAGATTCCGGTAGACATCTTTTAGGGACCCACAATTCAACCCAATGCAATACTCAAATGGTTTTAAAAGCCAAGAGAAGAAACTCTTACCTCTGAATATTCTATGAACACTCACGGAAATTGTTCAAATATGGCTGCATAGTTATAAGGATAATTTAGATAACATGTGGTTTAAAATAAGCTTATGGTTCTATTCAGTAAAAATTTATCCTAACTTTGTTCTAATCCAGATGGGAGTTTTGGGAAATTAAAAATCCACTTCTTTGTAATTTTTATGAAGAGCTTTTAGAATGAACTTGTGTATTTTGGGAAATTAGTGTAATAAATGAGCAATACTAATGCAGACAGCTCTGTATTTTGGTGGGCATGATTAAATGAAGAATGAGATTTTAGCAATTTAAAGTCCCTAATCATAATCAAATGAAATACTACCTTTAATAAGAATGAACATGGGATTATTAAATGAGTTTGTATAAATAAATTTCAAGTTAGTATGTTTTATTAAAAGAAAACACATTTATAGCTAATAAAATAAGCTTCATATTTTGTGTTCCTTCTGTCACTTCTAGGTAGACATATGTAATTGTTAGTGCCTATAGATTTGTTGCAAAAACAAAGTAATTGCCTATTTAGTAGTAACTCCAGGAGGAAGATCCAAGATGGCCATTTAGGAATAGCTCAGGGTTGCAGCTCCCAGTGAAAGCGCAGAGGGTGAGTGGACACCGCATTTTTATTGCCCAGGGACCAGGAGATACCCAGGCGGATGAGCCCCATGGGTCACCAGCGCGGCTGTTGTAGCCAACGTGGTTCTTTTGGTCGGCTTGGCTGCTTTGCTCTGTGTGGTTGCTTTGTTGGCGCGGTGGCCGGCGGTTCTCCATACAAAATGCACTGGTCCGGGTGCTCTTTTGGCAGGTGATTAGAGACCCGGGAA
The DNA here is from genome assembly GCF_009761245.1 of Sapajus apella. NCBI lineage: Eukaryota > Metazoa > Chordata > Mammalia > Primates > Cebidae > Sapajus > Sapajus apella. The sequence continues at coordinate 12,676,911 of NW_022436964.1, forward strand.
GTCGCCCATTCATCTGATTAAAGAGAGGACTGAACACGGAGCCAGGCCAGGAGATTCCTGGGCAAAAAAACCGCCACGAATCTCAGCACCACTGTTTAAGCTGGCGCAGTGAGTGACCGCAGGGGAAATCACACAGATCCCAGAGCACCCTTTCAACAGGCGACTGGGATAGATTCGACTCTTCAACTAAAAAAGAAAAAAAAAAGGCTCTGAGGCAGGGAGACAGGTGATCAGGCTTGGTCCAACCCCCACAAAAGAACAGCAATCAGAAACTCTCTGGATTGAGAGTTTTACAGCAAAAGCAGCTAAACCCGGGATGGTCCAGCTCTGTGGGGGAGGGGCGTCCGCCATTACCAAGGCACTCCAACACTACGGAGGTAGTCAGCCAATGCTGAGGCAGCCTGCCGTTGCCAAGGCAACCCGCCATTGCTGAGGCTACCTGCTGTTGCCAAGGCACCTGCCATTACAGAGAGAGTCCTCCAGGCCACCATTGCCGAGGCAGTTCTAACTACACCCATATAAACAAGACTGCTGGGAAGTTTACACAGCAGCTGGGCAGAGCCCACAGCAGTTCAGCAAAGCCTCTGCAGGCAGACAGTGAACAGGCTGCCTCCTTGCTGGGCAGGGCAGCCCTGAAAAAAAAAAAAAGGCAGCAGCACAACAGAAACTCAAAAATAAAGGCCTAACTCCCTGGGACAGAGCACCTGGGAACAAAAAGCGGTTTATGAGTTCTGCTGCAGCAAACCTAAACGTACCTGCCCAGCAGCTCTGAATGAACAACAGAGCTCAGAGCTCAGCACTTGAGCCCCTATAAAGGACAGACTGTCTCCTCAAGCAGCTCCCTGACCCCTGTATATCCAAAGAGTCAACGCATGAAGGAGAGATCAGACTGACATTTGGTGGGTATCCTTCTGGGACAAAGATAGCAGAAGAAGAAACTGGTAGCAACCCTTACTCTTCTACAGCTGCTGCAGGTGATCCCCAGGCAAGCAGGGCTTGGAGTGGACCTCAGCAGTCCTACAGCAGAGGGGCCAGACTGTTAGAAGGAAAACTAAGAAACAGAAATAACTTCATCATCAACAAACAGAACATCCACTCAGAGACCCAACCTGAAAGTCAGAAACTACAAAGACGACAGGTGGATAAATCCATAAAGATGGGAAGAAACCAGCGTAAAAAGGATGAAACCACCCAAAACCAGAATGCCTCTCCTCCTACAAGGGATCACAACTCCTCACCAGCAAGGGAACAAGGTTGGATGGAGAACGAGTGTGATGAATTGACAGAATCAGACTTCAGGAGGTGGGTAGTAAGAAGCTTCTGTGAACTAAAAGAACATGTTCTAACCCAATGCAAAGAAACTAAGAACCTTAAAAAAAGATTTGACGAAATGCTAATGAGAATGGTCAAATTAGAAAGGAATATAAGTGAATTGATGGAGCTGAAAAACACAACATGAAAACTTTGCAAAGCATGCACAAGTTTCAACAGCCGAATTGACCAAGCAGAAGAAAGGATGTCAGAGGTCGAAGATCAACTCAATGAAATAAAACGAGAAGGCATGATTAGAGAAAAAAGGGGAAAAAGGAATGAACAAAGTCTCCAAGAAATGTGGGACTATATGAAAAGACCTAATCTACGTTTGATAGGTGTACCTGAATGTGATGAAGAGAATGAATCCAAGCTGGAAAATACTCTTCAGGATATTATCCAGGAAAACCTCCCCAACCTAGCAAGGCAGGCCAATATTCAAGTCCAGGAAATATAGAGAACACCACAGAGATACTCCTCACAAAGACCAACCCCAAGGCACATAATCGTCAGATTCACCAGGGTTGAAATGAAGGAGAAAATACTAAGGGCAGCCAGAGAGAAAGGTCAGGTTACCCACAAAGGGAAGTCCATCAGACTCACAGCACATCTCTCAGCAGAAACCCTACAAGCCAGAAGAGAGTGGGGGCCAATATTCAACATCCTTAAAGAAAAGAACTTTCAACCCAGAATCTCATATCCAGCCAAACTAAGCTTCATAAGTGAAAGAAAAATAAAATCCTTTGTGAACAAGCTAGTACTCAGAGATTTAGTCACCAACAGGCCTGCTTTACAAGAGCTCCTGAAAGAGGCTCTACACATAGAAAGGAACAGCCAGTACCAGCCACTCCAAAAACATGCCAAATGGTAAAGAGCATCAACATAATGTAGAATCTGCATCAACTAATGGGCAAAACAGCCAGCTAGTACCAAAATGGCAGTATCAAATTCACACATAACAATATTAACCCTAAATGTAAATGGACTAAATGCCCCAATCAAAAGACACAGACTGGCAAATTGGATAAAAAGCCAAAACCCATTGGTGTGCTGTATCCAGGAAACCCATCTCACATGCAAGGATACACAAAGGCTGAAAATAAAGGAATGGAGGAAGATTTACCAAGCAAATGGAGAGCAAAAAAAAGCAGGAGTTGCAATTCTCATCTCTGATAAAATAGACTTTAAAGCAACAAAGATCAAAAGAGACAAAGAAGGACATTACATAATGGTAAAAGGATCAATGCAACAAGAAGAGCTAACGATCCTAAATATATACGCACCCAATACAGGAGCACCCAGATACATAAGGCAAGTTCTTAAAGACTTACAAAGAGACTTAGACTACCACACAATTATAGTGGGAGACTTTAACACCCCATTGTCAATATTAGACAGATCAACCAGACAGAAAATTAACAAGGATATCCAGGACTTGAACTCAGACCTGGACCAAGCAAACCTAATAGACATTTACAGAACTCTCCACCCCAAATCCACAGAATATACATTCTTCTCAGCACCACATCACACGTACTCTAAAATTGACCACATAATTGGGAGTGAATCACTCCTCAGCAAATGCAAAAGAACGGAAATCATAACAGTCTCTCAGACCACAGTGCAATCAAGTTAGAACTCAGAATTCAAAAACTAACCCAGAACCACACAGCTTCATGGAAACTGAACAACTTGCTCTTGAATGTTGACTGGATAAACAATGAAATGAAGACAGAAATAAAGATGTTCTTCGAAACCAATGAGAATGAAGACACAACATGCCAGAATCTCTTGGACACATTTAAAGCAGTCTCTAGAGAAAAATATACAGCAATAAGTGCCCACATGAGAAGCAAGGAGAGATCTAAAATTGACACCCTATCATCAAAATTTAAAGAGCTACAGGAGCAAGATCAAAAAAACTCAAAACCTAGCAGAAGACAAGAAATAGCTAAGATCAGAGCAGAACTGAAGGAGACAGAGACACAAAAAACCCTTCAAAAAATCAATAAATCCAGGAGCTGGTTTTTTGAAAAGATCAACAAAATAGACAGACCACTAGCCAGATTCATAAAAAAGAAAAGAGAGAATAACCAAATTGTTGCAATAAAAAACGATAAAGGGGATATCACCACAGATTCCACAGAAATTCAAACCATCATCAGAGATTATTACAAACAACTCTATGCACATAAACTAGTAAACCTGGAAGAAATGGATAAATTCCTGGACACTTGCCTCCTCCCAAGCCTAAACCAGGAAGAAGCCAAAACCCTGAACAGACCCATAACAAGGTCTGAAGTTGAGGCAGCAATTAAGAGCCTACCATCCAAAAAAAGCCCAGGTCCAGAGGGGTTCACAGCCGAATTCTACCAGACATACAAAGAGGAACTGGTACCATTCCTTCTGAAACTATTCCAAATAATCCAAAAAGAGGGAATCCTTCCCAAATCATTTTATGAGACCAACATCATCCTGATACCAAAACCCGGCAGAGACTCAACAAGAAAATTTCAGGCCAAATATCCATGATGAACATAAATGCAAAAATCTTCAATAAAATACTGGCAAGTCGATTGCAACAGCACATCAAAAAGCTTATCCACCGTGATCAAGTAGGCTTCATCCCGGGGATGCAAGGCTGGTTCAACATACACAAGTCTATAAACGTAATTCACCACATAAACAGAACCAAAGACAAAAACCACATGATTATCTCAATTGATGCAGAGAAGGCCTTTGACAAAATTCAGCAGCCCTTTATGCTAAAAACCCTCAATAAACTAGGTATTGAGGGAACGTATCTCAAAATAATAAAAGCTATTTATGACAAACCAACAGCCAATATCATACTGAATGGGCAAAAACTGGAAGCATTCCCTTTGAAATCTGGCACTAGACAAGGATGCCCTCTCTCACCACTCCTATTCAATATAGTACTGGAAGTTCTAGCCAGAGCAATCAGGCAAGAAAAAGAAATAAAGCGTATTCAAATAGGAAAGGAGGAAGTCAAATTGTCTCTATTTGCAGACGACATGACTGTATACCTAGAAGACCCCATCATCTCAGCCCAAACTCTCCTGAAACTGATAAGCAACTTCAGCAAAGTCTCAGGATACAAAATCAATGTGCAAATATCACATGCATTCCTATACAGCAATAAGAGACTTAAAGAGAGCCACATCAAGAACGAACTGCCATTCACAATTGCCACAAAGAGAATAAAATACCTAGGAATACAACTAACAAGGAACGTAAAAGACCTCTTCAAGGAGAACTACAAGCCACTGCTCAATGAAATAAGAGAGGACACTAACAGATGGAGAAACATTCCATGCTCATGGTTAGGAAGAATCAATATCGTGAAAATGGCCATACTACCCAAAGTAATCTACAGATTCAATGCTATCCCCATCAAGCTACCAATGACCTTCTTCACAGAACTGGAAAAAAAAACACCTTAAACTTCATATGGAACCAAAAGAGAGCCTGCATAGCCAAGTCAATTCTAAGCAAAAAGAACAAAGCAGGAGGCATTACACTACCGGACTTCAAACTATACTATAAGGCTACAGTAATCAAAACAGCATGGTACTGGTACCAAAACAGAGATATAGACCAATGGAACAGAACAGAGGTCTCGGAGGCAACACAACATATCTACAACCATCTGATCTTTGACAAACCTGACAAAAACAAGCAATGGGGAAAGGATTCCCTGTTTAACAAATGGTGTTGGGAAAACTGGTTAGCCATGTGCAGAAAGCAGAAACTGGACCCCTTCCTGACACCTTACACTAAAATTAACTCCAGATGGATTAAAGACTTAAACATAAGACCTAACACCATAAAACCCTAGAAGAAGCTCTAGGCAAAACCATTCAGGACATAGGCGTAGGCAAGGACTTCATGACCAAAACACCAAAAGCATTGACAACAAAAGCCAAAATAGACAAATGGGACCTAATCAAACTCCACAGCTTCTGCACGGCAAAAGAAACAGTGATTAGAGTGAATCGGCAACCAACAGAATGGGAAAAAATTTTTGCAGTCTACCCATCTGACAAAGGGCTGATATCCAGAATTTACAAAGAACTAAAACAGATCTACAGGAAAAAAACAAACAAGCCCATTCAAAAGTGGGTGAAGGATATGAACAGACACTTTACAAAAGAAGACATATATGAGGCCAAGAAACATATGAAAAAATGCTCATCATCACTGGTCATCAGAGAAATGCAAATCAAAACTACACTGAGATACCATCTCACGCCAGTTAGAATGGCGATCATTAAAAAATCTGAAGACAACAGATGCTGGAGAGGATGTGGAGAAATAGGAACACTTTTACACTGTTGGTGGGAGCGTAAATTAGTTCAACCATTGTGGAAGACAGTGTGGCGATTCCTCAACGACCTAGAAATAGAAATTCCATTTGACCGAGCCATCCCATTACTGGGTATATATCCAAAGGATTATAAATGGTTCTACTATAAGGGCATGTGCACACAAATGTTCACTGCAGCACTGTTTACAATAGCAAAGACCTGGAACCAACCCAAATGCCCACTGATGACAGACTGGACAGGGAAAATGTGGCACATATACACCATAGAGTATTATGCAGCCATCAAAAACGATGAGTTCGTGTCCTTTGTAGGGACATGGATGAACCTGGAAACCATCATTCTCGGCAAACTGACAGAAGAGCAGAAGATCAAACACCGCATGTTCTCACTGATAGGCAGGTGTTGAACAATGAGAACACAAGGACACAGGGAGGGGAGCACTACACACTGGGGTCTGTTTGGGGGAAATAGGGGAGGGACAGTGAGGGGTGGGGAGTTGGGGAGAGATAGCATGGGGAGAAATGCCAAATATGGTTGATGGGGAGGAAGGCAGCAAATCATGCTGCCACGTGTGCACCTATGCAACAATCTTGCATGTTCTTCACATGTACCCCAAAACCTAAAATGCAATAAAATAAAAAAATTTTTTAAAAAGTAGTAACTCTAGATTGTAGCTCAATTTTATGCTCAACTATCTTACATGTGCTTAGGTTAACCTGTATTTAAATTAGAGAATCACCCAACTCCCTAAAAACTTTCATTACATGTACTTAAGTTACTAGTCTGTGTTAATATGCAGTAACCATCCCTTAAATCTTCATTTTTATCATAGCTAAGAAAACAAACAGTTTTGGAACAATGCACATTAAGCTTTCAAATAGTTTGTCTGCTGCTTCCTTCTTTACTGCTAAAACAACAAAAATGTTATATATAGATAAAAGTAGAAAGAAAATTATATCACTATGTGATATGAAAATATGTAAAGACTAACTATATTTTATTACATATGGATAAAGACTGGAAGCAATGCAGTTGCTTCCAGTGAGTATGGAAGATTTAAATATATGCAGTTAAAAAATAAGGTATAAAATATCACGGAAAGTGGGATTTTCCTAAATATCTACTCAAAATTAACCTTACAGAAAGAATAAGGATAGATTAGGAAATAATGCTATGCAATTTACTGGAAAAAAAACTGAAAGATGCCTTATGATGTTGATTTAATCATCTTGTATTCTTCTGATTGCCAATGTTATGTCAGTAAAATAAATGTCGACCAAGAAACAATTTTGAGCTCATCAAAGAAAGACCCCTGGGCTGCATAATTTCCTGGTATTGAGTCAGGACCATTTGTGTAGGAGTCAAGCTTTTCTTCCAGGGATTTCCACTGTGATAGTAACTTGCCGATTCTTCCTGACTGTATTAGCTTTGTAGTTTCCCCTTTCATCTACAACACATTTAATGTAGGTTGTACTTTATCATATGGCCAGAGGCACTGTGGTAGGATGAAGGAGAAATCATGAATGTCTAACATTTTAAGACCTGGTTTTAAACTGTGCACCTAGAACTTTTTGCTTTGTGGAACTTTTTTTTTTTTTTTTTTTAGATGGAGTCTTGCTCTGTCACCAGGCTGGAGTGCAGTGGCACAATCTCGGCTCACTGCAACCTCCGCCTCCTGGGTTCAAGTGATTCTTCTGCCTCAGCCTCCCGAGTAGCTGGGACCGCAGGCACGTGCCACCACACCCGGCTAATTTTTCTGTATTTTTAGTAGAGACGGGGTTTCACCATGTTGGCCAGGATGGTCTCCATCTTTTGACCTTGTGATCCGCCCGCCTCGGCCTCCCAAAGTGCTGGGATTACAGGCATGAACCACCGTGCTTGGCCGCTTTGTGGACCTTTTATCAGGAACTTAGAAATAACACCATAGGCCGGGCGCGGTGGCTCAAGCCTGTAATTCCAGCACTGTGGGAGGCCGAGGCGGGTGGATCACGAGGTCAAGAGATCGAGACCATCCTGGTCAACATGGTGAAACCCCGTCTCTACTAAAAATACAAAACATTAGCTGGGCATGGTGGCGCGAGCCTGTAATCCCAGTGACTCAGGAGGCTGGGGCAGGAGAATTGCCTGAACCCGGGAGGCGGAGGTTGCGGTGAGCCGAGATCGCACCATTGCACTCCAGCCTGGGTAACAAGAGCGAAACTCCGTCTCAAAAAAAAAAAAAGAAATAATATCACATATCTTAATAATTGCAGAGAAAATTCAGTTACATAATCAAAGTGCTGACAAAAGAGTGGAAACTGTGTGGAGGAGGGAGGTCCCTAAATTGAAGCATTTTCTCAGAAGATCTGCTCCCTTACCCCACTCCTTCCCCAGGACCATCATGATGAAGGTGGTTCCATTACTTGCTCATCAGAGTCAACATTTGGACACTATTATTTATAAGAAGACTCTAACAAAATTATACAAGAGCAAAAACTTAAGCCAGAGGAATATGGAAAGATTAAAAAATGATTTCATATGTGTGTGCTTATTTCCTTTGCATTCATTCACTTATTCAGCAATCAGTTACTGCAGCCCTATGCATGCCTGATTTACTTAAGCACTTGTACATAAAACCTATGGGCTCCCCACATGAGCGAGCTAACTATCTTGTTGGGGAGAAAGAAAAGAATCGTATCAACAGACTCACATTAACAATAAATTTTTTTTAAAGAAAATGGAGATGAAGGGCCCATTTTGATAGGATGGTGAGGGAAGACCTCTTTAAGACAATGAAATTTGAACTAAGACAAGAATGAGAAGAACTCAGCCATATAAACAGAGGCAAAAAAGGGCATTCAGACAGAAAAACAGAATGCACAGAGGACTTTTGGGAGAAGGGAGTATGATTTATAGAGACAATAGCTATGGTATTTATAAAAGACAGCCAGGGTAGGGAAGAGAGAGTAATGTGAGATGAGGCTGGGCAGTGGTTGGGTGTCAAACCATTGTGGAGCTTTGTGGGCCTTGTAATGAGCCTTACATATTCAAAATCCCACTGAAGGGTGACGAGCACCAGAGGGTGACATGATTGGATTTTCACTGTGATTCTTTTGAAAAGAGGAAAACAGACTGGAAGGGCCCAAGATGGGTATGAAACCCATTAGGAAGCTAATTCTGCAGTTCAGCAAGAAACGATGGCGGCTCACATCAGGTGGTAGTGACCGGTGCAGGAAAACAGGACGGTTCCAGGAGATACTAAGAAGTCATGAGGTTGGGCGTTGTGCTGGCCTAGACATGGGGAATAAGTGAGGGAGAAGAATGTCCCAAAGATAATGACCACATTTCTAGTTAGAAAAAATGAATTCTCTAAAAAGGAGAGCTATTTTAGAGAACTAGGTTTAAATGTGTTTTGGGATATAATGAAGTTCAGGGGTTCCTTCAGGAGGGGTCTAACAGATGGGAGAATGTAGTCCTTTGAAAACATGGGTTTAGAATTCAGAGAAGTCTGGGCTGGATATAAAAATCCTGTGTGCCTGCATGTTCTCACTCATAGGGGGTGTTGAACAATGAGAACATATGGGCACAGGGAGGGGAGCATCACATGCTGGGGTATGTTGGGGGGTGGGGGGCTAGAGGAGGGACAGCAGGGGAGGGGAGGTTGCGGAGGGATAACATTGGAAGAAATGCCTAATGTAGGTGATGGGAGGATGGAGAAAGCAAACCACTATGGCATGTGTGTATCTATGCAACAGTCCTGCAAGATCTGCACATGTACCCCAGAACTTAAAGTACAATTAAAAAAAATAAAAACCTGTGTGTCATCTGAATATATTTAATCACATGAGGCAATGGTTGTGGATGGCACCTCCTAAAAAGAATGTGTAAAGTAAAAAGAGACTGGCAAAGACTGAGCCTTGAAGAAAGCTTTCAAATGGCCAGGAGGAAGAGAATCGCCCTTCAGAGAAAGAAGGGAAGAACAAAGGTGCTTCATTGGATTCAAGATAAGATCATTTGGACAATAGAGAGAATAGTCAATTACAGCAAACACAGCTGAGAAGTCCCACTGCATGAGGACAGGATGGAGTTCGCAACGGAGATCCCAGTGCTAATACCCACAGGAGAAAGGGCAAAGGCAGTTGTCATGGAGGGTGGGGCAGGAATCCAGACGGAAGTTGGTGGAGGAATGGAAAGGGGCCTAGAAAGTGGTGCCAGTGTGCATCTCTACTCTTTGAAGAAGATTTGCCATGAAGGGAAGCAGACACATGGAGCAGGAGCAAGAGGGGGTTGTCTGATTAAGAAGCAGTCTTGGGACTTACGTGGTGGCTCATGTCTGTAATCCAGCACTGTGGGAGGCTGAGGTGGGTGGATCACCTGAGGTCAGGAGTTCCAGACCAGCCTGGCAAACATGGTGAAACCCCGTCTCTACTAAAAATACAAAAATTAGCTGGGTGTTGTGGCATGCGCCTGTAATCCTAGCTACTCAGGAGGCTGAGGCAGGAGAATCGTTTGAATTGGAAGGCAGAGGTTGCAGTGAGCTGAGATCACACCACTGCACTTCAGCCTGGAAGACAAAACAATACTCCCTCTTAAAAAAAAAAAAAAAGCAGGGGAGTTTGTTTCTTTGCTTAAAAGATCAGAAGATACTAGAGTGTTTGTGTACCAGCAGGAATGATCCAGCAGGAATGAGACACCGATCATACAGGACGGTCTGCAGCCAAAGGAACTAGTTTATTGAGATGCTAGGAGAGAGAAAGAATACAGAACACACTTGCAAGTATTTTGGTATTTTTGCCTTTGATTGGAAGAAGGGCTTTGTTGTTGTTTTTGCTGTGACAGGGAAAAAAGAAGACAAAATGCCAGCAGATGCTGAAAGGTCTGTGAATTTGGTGGCGGGAGACTGAGGGAAGGATTTCTAGTTGCTTCTATTTTCTCAATGATGTATGAGATGAGGGAGGCCTTAAGCTAGAAGTTGGGGTAGAAACTTTAAGAAGAAATGAGAAACGCTATCTTGGAGTAAGGAGATAAACGCCTTATTACAGACCAATAACTACTGTCCATGCAGACAGAGGGCCATTTGGGATTTGAGAACAAAATTTAAATGAAAGCCCACTGGAGGTTTTCCTCTAGCAAATTCCAGATGCTCCACTGCAGGCACTGAATGGGAACTTTTGACATAATCAAGGGTGGGGCTTTTGCGATGTGAATACAAAGAAAATGAGAGGAATATAAGAAGTGAGGATGTTTCCAAAGGAATTATTGCAGTGATGTACTCTGACATCTAAGAATTCGAATTAGAATAATGGATTTTGAGAAAGCATGGAATCACTGGATTAGAGCCTACAAGAGATAAAAAAAGCTGTTGCTTTTGGAATAATGGAAGAAGTAAGTTAGGATAGGGAATTAAACTGAAAAGTGAGGCACTGGCTCCAGGTATGCTGTTTGTTTTAATGAATGTGTAGGTCTTGTTTATGTAAACTTGTTCTATACATTTAAATTTCTCTCCAGATGACTATTTTTGGTTATTTGCTATTTTTTTATTGTTGTTTTTACAAGTTTGTTCATATTTTACATAGCAGGTATCCTATTTTTAAAATTCTTCAAGTAGTTATCCCTAATATTTTATACTGCAAAGTCAGAAGTAAAATGTACAATTCCCTTTTTTCTGAGACAAGGAATTTTTTGTTTTTGTTTCTGAGACAGAGTCTCTGTCACCTAGGCTGGAGTGCAGTGGTGTGATCTTGGCTTACTGAAACCTCCACCTCCTGGGTTCAAGCAATTCTTCTGCTTCACCCTCCCATGTAGCTGGGACTAGAGGCACATGCCACCACACCCAACTACTTTTCATATTTTTAGTAGAGACAGGTTTCACCATTTTGGCCACTTGCCAAATACCTCCTCCTCTCAGCCTTACACATAAATTACAATTTCTTGGGTTTTGTTAATAAAATTAGAAGATAGAATTTGTGTTATACTTGAAAAATTCTTTCTTTCAGAGTATGTATTTTTTTTTTTTTACAATTTTATGATAAAATACTGAAGACATTCAAATGGTATACGGAAAGCATAAAACCAAAACTCAAGAACCTAACAAACACTCAGTTTTTAAAATAAGTACCATATATTTAGGTCCTAGGAACCTCTTTTCAGGCTAAGGAAAACATCTTTCTGATTTATGCTGTCATTCTGATAGGTTTTTAAAATATATATTTATTACTTTTAACATTGTGCCTATACTGTCTTGAGATATATTCTTAGCTTTTACTTTCATTTTTTAAAATCCTTAACAATTCTTTGATCTTATTTTGATTGATTTTAGCTTTCCATGACATCATATTGTACCATTATTTTCCCACATGGCCCTTCATTTGCCTCATTGTTCATTAAATGATGTAGGTTTTCAAGTAAGTTTTTCAAAGGGCTCCTAAGGAAAATATTTTCCAAGTCTTTGTATAACTGATAATTTTGTTGCCTTTATATGTAAAGGAGAACTTGGCCTGGTATATTATTCTTGACTAACAACTGCTTTGTCTCCAGAGTCTTTTCTTGCCTTTTGGTATTTTGTGTGCCAACAAAAACATCTGAAAGAAAACTGGCTTTTAATTGTTTTGTTGATAACTGACTTTTCTCCTTCTGTCAATATTTTGAAATTTTTTTATTGTAATTAAAATATTTTGCCACAACATGTTCAGTTATGATTTAGCATAAAACAGGGTAAGGACTTTCAAGGCAGTTCGTTCTTAAGCTCAGAAAAGATTTACCCTTCAAAGCTCTGACTATTCCATCTGTCCCATTTGTTCTGTGTGCTCCATCAGAAAAAGACTCCTAGGCCAGGTGCAGAGGCTCATGCCTGTAATCCCAGCAATTTGGAAGGCCAGAGCAGGCAGATAACGAGGTCAGGAGATCGAGACCATCCTGGCCAACATGAAACCCCATTTCTACTAAAAATATAAAAGTTAGCTGGGCATGGTGGCATATATCTGTAATCCCAGCTACTTGAGAAGCAGAGGCAGGAGAATCACTTGAACCAGGGAGTCGGAGGTTGCAGGGAGCTGAGATCATGCCACTGCACTCCAGCCTGGTGACAGAGCGAGACTCTGACTAAAAAAAAAAAAAAAAAAAAAACAAAAAAAAACAACCATGTGTTGGCTCTGTCCTTTCTGGGCTTCACATCGATCATCCTCAAACACCGTCTATCATCTTTGGTTGACTTTGTTCTCCAGGTCACTGAATTGATTTTCTTCAACAATAATTCTGCTTCTCATAGCTTCCTACAGGGTTGGTTGGTTGGTCATTTCCTTAACTGAGGTACAACTAAAATATCATAATACATCTAGATCTTAGATGTTCAGTTTGGAGAATGTTAACAATTATATAGCTTTAACTACTTTGCAAAAAAACTAAGATATTAAACATTTCCATCACCCCAGCAAGTTCCCTCATGGCCTTGTCCAGTCAATATCCTTAATTCTTACCTACAACCTTCGGCAACCACTTTCAGACTTCTGCCAATATCACTTAGCTCTGTCCGTCTGTGAGTTTCATACATATGGAATCATGCAGTGTATGCTCTTTAAGCCCACACACTGGCATATATATACCCACATTTTGCATATATCAGTAGTATGTTTTTTGCTGCTAAATAGTATTTTATTATATGAATACACCTCAACTTGCGTATCCATACTTTTGCTGATAGATGTTTGGATTGTTTCCAGTTTGGGGCTATTATAAATAAAGCTGGTATAAACATCCTCATACAACTCTTTTATTTTACTTATTTATTAATTTATTTATTTTGAGACAGGGTCTCACTCTGTCACACAAGCTGAGTGCAGCGGCACGAACACCACTCACTGCAGCCTCGACCTCCTAAGCCAAGTGATCCTCCTGCCTCAGCCACCCAAGTAGCTGTGACCTCAGGTGCATGCCACCATGCCCAGCTCATTTTTCTATTTTTTGTAAAAACAGAGTTTTGCCATGTTGCCCAGGCTGATCTCAAACACCTGAGCTCAAGCAATCCTCCTGCCATGGCTTCCCAGAGTGCCGGGATTATAGGTATGAGCCACTGCGCCCGGCCTCATACAACTATTTTGGCAAATATACATGTTTATTTCTCCAGGGTAAAACACCCAAGAGTAAAATTCCTGGGTCATATGTAGATGTATATTTAACTTTATAAGAAACTCCCAAAACGTTCTCCAAAGTAGCGATACCATCCACTCTCCTTCCAGCACTGTATGAGAGTCTACATGCTTTTTAATCTGATTTTCTTCAGTTTTCTTCCTTCATTTCTAAAATTTCTACCACAATTTTTTCATAGAACCATGTTTTCCTGTACTCCAGGGATGAGGGCAATTTTCTGAAATTTTCTTCTGGATCCTAAAGCAGATCATTTTCAGCTGTTTGCTCATACTCTTATTTTTTGTGATTTATCTTGTTTTGCTGTATTTCCGTTAAATTTCATGTGGATTTCTTCTACCTAATATTTGTGCAAGTCAAGATCTGCCTGCACTTGTTATAGATACAGTATGCGAACTGCTCTTGGACCTGCTCTCTATTCATAGGATGAGGTATAATAATCTTCTAGAGTTTACAAACTGAAGGGTAAATTGATACATAAAAGTCATGTTTAGGAAATAGTGGAGTATAGAGTGACTATTGCAAAAAAGACTAGGTAAAAATGAAACAGGATTCTCTGGGTAAACAAGCTAATAGGTCATATTTAATCAAACATTTGGTCACCAACCTCGCCCTTTCCTTTTTAAGGCAATCTTTCTTGATTAGTGTCACATGCCAGGCACTGTGCTAGCCATTTTGCATGCATTTTAAAATTTAATTCTCTAAACAAGCTTGTAAGATAGACATAGTTGTAATTGCTAGTTACTACTGTTGTAGAAATCAAGAAATGAATCCTTAGAACATTAATTTTCTCAAGGTCTTACAAATAGTAAGTGACAACTAGAACTTGACTTGAACTTTATAGGCCATCACTACATAACCCAAAGTCAAGAAAGGGAAGTCATGTGATTAATCTAAAATCTGAAAACAGTACTTGACTTTTTTTTTTTTTTTTTGAGATGAAGCTTTGCTCTCATTGCCTAAAGGCACAATCTTGGCTCACCACAACCTCCAGCTCCTGGGTTCAGGTGATTCTCCTGCCTCAAGTTTCCGGGGCAGCTGGGATTACAGGCATGTGTCACCATGCCTGGCTAATTTTGTAATTTTAGTAGAGACGAGGTTTCACCATGTTGGTCAGACTGGTCTCGAACTCCCAATCTCTGGCGATCCGCCTGCCTTGGCGTCCCAAAGTGATGGAATTACAGGCGTGAGCCACCACTATCTAATTTTCATGTGCCTGCTAAATTTTTCATATTAGCTGACTACAGTGTGTAACAAAAACTCTTGGCCATTTTTTTCTTATCCCTTAAGAATGTAATTTTTTGTGAATGTAAAATCACTCATTTCCTCCTTTAACACCTGTGACTGTATGTAGACTTACCACGATCTTGATAATTTAAGGCTTAAATTATAATTTTTTAAATCTTGATTACTTTGATTCCCGTAAAATTAGGAAAAACTTCTAACATATAGCTCTTTAAAGATATTAGTAAAACCATTATGCATTATTTTGTCTTACCAATTATTTGCTTCGTAAAATGTCTCACTATAACAAACTGAGACTTGAGTTACTGCAAAAAGTGATGAAAACTACCAGTGTCAACATGCATACAGTCTGATGCTCTTAAATACCAGGAAGACAAAGGCATCAAGAACAGAAAGCACGTCCTCCTACCCCATATTCATTAGACAAAAAATTTAGTTCAGTCATTCAGTCATAAAAGGAGGCTCACAGAGGACACCTAGACATTTGAGCCTGACCCACACTTTCAAAGTTAACAATAGTGCACACTCTCAAGAAACACAATTAAAATGTTCTGTGAGGAAACAAAATATCACTAATCCATCACTAATTCATATGCATTAGAACATCCCTCAGCTTAATAGACAATAGACTGCCTATGGATATGGAGAGGTCTTATTTGGCTAAACATTGCTTAAAAGCAAAACCAATTCTTAACATATGTGAGAATTCTCAATTCTGCCATAGATTGAATCTGTGCTCACTATGGCAAGGACAAAAAATTTCTTTTGAGACAGTACTTGTGATGACACAGTTATTGAAAACTACAAATATACAAATCCAAACCACTAAAACCTAGCCAGAAAAATAAAAGAAAACAAACGTCAAGGACTATTTTTAAAATACCTCTGAAATATGTTAGAAGGAATTAATTATCCTTTATAGCCTAACCTTTGAACAATAAAAACAGGGATGACAGCTTTGAAGATGCTAGTGTCATCAAAACTTCTCCCTTTGCATATATACTTTTCTTACTGCTTCTAACTTCTCTATTTTGTTAGATACTTATTATCAAGATATTGCTGCCAAATAATAAAACTAATTTTTTTTGAAATGGAGTCTCACCTGTTGTCCAGACTGGAGTGCAGTGGTGCAGTCTTGGCTCACTGCAACCTCCGCCTCCTGGGTTCAAGCAATTCTCCTGCCTCAGCCTCCCGAGTAGCTGAGAATACAGGTAAACACCACCACGCCAGGCTAATTTTTTGTATTTTAGTAGAGATGGGGTTTCCAATATTGCCCAGGCTAGTCTTGAACTTCTGAGCTCAGGCAATCCACCCGCCTCAGCCTCACAAAGTGCTGGGATTACAGGCATGAGCTACCACACCTGGCCCAAAACTAATTTTTTTAAAAACAGAGCAGTCACCTGCGAATTAGTCACATTAGAAAGTTACACAATAATCAACCACTTTGCCATAGCTCCAAATGGTGAACTACTAACCTGTACCCAGCCCTATCTTGACTTCATGTTTCAGGACTTCTAGCACATTTAGAAAGCCACTGCTGAGCCTGCAGAGAGAGAAGATGTCAAAACAAGGAGATCTATGTGGTTCCGACAGAAGAAGGACAATAGTAACAATGATGGTGATATCACTGAAAACTGTGCTTCCCAGTATATCAGCTCCAATGTTGACACAAACATATAGTCAAATCAGACCAGCCAAATCCTGGAGTAAACAGAATCAATAAAGAGACTGATCCTTGGTCCTTGGGCCAAGGTTAATCTCAGGTGGGCACAGAGTAGCAAGAGCCAGAAAAAAGTGCAGGGATCATTTGGGGAAAAAAATGAAATCAAACCTTGTAATTAATACAAAAGTCTTATTTGTCTTTAACATTTTTTGACCAACACATCCTTTTATGTTAGGAAGGGGAAATTATAAAGCATTACCTTTTCTCTATGCCTGGAATATTGTGTTACCCTGAATGAGTAGTGATTTGCAGGATCAAAGAAAGAGGAGGACAACTGGATAACGGGGTACAGCCTAATGAGTCAGGACCTGATCATTCAAATGCTGCTTCTGAAGACAGGAGCAAGTAGCAAGTAGGAGAGGTGGTTACGCTTAAGACATGTGCCACCTTTCCTTCTTTCTTTCTTTTCTTTTTTTTTTTTTTTTTTTGAGAGATAGTCTTACTCTTTACCCAGGCTGGAGTACAATGGCACAATCTTGGCTCACTGCAACCTCTACCTCCCAGATTCAAGCGATTCTCCGGCATCGGCCTCCCAAGTAGCTGGGATTACAGGCACCCGCCACCAAACCAGCTAATTTGTGTACTTTTAGTAGAGAAAGGGTTTCACCATGTTGTCAGGCTGGTCTCAAACTCCTGACCTCAGGTGATCCACCCATCTCGGCCTCCCACAGTGCTGGGATTACAGGTATGAGCCACCACACCCAGCCTGATGTGCCACCTTTCTTAAGAGACAAAGGAAAACTGAGGCAATCCTTAGAATTCCAAAAAAGACAGAAAGGTCAAAGTAGTCTGCTGTAAGATGCACATAACTAATTTCCAAAGCCCTGGTGCATACAGAATAAATCTCTCAGTTGTTAGAGAAAAATCAGCAGTGACCATTTAAACAGAAATGTGTGCTAAAGAAATTTAACTTCAAATCTCAATTTACAAAGCTAGATTATGCTTTAATTTAGAGGATATTAACATCCAGTGGGTGTTAAATCCTTCCACTATCAAGTAACTTGACCATAATTACAGTCACTAAGCTATAGACAAGATTCCCTGTTATGTGTCACTACTTTAAGTCTGAAAACTCAGAACCTTTGGGTCCCTAAAGCACTCCAGAAATATGTCACTGTGGCTCTCAGTGCCCTTCCCATAAAGACATGGATATGTATCTTTGTATTTTGCAAAGACCTTCGATTTTCAACTGTGAATGCCTTCCAGTTCTTTGCCTAGGAGGTTTCTCAGCTCTCTCCTGTCTGGAGGCTTCTCTGTCCTTGTTTGGAGAAGGTTAGAAGTTCCAGGGAATTAATGCTCTTCTCCACCCCCACCCAGAAACCCTCAGCCACAGTCCAGGAGCATTTGGGTTTGCTATCACTGCCAGCTTCCTCACTTCTTGGGCGGGATAACTTTGAGTTCTGTTTTGGACACTGGTTCCCTGAGTTTTCTGTTAAACAGGATTAAACTCTGGAAGCCCAAAGCGGTAACTTGCTTGATGATACAATCTTTACTGACTTCTTTCCCTTTTCTGTTTTACTTCCCTAAAGCTGTTTTCTAAGATCACACCCACAAGCATGAGTTTTTAACCTAGCATCGGTGGACTGGCATCATGAGATCTATGAATTCCCTGAAATTAGATGCAACATTTGCAATATCCGTGGACTTTCTTTTTTCTGAAAATACAGGCTGTAACTTATTTATTTGTTTGTTTGTTTATTCATTTTTCTGAGATAGAGTCTCACTCTGTCACCCAGGCTGGAGTGCAGTGGTGCAGTCTCGGCTCACTGCAAGCTCTGCCTCCCGGGTTCAAGCAATTCTCCTGCCTCAGCCTCCTGAGTAGTTGGGATTACAGGCGCACACTACCATGCCCAGCTAATTTTTGTATTTTTAATACAGATACGGTTTCACCATGTTGGTAAGGCTGGTCTCAAACTCCTGACCTCAAGTGATCCACTGGCCTCCACTTCTCAAGTGGATTACACTTGCTGGGATTACAGATATGAGCCACCGCACCCAGTTGATAACTTTCATTTTATTCATTTACAGATCTATAACCTTTCAAAAGGTTAAGAACCGGTTAATAAATAACACCTCTGTATTCTGGTGAATAGGACAAGGTCCTCCTGGGCTTGCCTGTGTGGGCTGGCATTCCATCAGGTTCAGCAGGGTGACATATATCATAGCGCAGTGACTTTGGCATGGCTGTGTTTCCTTCCAACACTACAGCACAAACAGTAATGGAAGTGACTACCCTCTTCCTGGAACTCCTGGCTGACCTATGGGTTCTTTCAGTACTTTCACTATACATTTTTTATGTTGTATTCCCTATTGTCCTTTTTTGTACAAACTCAGGAATTTCAGAAGATGCTGTGCTCTCCAAATGTCCTCTGAGATAAAACGTCCTCTACTCCCCAACAGCACGAGGAAATGTCAAACACAGAATAGAGGAGAGATCCTGGAAAAATGACTGAGGAAACAAAGGTATTTGGCTGCTAATCTGCAACCCAACCATTTGTAATCTACCAAATAATCATCGTCTACTTACGATAAATTAGAATTGGGACAATGTGCAATGGACGCTCCTCGTTCATGAAATACGTTCAGTTCTTCTGCGGAGAGGTAGCAGCCGTGTGCCATCACTGTCTGGAGAGAAGAGTGCCCTATGTGGAGTTTACCACTCACAAATGATTAAGTGGGTGCTCACTCGCAAGTTATTTTAGAGAGAGACCAAAGCTGTAGCTTGGCTGTTACCATCTTTACAAGAACATTTATGATGATCTAGATGTACAAATTTTCTGGGTACAAGTCATATCTCAGAAAAGACCTGTTAAAACCTTGTCTTACCAAAGTCCCAGCAAATTTGTGGAGTTTACTTAGGTTCTTTTTGTTGATCTATAAAGTAATGAGGGTTTGGTCCAGGTGATCTACAGCACAAGATATCCATCCAGATGGAAGATAACATGATTTTATCATCTCTGCTTTCGAAGACTGTCAAGCTACTTTCTTTTCTAAGTCTACCTGGTGAGCGACTGGTAGGGCTATGCTTGCTCCAATTCTAAAACAACTTTCTACAAGTAAAAGTCCCTTCTCAGTACGTGGAAGCGGTGAGAGTGATCCTGCAAAGCACTGTTCTTTATTTCTGCTTCCAGTTTCAATATAGCTGCCAATGGTTTTGACACTTTCAACTAAATAAACTTTAACTCGCCTGTTTATGTTTTCATTAAAAACTAGGAAATTTAACATCTTATAAGCATTAATTCAGAAAGTAAAGTTGATCTAAGAAAGTAGGCACTACACAAATATGAGACCTCTCTAAATTTTTAATCTTGGTAGTATTTATTTGTAGATTTTCTTAAATAAGACTTTACTCTTTCAAAATTATTTTTCCCTGAGGACAAAACCTATATATAACTTGCTTTCTCCTTTGAGAGGCATGGTTCAGTGACTACAGAATTATTATTAAAATATAACTTTCTTAATCTCTGTACAAATAAAATTAACATGCAAATATAAGGTTAATTTATTAAGTGTATGGAAATATATGTAAAGAATGAAAATTATGGCATAGCATTTACATGATTTATGCAGAGTATTAACCTTTCAGGTCAGTTATAGTCATATCTCCAGTCACACAGTCACTAAGAAATTATTTGCTACAGTAAACTCTCCATGCAGTTTGAACATTTCATTGAAGGCCAAGGCCAAGTGACACATTATTTTAATGAGGTCTCTTCACACATATTAATTTTAATTATAGAAGTAATGCATACTCATTTTTTAAAAGCACTCTTGGAGTATTTAAAAATAAAAAGCAAAAACTCCTTCTGCTTTGTCCCTCAGGAAGAGTCATTTTTAATACTGAATGTATGTCTCTCAGACAGTTTTTTCTAAGTATGCATCTATACATACATACATACATATCAAATAACATTACACAAACATTCTTCCTTGTAAGCCTGTATACTTCTTTCTTTGTGAATGCTGGATAAAATCCTATATATTTAATTATATATTAAACTTTAATATATAATTAGCATCCCTTTTTATATTACTTACAGAGTGAATTCTCAGAAATGCATCTGCTGACTCAAAGAAATGCACATTTACATTCTAATGGATACTGTTAAAATGTCCTTGGACCAAATGACATTCCCATCATCAATGAAGCCTTTCGATTTAATTAAGTAGGATGAAACTTCAGGCCTATTTTTAACTACACGTACACGCGCACGCACACTCACATACGTACACATACACACACACACACACACACACACACACACACACACGGTTTTACTCTAGTTTAAGAAATGTATACATATGTACCCCATAGATACATAAGCCTTCAGTGTACCCACAAACATTAAAAATTTAATTTTTTTTTAAAAAGAAATGTATTCATATCAGAAATCTGAAGATTACTATCAAGATTTTAAAACTTAAATATGCCCTACTTTACATAGATTGTGTCATGATATAAATCTTACCTTATTTGTCAAAAGATTGTTTTTATCATACACATCTGTGTAGTTTTTATAATTGGGGTATAAGTTTTTCACAGCTTCAACTTCATCACGATTTTCACTTATATGGCTCTACAAGAAAAGAAATAATATTTTCATTTTTTCTTCTGTAAAATACCATTCGAAATTACACTTCCCACCTCAAAATCGTATGAACGGTTTTTACTTGCCTATTTAAGGGACCACACAGAAAGGCAATAAAGATTGCACATGCATTTTATTCAAAACAATTATATACATCATATGTAATGTAATGTATATGACAAAGAAACTGAATATCATGAACCTGTAGTGTGTGTGTGTGTGTAATCTAAGATAAATTTTTCCAACAAATTCTTTTCAAATTCTAACCTACAACCATAAAAAATATAAAGTCCTTCTTGAAGATAGTCAGGCGCCTAGCAATCTGCCTCTTCTGGTGCTGGCCTTTTTTTTGTTTTGAGACATGGTCTGACCCTTTTGCCCCGACTGGAGTGCAGTGACACGATCTCCACTCACTGCAACTTATGCCTCCCAAGTTCAAGCAATTCTCCTCTCTCAGCCTCCTGAGTAGCTGGGATTACAGGCATGTGTTACCACGCCCAGCTAATTTTTGTGTTTTTTAGTAAGATGGGGTTTCACCATGTTGGCAAGGCTGGTCTCAAACTCCTGACCTCAAGTGATCCATCAGCCTCGGCCTCCCAAAGTACTGGGATTGCAGGTGTGAGCCACTGTGCCTGACAGTGCTGGCCATTTAAGAAAAGAGCTCAAGGTCCATCAAAAAGCAGACAGTGGAGTTCACTGGAATTTGAGTAAAGAGGGCTGGGTTGAAGCCCAAGTTCTGACAGCTGTGTCTCTTAGGGCAGGTCTTCTTTTCTTTGGACAGCCATTTTCCCATCTTTCAAAAAAAAGGGTGGGAGGTGGGGCTAGATGAGTGATTTTCCAAATTCTTTCAGCATTAAATATATTATTCATATAAAATTTCACAGAAATCCAATATATAGAAGGCATAAAAGCACTGCCCCTCAGGATACAGCAGGACTGAGACTCTGGGACCCTGTCCCCATTCTGTGCCCTTTGTTGGCTTCCAGAATGCGATCTTCTGCAGAAAAAGGTTTGAAAACAGCTGAGCTAGAAAATTCCACAGTCATCAAGAAGCAGCCCGTAAGATTCCACATGCAAGCCAAATAATAAGTCCTACTCCCCTACACTGAAAAAGGCCCCTAAGACTTTTCTCTAGGGCACCACAAAACCTAAGAGGGCATAATTAATACTTCCAAAAATGGCAATGCCATTTCTCTCTTTCCACAAGATAGAACACGCATAGCTAAATTTTTAAAAGAAAAAAATAGCAGCGTTCTGAAAACAGGTGTTTTTACCCAGACAATGAACTCCATCCCTGGCCTTGAGGAAATCCCAGACCATTGATAAAATGCATGGACACAGAAATAGAAGAAAGGACAACCTGATGATCCAAGTCATTTGCATAAATGTGAGTAAATGTGCATATATCCACATGCATCTCTCCAGCAAGGATAAACTTGATTTTGTTGTGCGTTCTTCTCATTTTATTTTTCATATGTTTTTAAATGGTCATTTGTGTTTTATTTTGTCAGCGACAGAAGCATTTTGTTTGCAAAGTGGAAACATCATGTAAGTTTGAATTTTATCTCCAGGAGATAAATGTGTGGGATTGAATCAAACATTCGAATATTATAGACTGCAAATAATAATAATAAGGAAGGTGAGAGCAGTTAATGGTTCCTAAGAAACTAGATTTGGGAAGCAAAAACCAAAAACACACCGATTTACAAAATGTTAAAGAATCAGTGTGTTGTCTCTTCCCTGATCTGACCTTTCTTATTAGACTATCACCTCCTAAGAGGAGAAATTTTAGTACAGTATGTAATTAAGCTTGAGCAGGGGGAGGGAAACTCTCAATTTTAACCCAGATACAAGCTTTAAAAAGTGTTTTATTGCAACAACTTAATGACAAAGTAAGATATACTTTTTTGTTCTGATTTTAAATTAAGAAACTCAGAATAATCGAAATTTTGAATGCTATTTTGTAAGGTGGAAATTAGGTTCTTTTTGCTTTACAAATAATAACTGGTTTCTCTAAGAATGAAGGTACAGAACACTGAGAAAGTATCAAGTAAAAGAGAAGTAGGAAAGCAATGCATTAAATGTATCCTACAGAGAATAAATAACAGTCTGCTATTGATCTTGCCATTACTTATAAAGATGTTCTTGTCTTTAGAAGATTGATTAGAAAACATTGAGGGCAGTTAAGGAACTTCAGGTTTCTCATCCGCAAAATTAAAGAATTAGATTAGGTGATATCTACAGGGGTCCTTTCACTCCTGTCAAGCTGTGATGCTAGGAGATCTCAGTTGAAGAACTAGGGATTACTCAGTAAAAGAACTAGAGATTACTGGAGATTATGATTTCAGGGAACTGAAAAATCTTGCAGGTCTGCACAGAGGCATAAAGAGAATAAAAATATTCACCTGAATGTGCAAATCACGGGTTTTAGCAATGTTGCCGAGTTCACCCATCAGAGTCTCAGAGCAGGACAGGGGAAAACGTGGTGTCACTATGGGCTTCACTCTAGGATACTGGAGAGAGTTAAAAACAATTTATACCTCCTTCCTTATACCATATACAAAAATTAACTCAAGAAGCATTAAAGACTTAAATGTAAAACCGAAAACTATAAAAACCCTAGAATGGCCAGGCGCGGTGGCTCACACTTGTAATCTCAGCACTTTGGGGGGTCAAGGCAGGCAGACCACCTGAAGTCGGGAGTTCAAGACTAGCCTCTCCAACATAGAGAAACCCCGTCTCTAAAAAAAAGACAAAATTAGCTGGGTATGGTGGCACATGCTTGTAATCCCAGCTACTCAGGAGGCTGAGGCAGGAGAATCGCTTGAACCTGGGAGGTGGAGGTTGTGGTGAGCAGAGATCGTGCCATTGTACTCCAGCCTGGGAAACAAGAGTGAAACTCTGTCTCAGAAAACAAATATACAAAAAACAAAACAAAACAAAAAACCCTGGAAGACAACCTAGGCAATGCCATTCAGGACACAGGCATAGGGAAAGATTTCATGACAAAGACACTAAAAGCAATTGCAACAAAGGCACAAATTGACAAATGGAATGCAATTAAACTAAAGAGCGTCTGCACAGCAAATGAAACTACCAACAGAGTAAACAGACAACCAACAGAATAGGAGAAAATTTTTGCAAACTATGCATCTTACAAATCTATGCATCTTACAAAAGTCTAATACCCAGCATCTATTAGGAACTTAGACAAATTTATAAGAAAAAAACAACCCCATTAAAAAGTGGGCAAAGGACATGAACAGACACTCTTCACTGTTTTTCATATGACTGATGCAGCCAACGATTATATGAAAAAAGGTCAACATCACTCGTCATTAGAAAATGCAAATCAAAACTGCAGTAAGATACAATCACATACCAGTCAGAATGATTATTATTAAAAAGTCAAAAAATAACAGATGCTGGTGAGGTTGTAGAGAAAAAGAAATACTTATATACTGTTGGTAGAAGTATAAATTAGTTCAACTGTTGTGAAAGACAATGTGGTGATTCTTCAAAGAACTAGAGACAAAAATAGCATTTGATCCAGCAATCATTCTATTATACAGACACATGCACACATATGCTTACTGTAGCACTATTCACAACAGCAAAGGCATGGAATCACCCTAAATGCCCATCAATGATAGACTGGATAAAGAAAATGTGCTGCATACACACTGTGGAATACTATGTAGCCATAAAAAAGAATGAGATCATGCCCTTTTCAGGGAAATGGATGAAGCTGAAGGCCATTATCTTAGTAAACAAATGCAGGAAGGGAAAACCAAATACTGCATGTTCTCACTTATAAGTGGGAGGTAAATGATGAGAACACAAGGACCCATAGAGGGAAACAACAAACACTGGGGCCTATTGGAGGGTGGAGGGTGAGAGGAGAAAGAGTATCAAGAAAAGTAACTAATGGGTACTAAGTTTAACATCTGGGTGATGAAATAATCTACAACAAACCCCCATGACACACATTTACTTGTGTAAACAAGCCTACACATATACCCCTGAACTTAAATTTTTTTTAAAAAAAGGAAACTATGGAGATCAGGAATATGAAGGGAACCTCCAAACGCATATCATATAGCAAGATGATGTTATGTCTTCATTTTGGGGAGAGTCCCCCATTCTAACAGTCAGTGGAAGTACCGGGTTTCATGAAAACAGCTCAAAGTGCAGAATAAAGGGGAATATGTTCTTCAGCACCCAAGTTCAACAAAAGATCCCATCCCAAAAGACAGATGCTCCTCTCCCGCCACATTAAGGCTCCTATAAAGGCTAGACTGGGTAGCCCTTATGAAGAGAATTGGAGGCTGAAAAATTTTGAGTGCTGGAGAGACTAAAAGGGAGGTGATAGCCTATTCCGTTTTATGAATACATCTTGTGGAGGCGTGCTGGTTACAGCCTTCCTGAGAATTCTTCAGTTTTAGGATTGGCTCTGGTGCCACAGAGGTGAGTGGACAAGCAGGAGAGAAGGCCTCATAGAGGGGTGGTGAGGATAAGAATCTACAAAGTTTCATCTAAATCTCCTAATGTTAGATTGAAAGAAATTTTAAGATTTCTTATGATTTCCAATCAGGCTTCAAAAGATGGTAAGGGAAGGGTCAGCCTTGCCAATCTAAAAGATTACTTGATGGAGCCACAGGCCAGCCTGTTAGGGGTGGAGGCAGGGAACAGCATTGTCTCCAAAGGCTCACCAACATCAGGGAACCACAATGGGGGGGTGCCTGCAGGCCATGTGAGGTGTCACACACAGGGGAACCAAGACAGCCAGTGGCAGAGGCATCAGGGCTGGGCACTGCCTGTGTTGCAGAGCAGGCCAAGGGCACAAGTGGCCAGAGCCAATGTTACAATGGCCGCCAAGCAGTCCCAACTTCCAGGTTCCACCAGTCAGCCCACGCCCATCAAGCCCTCTCCCTGCATCCCAGAAATCAATCCTATGAAATTAGAAGATCCCAGAGGTGGGTAAGGAAAACCACTGAGCAAGGGAAACCTCCCCTGGGACAGTAACTCTAACCAGGGGGGGTGACTAAAATTGTCCTGATAAAAATTAGATCAACTGAAAGCTTAGTGAACTTATGACTCAATTTACTTGCCCGACGAAATTTAATTTTTCTGTTGCATATAGGAATGGGGTTTGGGAGTCAAGAAAACTCTACACCATTTTAAGAATAAAGCAAACTTGATGTTTGCACACATGTGAATGATGTCTAATCAGATCCACTAAAATCAGTTAATGTTTCATGATTTCAAAACATATTTAAAACAAAGCACAGAGGGATAGGTACAGAGCTGCCCCAAAAAAGCAAAAACACCTGATGTCTGTTTCTGTAAGTTTGACTTTTTTTAGATCTCACAAATAAGTGAGATCATGCAGTACTGTCTTTCTGTGGTTGGCTTATTTCACTTATTGTAATGGGCTCCAGGTTCACCCACATTGTCACAAATGCCAGGATTTCCTTCCTTTTTATGGTTGAATATTTTGTATATATACATACACACTGCATTTTCTTTATTCATCTATCCTCGGACACTTAGTTGTTTCCGTATCTTGGAGATTCTGAGTGATGCTGCAATGAACATAGAGGTGCAGGTGTCTTTTCAAGATGCTGATTTTGCTTCTTTTGGATATACACCCAAAAGAGGGATTGCTGGCTTATGCGGGAAGATGATGGTCAGAGCGTACACATTTTTCAGTTATAGCATGAACAAGTTCTGAGAATCTAGTGTACAGTGTGGGTGGGAACAGATGTGTTAACAAATTTGATTCTAATAACCATTAAATAGTGCATACATATATGAAATCATCACATTGTACACCTTGAGTGGATACAATTTTTATTTGTCAATTAAATATTTTAAAATAATTTTTTAAACACTTCTGACTTCACTGAGCTGAATTGATGGGTCCATAGTGACATATCAAGCTCTAAGTAAATATTTCTTCATGCAGGGAATAAGCCAATCATACACAGACTAATTTCTTTCAAACAACGTTATGAATCCTACAACTAGTACAAAGGCAATTCAAAAGCGAACTGTGACCAAAGTTACTCACGTTCCTTTGAAGCATTTCTGACACAAATCTGAAATAAAGCAACAAACGGGTTAGAAAACTTGAGCATTTTCAAATAAACATCTTAAAAAGACAAGCACATGATTCTTCCATATCCTGATTTTCATGCAAACATTTTTAATGCTGCACATGTTCTACCACCACTAATTAAAGATTAACAAGTAGTAATTACTCTGCTTTCTTATTTGCAACCAGAGATGGAGTGCAAAATCACAGGGAAATGTAATGTTACCGTCTAGCATCAGTCGTGCTGTTCTCAAATATTCCCACAGCGCTCAAGCTGTTCTACTAGCTCAAGCTGTTTGGAGAAATTCTGCAATCCATTATGCTCTATGGATGTTAGAGTCATGAAGTCCTAAGCACCTGGAGGCTTTTAGAAGTCATGAAGCTCTTTACTTCTAATTCTTCTAAAGTAGAAGCTACTTGTTCCCACAATATCACCATTTATTTCCAAAGGCAGAGTCCTCTTGGGGAAGAACATGGAAGTAAAGTAGAAGGAACAGGCCAGAGGTGGTTGTGAGGTACGTGGGGAATGGGAGGGATGGTGATCCCACCAGAGTATGCCTGCAGGGATGGTGGCCTCTGTAAAGCCTATGAAACGGCTCCTTCTCCCCTGGCTAGGCAGCTGTAGTTTCCAGCCTTCTGGCATTCCTTTGTTTCAGAACAAAATACAAATTAAGAGGGGATATTCTAGCTCCCTATGTTAGCATCTTATGACCATTCCAGCATACATCCAGACAACTTTCCTGTTCTCATGGCAGCACGAAAGAATAGTGAGGGATGCATATACCACCTTAAGAAAACAATAAAAGATACCCAATTATGTAATTTTTTTACATGGTTTAATTACAAAAAATAATTTTTTTTCTTCTTTGTACCTTTTTGCGCTTCTCCAAGTTCTGTACCAGGTAAACACACATTACTTTGGTAACTTTCTAAAAAATGCTTTTGTTAACCTGTAAATGTAACCCATTTTTCCTAACTTCTTCTATAATATTTTATTTCACAAATGATTCACTTCTATCATCATTTTTAATTAACATATGCCATAGCAAGTATTCTTGCATACCCTCTGTTTCTCTCTCTTTTATTCTCTTTACTTACATTGACTATGAAGTGAGATCTGTGTCATTGCAGAAAGAACTTTTAATTTGGGGCCACAGACCCTGGTTTTGAATTCTGGCTCCACTACTTAACGCTGTATGACTGTGAGCAAGCCACTTAGCCTGAGTCAGACTCAGTTTCCTTATCATAAAAGACAGATGTTTCATGGAGATTTCTCTGAGGATCAAGTGTGGCACTACAAAGGAAAGCCCTTTGTAAATCATTAATGATTACTAAGTGTTGGATCAAATTCACCGTAGACCAGCTGACCCATTGCGCCAAACAGAACATTCTGAGTCACTATGTCCACATCCCAACTGGGTTATGGATAACAGTCCTTGTTTCCTCTTTCCATCTCTAACTCTATCAGTGCAGCACAGGAACTCACCTGTAAGACAAATCAAGACAAATGGGCTTTTTACCTCTCGGTTTCCTTGATCGATTCCTCAGTGGTCTCCTTGTATTCTGGAACACTGTCATTCAAATCCATGCAAACTTTGCCCACAAATGCCCGCTGTCCAAACTTATCTGTCAAGCATACACAAAAAGAACGTGAAGGCATGTTTGTTTCTGAAACAGTATTCTTTCTCAACTTTTTAAAACTGTTTTTAAATTAAAATCATTATGGAAAATATAAATGAAAATGTAAAAGATCATCCACCATCACACCACTTAAGAACAATAACCACCACAAACTCCCCACTATGTTCAATAAATAGTAAAAGTTTTCTATTCATCACTTTAACCCACTACCATCCCCATTCTCAGGCTGTCGGGCAATAATTGGGTGTTTTTAAGTTATTATTTCGTTTTCCCCTTTGCTTATACAGTGTGTCTATCTTTTCATTAAATGCACTACAGTCTTTGCTCTCATTTTATCACACGGAAAAGGAGCAAACAGCTTCGGGTCCTAAAGAAAGGCTCTCTTAGTCACTGACATAGCTACACTCAGTTTCTTCTCTTTCTTCCTTCTTTTCCCCCAATTTACAATCTCCCTCCTGTCTCCTACTCTACAACCACCCCTTGAATCTCTCTCTCCCTCTCTCTGTCATGATCTTCTTCTAGATAAAACACAGAATGGTTGAGGGATAAGAACGTGGGCACTGGAGTTGGACAGATTTGGACTGATTCCTCATTCCTCTGATTACTCCCAGTGGTGGATATTATTTGGTTAAGGTCTAAACCAATATATGTCCAATGTTCTCTGCTACAGGCGGGGCTGTGAGGAATACACACAATAATATATATAAGGTGTTAGGTACGTGGTTATCTAGGCAACATACTGCTACTATTCTCAACTGAAAGAATGTCAATATTATCTGTGGGAAATTTTACTCAGTCCCATTTGCAGCTCTCAGCACTAAAGAGCCTGATCCTCATCAGGGGTGGTGGAAGAATTCTATTTCAGCAAGAAAGTTGAGGTTGTATGGGACAATGGTAATTGTTTTTATAGTGTCTCCATCTCTGTCATAAGAGATTTTTAAAAACCTTTCTGCTTGTCTCTTTCCCCTGTAGTTCATTTTAATAACTGGCCATTAATCTTCCTTAAAATACTGCTTTGATCACATCACTCACACCTGGACTCAGAACCTTTTTTGGATCTTTGGTTCATATTTGAGCCCTTCCACAATCTGAACCCTCCCATGTGCCTACCTTCTTCTCCCACCGTCCCCAGGTGATGAATCCACTCCTCCAGTTACACTACTGCGGTCCCTGCATCCACTATTGACCTTCCTGTTCCCATGCCTGCGTCCATGTCATTTCCCCTATCTGGAAGATGGTGGGTCCTCTCCTCATCTTGTCTTTACTTCAAAGCCCAGTTTAAAGGCCCCTTTCATAAAGTCTTCCCAGATTTCCTAGTTCTGGGTTCTCTTTGCCTTCTCAAAAACTGTAATATTTATTTTCAGCATCACCCATTAGATCTTTTGTATAAGCAAACAGTGGCATCAGTGTATCAGCCAACAGTATTTATTGAGCACCTGCTTTGTGCCAGGCACTGTGCTGGGTAAAAGTTTTGGAATCATCACCCTAAATCCAGAATCAGCTCTTCTTACTATCTGTGCAACCCTGGGCATGTTGCCTACCTTCTGTGAACATTAGTCTATCCATCTGTAACGCGAGGACATCAGTAACCAGCTCAGAAGACTGTTTGCCACTGAACTAATCCTTACAGAGTGGCACACGCTAGATGTCTAGTAACAGCACAATACATGCTACTAAAGTTAGTAATCAATGTGTGTAGGTATTCTGTCTGGCTCCTCAAGGGCAGAGACTATTTTTTATCTCACTGTGTTCCTAGCATGTAGCACATGCTACATGCTAAGTCTAGCCAACAGTCACATTCACCATGTGTCTGCTGATATAAGAAACTGTTCCCACAGCTAGAATTAGTGAAGTTTCCCTTAAAAGCCCTGAATTAATACACAAAATTCAGACTCATATATATCATTCTGTAACCAAAAATTATTAAGTAAATAATCTGAGTACTCAGAAAATAGAAAACACTCTATCATATAGTTTTCTATTTTCTAAGTACATTAGAAAATTTTCTAAGGGCCACAGTGACAAACAGACACTTAATTACTTGTAAAAAAAAATGTAATGCCCATGTTCTAGCAATTAAAAGGCAGGTCTGCCCACAAGTACGTGTAAGTTGTTTGCCACGATGGTCTGGCTGTCTTTGCTTGATGTGCCCATAAATCATGCTTTCATTTGCTCACCTGTAATTTCAGCAAGGAGCAGAGATGAGTCAGTGTGAATTGTTCCAAAGTAACATGCTGTGGTTGTTCCATTCTTTAGTGTTCTCCTCTAAAAATAAATCACAAAAGCCATGGATCACGTGTGCTCAGAAAAGTCACATGGTATATCCAGAGGAAAACAGAATTTTAGTTTTTAATTTTAAACTGTTTTTATTTAAAGGTATACCAGCTTGATGTAGAATACAGTTAGGTAAATGGTAAAAGTATTTATATTCCAAACATTAGCTGGAGGAGAAGCTGATACTTCTGATTTTTCCTAGATTCACACAGTTCTGTGCTTCAGAATTCATTAAAATGTGATACTAATGAATTCCTTCTTTCTTAGGATTGCATAAGGATATCCAAATTTTATTGCATCTGGGAGTATATAAATAAAATTTTTCTTCTAGTACAGAATAAAAATATTCAGTCAGACTTTTAGCTCAACCTGGAAGACTGATCACATTATCTCTATCTCCTTTCCTTTGCAAATTACAACCCACATAACAGTAAAGGAGTACAAACGCTATTAACCCACAAGAAGAACATGAGAGGAGAGACAAAAGCAGAGAAAACATTTCAACATCTTCTTGGAAGACAAAAAACATGGACAAGAACCTGGGAGCAACGTGGAAACAAGGAGAGAAGTGTGTGGATCTTAGCAGGGGATTGGCTGGAAGTCTTTATGGGTATGATTAAACCCTGGCAGGAACCTTGTTGAAATCAGCCAACCACCCCAACCTGTTCCTTGTAGAAGAGATTTACTCTTTGAAGAAGCTGGATAGTATTTAAAGGCTACAAGCCCCCAAACACATGGTAGAGCAGAGGTTTAAGAGAAAATCTGGCTGACCTCAAGGGTACTCTGTTATTTTCCCCAGAATGCTACATGTATTCCTCCCACAACTCTTGGCAGAGGACTAAGGGATTCTTCTAGAGGAAATGAATGGCTCTAAAACAAAGACATCTTCCCAATGACGTTTGCAACCCAAATTCACTGCCTTCACTACTCATCGTATAATGAAGTTACCATCAACAAGTGCTACCTCCACCCAGATATTCCAATCAGCACCTTAGAGCATCACAGTACGAATGTATGTCCAGGGTCTGATAGACACTGGAGGGAATCTATTGTCAAAAAGATAAGGAGGGGGAGAAAGAATCTGGAAAAAATCTTAGAGAAAACATAATCTATAAGATCAGAAGAAATCCCTGTTTAAAAAAAAAAAAAACAACCCACTGTGACTCTCATGCTCAAAGAAATAAGACACTATTGCACCCACAAAACAAGAACAGAATGCTATGAAAATCAGAGAACAAGCGCTCTCCAAAAGTAAAAATATTATAACTGAAACGTGGACGCCAATGGGAGGGTTGTAGGATAAATTCCAAGACAGTTTCTCAGGAAAAGGAAAAGATGAAAATCAAAGGTGAGAAGGTAAGAAAATTAGGCTCAATGAGACAGTTCAACATGTAGAATAAGAAATCTTAAAATAATTTAATAAATGGAAGGAACAAAAATATTTGAGAAATAATATTCCTCTCCAAAATTAAAATCCTCATAGAATTCTCAGCACAGTGAATAATAAAAAGAGAACCCAAAGTAAGGCATATAATTGTGAGATATTAAGTCTTTGTAAGTAAAGGAAAAAAAACTGGTCACAGATAAATGACAAAACTCAAAATGACACTGGATTTCTCACTAACAGTGCTGGAAGCAGAACAATGCCTTGAAATTCAACTCATATATATCATTCTGTAACCAAAAATTGTAAGTAAATAATCAAAGTACTTAGAAAATAGAAAACACTCTATTAGATGGTTTTCTCTTTTCTAAGTACTTCAGAAAATTTTCTAAGGGCCATAGTGACACACAGACACTTAACTGTTTGCAAAAACATTGCAATGCTCATGTTCTAGCAATTAAAAGGCAGGTCTACCCACAAGTACATAGAAGTTGTTTATCGCAATAGGAGTTTTTGAGGTTTTTGGGGGTTTTTTTGTTGTTGTTGTTTTTAAAGAGTCTTGCTTTGTCGCCCAGGCTGGAGTGCAGTGGCTCCCTGCAACCTCTGTCTCCTAGGTTCAAGCGATTCTCTTCCCTTAACCTCCCGACTAGTTGGGACTACAGGCACCTGCATCACGCCCAGCTAACATTTTGTATTTTTAGTAGAGACGGGGTTTCACCGTGTTAGCCAGGATGGTCTCGATCTGTTGATCTCGTGATCCGCCTGCCTCAGCCTCCCAAAGTGCTGGGATTATAGGTGTGAGCCACCACACCCAGCCAGGGGTTATTTTTAACACCGAATTTTATACTCTGGTAAATTATCAATCAAGTGTGAAGGCAGCATAGAAATATTATTAGATACTGAATGGCTTGAAAATTTTACTCTCCATGAACTCTTTCCTAGGAAGCTTTTAGAAACTGTCTTCTAGTAAAACACGAGAGTAATCTAAAGAAAAGTAATTCCTGGATCCAGGGAGTGAGCACTAAACACAGGAAAGAGGCAAAGAGAATGCCAAGGTTACAGTACTTCCAGAGAGAATGCTGATCAGAAACAAGACAATGAGAGGAGGTGAGAAGATCTTCAAGAAAGAAAATGGAACTGATATTGCCTGATCTGGGTAAACACTTGGAAAAAGGACTAGGGGACTGAGTACGTTGGGGCATGTCATTAGCAGAAGCTTTTTTTTTTTTTTTTTTTTTTTTGAGACGGAGTTTCACTCTTGTTACCCAGGGTGGAGTGCAATGGCATGATCTCACCGCAACCTCCGCCTACTGGGTTCAGGCAATTCTCCTGCCTCGGCCTCCTGAGTAGCTGGGATTACAGGCACGCGCCACCATGCCCAGCTAATTTTTTGTATTTTTAGTAAAGACGGGGTTTCACCATGTTGACCAGGATGGTCTCGATCTCTTGACCTCGTGATCCACCCGCCTCAGCCTCCCAAAGTACTGGGATTACAGGCTTTTAAAGTCCAGAGGAAAACCTTCCGGACAGTCGCTCTTGCTTACATTTTGCCTGTTATTAGCTATGTGACCTTGAGAAAGTTGCTTACATTCCATGTTTCCTCCTTTGTGAAATCAGAGGGTTTTCTTGACTAGCACAGACACCAGAAGCTCAAGTGTCTGCAGGATCAAAACAGTTTTGAGTTAAGATAACAGGGAGGAACATGCCATGCCTTAGACAGCAGCCTCTAATCAGATCCCGTGTGTTACATTTTTGCTGTTGTTATTTTGGGTTTTGGTTTTTGACAGGGTGTTGCTCTGGGATGCAGTGGTGCTGTCATACATCACAGCTCACTGTAATCTTGAATTCTTGGGCTCAAGAGACCCTTCCTCCTCAGCCTCCCAAGTAGCTGGGACTACTGATGCATGCTACCACACCTAGCTAATTTTTTTTCAGACAGGCCCTTCCTATGTTGCCCAAGTTGGTCTTGAACTCATGGCCTCAAGTGATCCTCTTGCCCTCAGACTCCCAAAGTTGTTGGGATTACAGGCATGAACCACTGCACCTAGCCCAGTCAATTCTTTTAAAAAAGTAAATGAGGATTCAGTAACATTGGTTAGTCCCAAAAGTCAAAAGAGTTTGGAAACCTGGATTTTTATGTCAATTTTTCCAAATTTTTTTTTTTTTTTTTTGAGACGGAGTTTCGCTCTTGTTACCCAGGCTGGAGTGCAATGGCGCGATCTCGGCTCACCGCAACCTCTGCCTCCTGGGTTCAGGCAATTCTCCTGCCTCAGCCTCCTGAGTAGCTGGGATTACAGGCACGCGCCACCATGCCCAGCTAATTTTTTGTAGTTTTAGTGGAGACGGGGTTTCACCACGTTGACCAGGATGGTCTCGATCTCTTGACCTCGTGATCCACCCGCCTCGGCCTCCCAAAGTGCTGGGATTACAGTCGTGAGCCACCGCGCCCGGCCAATTTTTCCAAATTTTAAGACAATTTTCACCTACAAAAAAGATCTGGCTGCCAGTAGAGATGTTTAGAACCTGTTAGTTACAGACAAAGATGAGCTCTCCATTACAAATCTGGGTGAAAAGCCAACACCATGACAAAGGTACCAAATTTAATCTCCAATGACTAGAAAAGTATGGGTCCTAGGATGTGCTCAGTAAATATTTACTGAATGAACTCCTGAAGAATCAGAATTACTAAAACAAGAGACATAAAATGAACTAAAATTAGCATCCTTCAACAAATAGGACAGGATGTTGTATCTTTGAAAGAGGAGCAGGTTATTATAAATAGTAAGAGTGAATTAACGATTTTATAAAATTGGGCCATACCATTTCCTAAGAATGTAGTATGAAAGAAAAGTTCAGAGACATGAAAAAAGAACCAGAAGTTTCAACATTTTTCTAATAGTAATTATCAAAAGCGAGAATAGATTGGAGAGAGGAATGTACTCAGAAAGAGAAAAAGAAATAACAGAATTCCTAGAACAGAAGGAAGACAGGAGTTCTCTTATTGAAAGAACTATGTATTAAAGAGAATGGACTGAAGAATTAAACTGAGAATGAATTGAGATCAACAATTATAATTTCAGAATATCAGGAATGAAGGAAAAATCTCAAAGGCCAGAAAATTAACCAGAAAGAAATGAGAATCAGATTGACGTTAGCACATTGGATGCTGATAGATAAATAATTTTAAATAGAATTCTCTCTACAGCTAAGGCCTGTTCAAGAATCAAAAAAAAAAAAATAATAAAGCTATTTTTGATAATTCTAGGTTTTACAATGTTTATCACCCATTTGATTGGAAAGAATTGTCAGAGGATATATTCCAACAAAACGAAAAATGAATGAAGACAGTGTCCAAGTAGCAAAATAAAAAGCAAAGCTCATAGTTAAATTATTATTATTTTTGAGATGGAGTCTTACACTCCCCAGGTGGGAGTGTAATGGCACAATCTTGACTCACTGCAACCTCCGCCTCCCAGGTTCAAGCAATTCTCCTGCCTCAGCCCCTTGAGTGGCTGGGATTACAGGCACCCACCATCATGCCTGGCTAATTTTCATATTTTTTTAGAAGAGGTGGGGTTTTACCATGTTGGCCAGGCTGGTGTTGAACTCCTGACCTCTGATGATCTGCCCGCCTCAGCCTTCCAAAATGCTGGGATTACAGGCGTGAGCCACCACACCCAGCCACACACTAATTTAATTTGCCTAAAGCTTTTCTTTCAACAAGAATGAACTAAAAACGCTAGAAAATTCAGGAACTGCCCTAACTACAGTAAAGGGACAGGACAGGGAGAGCCCTGAGAAAGGGAAGAAGGGAGGGAGGAGGAAACCCAAAGCTACTCCTGTTTATTCCCACTGAGCTCAGCCCACTGAGTAGGCTACACGTCTAGTTAACACATCTCAACGTTGACCTTTAAACAGATTTCAGCCATACCCTCAGCATCTCCTACTTAAGTTTGTGGGCCCATTCATTCATTATCAGAAACATAAGCAACAAGATATGTACTCTGCAATTTTTTTTTTTTTTTTTTTTTAGACAGAGTCTCACTCTGTTGCCCAGACTGGAGTGCGGTGGCCTGATCGTGGCTCACTGCAACCTCCCCTTCCCAGGTTCAAGCATTCTCATGCCTCAGCCTCCCAAGTAGCTGAGATTACAGGCATGTACCACCATGCCCAGCTAATTTTTGTATTTTTAGTAGAGACAGAGTTTCTTCATGTTGGCCAGGCTGGTCTCGAACTCCTGACCTCAGGTGATTCACCCCCCTTGGCCTCCCAAATTGCTGGGATTACAGGCCTGACATCAAATACTTAAACCACCTCCGCGCCCAGCCCAACATCAAATACTTAAATCTCTGATGTAAGAAATCATTTATATGGGGTATTGCCTGGAAAATATACAGTCCTTGATATTCTCTCTCTCTAAACATAAAAAATTTATCTATCTGGACTTTTTGATAATATAGCATCTTTACAATATGTATTTTGGGCTGGGCATGGTGGTTCACGCCTGTAATCCCAGCACTTTGGGAGGCCAAGGCGGGTGGATCACCTGAGGTCGGGAGTTCGAGACAAGCTTGGCCAACATGGCAAAACCCCGTCTCTACTAAAAATACAAAAATTAGCCAGGCGAGCTGGTGGGTGCTTGTAATCCCAGCTACTCAGGAGGCTGAGGCAGGAGAATCACTTGAATTTGGGAGGTGGAGGTTGCGGAGAGCCAAGGTCGCACCACTGCATTCCAACCTAGGCAACCAAAGCGAAACTTCATCTCAGAAAAAAAAAAAAAAAGGCAGCTGGAGTAGGGGAAAAAATACGCTTTATCTTAAAAAATCTGTTTTTCAAAATTGTAAAGGCAGTGTAAATTTCATAGCTGATTTCTCTTTCTGGGTCAGTTTCTGAAATGTGAAGTCAAATTCACGACTAACAAGTGCATGGACCCCCACAGTAGACATCGGTTTCTTGATTTTAGTTTGGTTTTCCTCCCCGCTTTTTTTTCTTTGCCTTGATTTCATGACTCATTTTCTTTTGTTGTATACTACGCAATTTTAAGCTATCTCACATCGTTTTTAGAACAATGTGAGGTATAAATAAATTTTGAGAATAAAGATTTGGTGTGGTTAACACCATTCATTAACACAATGCGCCAGCTACTTTATACACAGCTTTAGTCCTTCTCAGCTTTTCTAATGTCATGTGGCGCATGCTAAATATGTAAGATCCACAATTGCACTGAATTTATAATTACGTGAGGCAAGCGTATAAATGTTAGCACTTGCTTTTACTCTTTAAGACTGGAATTATGCCAGACCAAAAAAACTGGCAAGATGGTTAGGTCAGTTGATGTGGAGGGCCTGTAATACCGCCACCACTGCATGCAGTGAACCCTTAGGAGGAAAATCATCAATGGGCCCAACAAAAATCCATGCGTGTTCAGACCAAGTGCGCTGAACACCAAGACGTAGTGGCCAGATAAGAAGGCATTTGTGCTTCAGCTCCTTACTGCAGAAACTGTTTCTGATTCCTGAATGGATTATGATTCTGGGCATAGGATGGAGTATAAAGAAACGAACTGATTTTCCTGAAAGAAGAGAAGGAAGGACACTTTCAGAGCTTTCAACATATGGCTGGCACACACTACTGCCACTTTTCAATGACTGTACTAGCCCCAGAGTTCCCTCTAGCGGTGTCAGTGCTCAAGTCACATTCTCACGTGCCATGCAATATGGGACCGTTGTATTTTCCTTCCTTGCAAAACTCCCAGAATAGCATGATATCCCTTCTAACAGTAATTTAAATTTTTAATTTTAAACTTCCTTGGGTAGTTTTGAAGCAAACAAAGAGAGCTCTAACCATGTGCCAGGCACTATTCTAAGAACTTCACAAATATTAACTTGCTTAGTTATCATGAGAATCCTGTGAAATAGGTACTATCATGATCTCTATTTTTTACAGATGGGAAAAGTGAGTCACATAACTTTGCAAAGGTCACATAATGAATCCATATGTTCCTTTGAACAGCATTATGGATTGGCAGGAGTAGGGAAACACACATATTCATTAAGCCCAAATTTGGTAAAGTAAAACACAGGAAGGAAAAGCGTAATGTAAACCCACCAGACTGGGGATTTGGAAACTTGGATTCAAATGTTCTCCTTGCCACTGACTAGCTGTGTAGGTGAGGTGGTCACAAACTCACTGGGCTGTGAAAAAGAAAAAAACTTTAAAATTCTCTAAGGCCCATCTTAGGCTTAACTGCCTAAGCTTTATAACTTAAATCTGTCCCAGGAAACTGATGGTTCTACAGATGACCAAACAGAATACCACACTCACACACAAGATACTTACGACAACTCTGGTATATACTTCTTCCGCAAAGTCGATGTTCTGGAATCTGTGTTCTGTAGGAAATGTGTACTTGGTCAGCCAATCCAAGAGTGGCTGGTCTACATTACTTCCAGAAAAGGAATACTGAGAGGCATGGATATGTGTATCAACCAGCCCAGGCATGAAGAACTCACTGGAAATTAAGATGAGAGAAAAAGTATTTAACAGTATCTTCAGCTATTTTCCATATTTTAAAATCACATTTTCTCTCAAGCATGATTCCACTGTTCACCCCATACAGGTTTATAGGTGATACAATCAGACAACTGTAAATTCTCCAATCATTTAAAGGCCAGGACATAAAAATGAAGCTCTGCTAGGAGAGATATAGCTCCTAAGTTGGAATAGTTAGTGGGGGGTTAACCAGTGGTGACGAAGGGAGGGAAAAACACAGCACTGCGCAGAAGCAAAGCAGTGGAGGCACAAGACAGGAGGGAAGCTCTGATTGAATCCTATGACTTTGTTCCCACAACTGATGGTTGTAGGTCAGACAGCAAGAAGGAAGAAGAGGTCTTTAAAACCTCAGAGTCATGCTGAGGAATGTGCACCGGAGTCACTCAGGGCAACTGGAGATGAGAAACAGACTGGCTGCAATTTTATGCAATTTTAGACTCTGCAGTCATCTTCATCTTGTCTGACTACAAGAAACCTAGTCTTTTCCCACGTGTTATAGAGACTGAGTTCTGAAATAGAAGCAGCAAGAGCAAGCTGGTTAGGGACAGGCAATGTTAGGAGATGGACCACAAATGGGCAGTGGTGGTCACATAACTCTGAAAAGGGAGTTACGATGCTGTGACAACCATGCTCAGGATGCTCTGATCACCAATGCTGCCACCCTGATCCAACAATTACTATCCATATTTCTATTAATTTTTAAAATTAGAAAGTTCTGGAAAGTTTTCAGAGGCACTACCCACAGAATCGAGGCAGCCCGGTGCTGACAGACACTTAAAGCTTTTCTAAAGAGCTAATCCAGTTTACCAGTCACTATTAAGTGTCCAACCTCATCCAAACAGATATTTGCCAAAAGACGGGATGGGATGCTCTACTGCCACCATTAGCCTAGGTAAAAATCACATAAGCAACTTGAACTTGAAGCCTGACATCACAAGGAATTCCTCATGCTATCAAATCAAATGTATACATACCACCTAACTATAAGCCAAACAACGTCATGAGTAACTCTAAATGCTGTATTTTAAAACAAGAGCAAGGAATGGCAAACTCAGTGGTCATCTTGATTTTGTCTGACTACAAGAAAGCCTCTATTTCACATGGAAAAGACTAGCTTTTTTGTAGTTAATTATCATAATAATGATGGTGACAGCGGCTGATGTTTCCTGAATACGCACATTCACTAGCACTAGCACAGCATTCTAGGTACATCATCTCACCCGTGGGCAGCAGTTGGGTTAACTGGACACATTCTGGTTTTGGCTTAGATCTGAAATCAGGTTTCACCATAACTCAGCAGTTAGATATTAGACATATTACTTAAAAAAAAAATCTTGGCTGAGCAAGGTGGCTCATGCCTGTAATCCCAGCACTTTGGGAGGCCTAAGTGGGTGGATTATGAGGTCAGGAGATCGAGACCATCCTGGCCAACATGGTGAAACCCCAACTCTACTAAAATACAAAAAACTAGCCGGCGTGGTAGCACACACTTGTAGTTCCAACTACTTGGGAGGCTGAGACAGGAGAATCACTTGAACCCGGGAGGTGGAGGTTGCAGTCAGCCGTGATCATGCCCCTGCACTCCAGCTTGGTGAAAAAAAAAATTATGTGTGACTCGGTTTCCCCTTATGTAAAATGGAGGTAGTAGTAACATCATAGGGCTGTCATGAGGATGTACAGTATATAAGAAAAATGCCTAGATAATGGAAAACATCAATAAATGTTATTGATGATGATGATTACGTAATGCTCACAAGAGACTTACAAAGTAGGAGTACTGTTACCCTCCTTTACGTAAGGGTAAGCTAAAGCTGAAGTAACTTGAAAAAAAGTAACTGTTAACTAGTCAGCTTTGAAGCTGAGATTCAAACCCAGGCAGTTTGTCTGTAGGCTCAGTACTCTTGGTAACTATGTTCCATGCGATGGAATTGTTAATTCACTAACTATGGAAATAAAGGAGAATGACAACATTGAAGGACAGCAAGAAGGAGCATTAAGTGGGCCTATAATGTGGGAAGCCCTCAGAAAGGGAGGGTGGAATATGGATTTCTCTCAGGTATCATCAGTCACTGACGTCTCCACAGTGTCAGTCCTTCAGGCCTTTGCTTTCTCCCCCATCATAAAATGGAATGGCAGTGAAACTTCATGCAGTTACATTGTTTAACCAAATAATATTTCCCAAATGTCTACTTTGTTTAAGAAATTTTGCCAAGCCCTGCGGAGACTCCAGGGAAGAATAAGGCATACTGTCCTCAAAGACTTTATAATCTAGTTGAGGAGATTAGGGGTGAATGAGGGAGAGAGAGATCAAGGAGGAGGAAGAAAAAGGAGGAGAAAGAAAAAGGGGAAGAGGAAGAGGAAGAAGAGGAGGAAGAGGGAGAGGAAGGGGAGGAGGAAGAGGAAAGAAGACAAAGAAGGAGGAGGAAGAGAAGGAAAAGGAGAAGGAGAAGGTGGAGGAGGAGGAAGAGGAG
This sequence comes from Sapajus apella, assembly GCF_009761245.1. Classification (NCBI taxonomy): domain Eukaryota; kingdom Metazoa; phylum Chordata; class Mammalia; order Primates; family Cebidae; genus Sapajus; species Sapajus apella. The sequence continues at coordinate 12,718,668 of NW_022436964.1, forward strand.
AAAAGAAAAAAAAGAGGAGGAGGACAGGAAAGGAGAAAGGAGGAAATTGAGAGGTAGATCTGGTCAGACATAAAAAGTCTTAGAGAACAATTTCACTTCTATTTACGCAAGTGAAATAAAACATAGGTTTACAAAAAGAATTTTACGAGAATGTTCATAGACGTTGTATGCATACTAGCCCCAAACTGGAAGCAATGTAAATATCCACCACAAGAAAATATGGATAAACAAACTGTGGTTCAATGTAATACTCTTCAGCAACAAAAAAGAGTGAACTGATATACACAACAATATGAACAAATGTCAAAAAGATTATATTGAATAGAAGAATCCATACACAAAAGAGTACATATTGAGCTATTCTATTCATATGATGTCCAGAAACAGTCAAAAGTAATCTATGTGAGAGAAAACGATATCTGCCTATGAAGGGCTGTAGAGACTGGAACTTTCTAGGATAACAATGTTTTACATCTTGATTGGTGTGCTGGTCATGTGAGTATACACATATTTGTCAAAACTTATCAAATAATGTATCTGAGATCTCTGCATTTTGCTGCATAAAGATTGTCCCTAAAAGCTGCTGGAAACACTGTGGACCCCTCGGTGATGACTGAGCAACCCCAAGCTTCTGGAAGAATTGGCAAAACCCAAGCTATCTGAAATAACTAGAAAAAATTGTTGTTGATTTTAAACCTGTGAATTCTCTTAGAATCTGGTTTCCCTGAAATGAGTTATTTGCTTTGTGATGCTTGTTACTTACGGTATCGATTACATTTGAGAAAATGAAGAATAATGTGAAAAGCTGAGCTGTAACTTGTAACTTTGGCTCTGCTGAGCTGTTCTTGGAAAAACAGGAACTCTGTGAAATGGACAAACCACATAGCCTGACTGAGAGAGATGACAGCACGTAATAAGCTTCTCATTGCAGAGAGCCTATAAACGGACATGTAATGGAGAGGCTTATTACCTAGATTCCTTTCTCAGGAAAGGCATATTAATTATGGCCCTAGAAAGGGAATGCGACCCTTATGGAGAGCCTATAAATGGACACATGATGGGTGTCTCTTTAGAGAGAAACCTCTGTGGTGGAGATAAGGATGTAAAAGTCTTTCTTCTCCCGCCGTTCCTCCAGGCCTGTATGGAGGCCCCCCTCCTCCCTCAGTTTTGTGGTCAGGCTGGCTGTCCTGTGTCAGATCCTTCTCCCCCTGCAGCTGTGAGCCCAAGGCGTTTCTTGCTGATGATTATAAGTTTACATTTAACCTCTATTCTTGCTAAGGTGTATGGTTTCTATGCTGACATTGGGATCGTTGTGCACCAGTTTGGCAAAGGTATTCTTTTTGTATGATCATCACTGCAATGCTGTGTGGCCTCAATCCTCCTCCCTTATGAAAAGAGCCTAATAAAAAACTGAGGTTTTCAGGGAAATTGTAGACATCCACAGAGCAGCATTATGTGGTGTCTCCCCTGGGCCCAGCTTTAAGGAAAACTGTCTCTTTGTCTTTTTTTTATTTTTCACTGACCACTCGATCACTTTGAGAGATCTTGAATCCACGTTGTTATATTGGGAGCTGGTCTTCCATAAAAAGCAACAAAAAAGTTTTTTAAAGGGTCTTGAATACTCAATTTAGTGAATTAACACACATGTGTTATTAGGGAGCTAAGACAAAGGGAATTATGAGAATATGTGTTTGTGTTTTGTTTTTTATTGGCAGACTATGACATATTGAGCTTAGGGTTTAGGATGATGAATCTGGGGATGGTGGCCATGTGTCAAGTGACTCTGCAGTCTCAAATACGGAGGTTTTTAAATAAAAACCATGGTGATGGATACAGAAAGGAAAAGCATGAATACGAGAAAAAAAACTTGATCTTTTATTAGCTCTAAGAAACAAAAGAGAGAAGTCAGTCACAGCAAGTTAAGTTTTGTGTATTTTTTGTTTTCTTTTCTTTTTTGGTTTGAGATGAAGTTTTGCTCTTGTTGCCCAGGCTGGAGTCCAATGGCAAAATCTTGGCTCACAGCAACCTCTGCCTCCCAGGTCAAGCAATTCTCCTGCCTCAGCCTCCCAAGTAGCTGGGATTACAGGCACCCACCACCATGCCCAGTTAATTTTTTTGAATTTTAATAGAGACAGGGTTTCACCATGGTGGCCAGGCTGGTATCGAACTGCTGACCTCAGGTGATTTGTCTGCCTCGGCCTCCCAAAGTGCTGGGATTACAGGCGTGAGCCACTGCACCTGGCTGTAAGTTTTTGAGCACATGAGCCTGACCATATGACATAAAGAACAGAGAATCTAGAAGGAAAGTCTGTTTTTTAGGGAGAGAGGGTTATGATGCCACACTAAACCTAGTGTCAAAGTGTGACCTCCAACTGTCCAAGAAGTAACTGGGGATGTGGGACAAGAGGTCACATAAGAGTTAAAGAAAGGATTCAGATTTGAGGGTCCTCTCTATACAGGTAACACTAGAAGTTGGCGATGCCAGAGATCTCTGTGGAAGAAAGAACAAATCAAAATCTTACGCAGCACCTTCCACTCAGGAGTAAGACTGAGCAAGAGAAGATCGGATCAATCTTGGCAGAGTTACTGTCAGGAGGATAGAGGGAAACCAGGATGGAGAGGTGTCAGGGACAGCAAGGAAAGGACAGTCAAGAAGGGGCAGGGCAGTGATCGGTGCCAAAAACTGCAAAGGTCAAAAATGTGTGGCCTCAGGAATAAGTCGAGACCCCAGTGCAATCAACAGGGGAGACACCCAGTTTCGGAAGGATTTAGTTCTTCATTTAAAACACACTCACCGAGTCTCTAGCATGCTTTGGTTACCGCACTAAGTGCTAAACCATGGTGTTTGAGAAAGTCCTGTGCAGACGGAGAGCTCCCTTTTAAAACATTTGGTAGTGAAAGTTAGGATGCAGAAGAGTTCAAGTCACTGCGTGTTTTTCACGTAGGGAAATGAGCACGTTTGTCGTAGCTGAGATGAGAGTGAAAGATGATTCAGACTACAAAGTCTTCAGAGGCAAAAGAAGCGCAATGATTTATTGCATCTGAAGTGTGATTTTTTTTTTTTTAACCCAGAAAAGTTACAATCCTTTTTAGGAAATGGGAAGCATTGTGAAATGATTATTAATAGAAAGATTCCCAGAATAAAGGTTATAGTCCAGGATTTATATATAAGTAATATATATTTATGTGATAACATCGGTACACACAGAAGCATGGAATATGAGTGCACACGAGATTAGAGGTCAGTGAGCCCATCTATTCATTTTACAGAGAGAACAAAAGGAAGAACTGGGATGGCAAGTTTATCTTCAACTTGCAATTTGTTGGTGGTTCAGCCAGATTCAAACTCAGTTCTCCGCTCACAACATCACTTACAACTAAATTGTAGCTACTAAAAGCCCAACTGCAGGCAAAGCAGAGAAGAGACACGGAGGCTGCGGCAAAAGGTAAAAAAGCTCTCCTTTCTCCCTTCTTTACAGCTTTCCTCTTCTCGCGTTACTTAATCAGCACCATAATTTCCTCAAAGAATCTCAACTTCCCTGAGATATTACAGATCTGCAGTGTTGGCCAAGCCATATCATAACCTGACCAAACATGTATACATATACATACATATATATATGCTTATGAGAACCACCCATCTTCTCACCAAATGGAAAACATGAATAAAGTGTTAAAATCAAAACACAATATAGGTGTGTATCAATACATGTGTGAATTGCCCAAACCATCATCACCCTCATCAACCTGCCCTACCCATAAAGTAATAGGCTCATGGGCCTGGGAATCCAGGTTATTTGAAAGTGACAATTCCATTGCATAGAAAGAAGCATGGCTGTAAAACAAACAACATCCTGTCTTTATTTAAAATGTTGGTATTTTGACCTTCATGAGTTTTTGCATTAATTTTTTTTTTGAGACGGAGTGTCGCTCTCTGGAGTGCAATGGCGTGATCTCAGCTCACTGCAACCTCCACCTCCCAGGTTCAAGCGATTCTCCTGCCTCAGCCTCTCAAGCAGCTGGGATTACAGGTCCTGCCACCTCACTCAGCTAATTTTCATATTTTTAGTAGAGACAGAGTCTCACCATGTTGGCCAGGCTGGTCCTGAACTCCTGACCTCAAGTGATCTGCCTGCCTCAGCTTCCCAAAGTGCTGGGATTACAGGTGTGAGGCACCGCACCCAGCCATGCACTAATTCTTTTATTTTAAAATATTGCCTTAAAGTATTTGTCTTGATTACTGAGTTTTTGCCCTTCCCCCGCTGCCTTTAAATTTTGTGCCTGAGGGAAATGCCTACTTCCCTCATCCTAATCCTGGCCCTGCAAACCTGTTCTCCGTCCATGGCCACCGTCTGATTCACTCCATAGCACTGTCCATGGTACTCCAGTTGTGATTTTCCTTTTTAAAACATCCACACAGTACTGAGGTAGACCTGTAGGTACACTGTGTACTGGGCCAAGTCTATTAAAAGCTGTCTGAGACATCCTTTTACAGTACTTTAATCGTGACTTAAATTCAACTGCACATAACTTGTGTGCTTGATATAAGAATCTCTTTGCATTTCAAATATAATTTTTATTTAAAGACTTTGGGCTTCTACTAATTTTTTTTCCCCATTTATTTCTTTTATTGCATTTTAGGTTTTGGGGTACATGTGAAGAACGTGCAAAATTGTTGCATAGGAACACATGTGGCAGTGTGATTTGCTGCCTTCCTCCCCATCACCTACATCTGGCTTTTCTCCCCTTGCTGTCTCTCCCCAGCTCCCCACCCCCACTGTCCCTCCCCTATTTCCCCCCAACTGACCCCAGTGTGTAGTGCTCCCCTCCCTGTGTCCATGTGTTCTCATTGTTCAACACCCACCTATGAGTGAGAACATGCGGTGTTTGATCTTCTGCTCTTCTGTCAGTTTGCTGAGAATGATGGTTTCCAGGTTCATCCATGTCCCTACAAAGGACCCAAACTCATCGTTTTTGATGGCTGCATAATATTCCATGGTGTATATGTGCCACATTTTCCCTATCCAGTCTATCGTTGATGGGCATTTGGGTTGGTTCCAGGTCTTTGCTATTGTAAACAGTGCTGCAATGAACATTCGTGTGCACGTGTCCTTATAGTAGAACAATTTGTAATCCTTTGGATATATACCCAGTAATGGGATTGCTGGGTCAAATGGAATTTCTATTTCTATGTCCTTGAGGAATCGCCACACTGTCTTCCACAATGGTTGAACTAATGTACACTCCCACCAACAGTGCAAAAGTGTTCCTATTTCTCCACATCCTCTCCAGCATCTGTTGTCTCCAGATTTTTTAATGATCGCCATTCTAACTGGCGTGAGATGGTATCTCAATGTAGTTTTGATTTGCATTTCTCTGATGACCAGTGATGATGAGCATTTTTTCATGTGTTTGTTGGCCTCATGTATGTCTTCTTTTGTAAAGTGTCTGTTCATATCCTTTGCCCACTTTTGAATGGGCTTGTTAGTTTTTTTCTTGTAAATCTGTTTTAGTTCTTTGTAAATTTTGGATATCAGCCCTTTGTCAGATGGGTAAACTGCAAAAATTTTTTCCCAATCTGTTGGTTGCCGATTCACTAATCAGGCAAGAAAAAGAAATAAAGGGCATTCAAATAGGAAAGGAGGAAGTCAAATTGTCTCTATTTGCAGACGACATGATTGTATATCTAGAAGACCCCATCGTCTCAGCCCCAAACCTCCTGAAACTGATAAGCAAGTTCAGCAAAGTCTCAGGATACAAAATCAATGTGCAAAAATCACATGCATTGCTATACACCAATAACAGACTTAGAGAGAGCCAAATCAAGAACAAACTTCCATTCATAATTGCCACAAAGAGAATAAAATACCTAGGAATACAACTAACAAGGAATGTAAAGGACCTCTTCAAGGAGAACTACAAGCCACTGCTCAACGAAATAAGAGAGGACACAAACAGATGGAGAAACATTCCATGTTCATGGTTAGAATCAATATCGTGAAAATGGCCATACTGCCCAAAGTAATTTACAGATTCAATGCTATCCCCATCAAGCTACCAATGACCTTCTTCGCAGAACTGGAAAAAAACACCTTAAACTTCATATGGAACCAAAAGAGAGCCCGCATAGCCAAGTCAATTCTAAGCAAAAAGAACAAAGTGGGAGGCATCACACTACCAGACTTCAAACTATACTACAAGGCTATAGTAATCAAAACAGCATGGTACTGGTACCAAAACAGAGATATAGACCAATGGAACAGAACAGAGGTCTCGGAGGCAACACAACATATCTACTAATTTTTAAGTTATTTCTTACGTTACTGCTTCTTTATGTACAGTGTTTACATATGACCCCCAGAATCTATATTTCTGATGGATTTAATTTTAAAAGCAATCTCATAAAGAGGATGAAAAAGATGTGAAGACCCATGGTTGTGTTCACCCTCCTCTCCATCCTCCGACCACTTCCACCATTGTCTCATCCCATCTCTGCCTCTACTTCAACTGCTTCCAAGCCTTCTTCTAATCCTCCATCACAAAGGCATGCAAGCAGGTGACTATAAATGTCAGTTGTTCCTCATCATAGATTCTTATGTGAAAATCTAGCAAGACGAAGTAGATGGCAACAGCGGAAGCTACTATATTCATTTCCATGCCCACTGCCCACACGCTTCCAAGCCCATAGAGAGGTAGCAGGGAGAGGGAAAGAGGCAAGGGATGTGAGTAAAACTGCTGGTAGAGTGAAACTTTATGAACAGTCACTCTGTCTCTCTGGACTATCACCAGGGATGAGCTTCATAGTCGATGAGCTCAGAGGGAAGTGGCTTGCTTGACATTTAACATCTGTAAAACTACAGTGTGTGGATTCAAACCAGGTATTCCTAAGTTTCTCTCACTATATTACATGAAAGTCAATTCCCAAGTTATCAAAGTATTTTCAGAATATAAATGGTACCACTTTTATTGGCCTTAGAACTTACTTGGCCTGAAACATGATAAAATATTTGAGCTTTAAAAAAGTCTCCCCATTCATGTCCTTTGCAGGGACATGGATGATGCTGGAGGCCATCATTCTCAGCAAACTAACACAGGAGCAGAAAACCAAACACCGCATGCTCTCACTCATAAGTGGGAGCTGAACAACGAGAACAAATGGACACAGGGAGGTGACTATCACACACTGGAGCCTATTGGGGGGTGAGGGGCAAGAGAAGGAAGAACATTAGGACAAATACCTAATGCATGTGGGGCTTAAAACCTAGATGACGGGTTCGTAAGTGTAGCAAACCCCCGTAGAAAATGTATACCTATGTAACAAACCTGCACATTTTGCACACGTATCCCAGAACTTAAAGTAAAATTTAAAAATAAAATAAAAATAATAACCAAAGAAAGTCTTCCCATTTCCATAAAACAAATCGACTGGCTATGAGGAAAATGAGCCTTTTTTTTTTTTTTTTTTTGAGACAGAGTCTTGTTCTTTTACCAAGGCTAGAGTGAAGTGGTATGATCTCGGCTCACGACAACCTCCACCCCCTGGGTTCAAGCGATTCTCTTGTCTCAGCCTCCCGAGTAGCTGGGATTACCTGCCACCAATTTTTGTATTTTTAGTAGAGGTGAGGTTTCACCATGTTGACCAGGCTGGTTTTGAACTCCTGACCTCAGGTGATCCACCTGCCTCAGCCTCCCAAAGTGCTAGGATTACATGTGTGAGCCACCGCGCCTGGCCCAATCATTTCTTTAAAAACTATATTTTATACAAGTATTAAAAACCACTAAAAGTAATTTAAATATAATGTCACAGCTCAAGTGTACTTCTGAACATTGGTCTTCCCCAACCAACTGATTCTCAAATTATCTTTCCTTCCTACTCCTTAATAGTTAACCTCTACCCTACTCCTCCCCACCTTGTTTCCTTCCTTTATAGATGATATCACAATCTACCATGGTCATGCTCAGATATCTGTTTGCTTGTTTACTGTCTTTGTCCCCCACGGACTGTAAACCCCGTGAGGACAAGGGCTTTGAAGATCTTTTTCACCTCCAGACCCTACTACTGCACATGGCAGGCTCAACAGATATATGCTAAAGAAATTGATTAATGATGGCAGCCTCAGCTCTCTAAGTTTCCATCCTTCAGCTTCCTGCTTACCTTCTCCTTCCCATCTTCTCCCTTAACAAATAATTTAAAAATAATTCTTTTTAAATTATTATTTTTTAAAGTCTGTCTCTCAAGGTAGGCTTTCTATAATTTAAGCTTATTAGTGGCACCCAGTAAAAGGGAAGAAGTGACGACTTACTGGTGGCTCAGTTCTCTTATTTCACACGGCTTGAAGCACCATTCTTTGGCCAGTTTTTCTTGTTGAGATGCTTCTTCTAAAAACACTATCTTTAAAGGAAAGAAAAGAATCACATATTAGTGAGTCATAGTCACTTGTTTTTATTAAATATGTAAATCTTCTTTAAAGAAACTATACTGTAGCTGAGTTAAAAGGTATTTGACACCAAATGGAATTGAGTTTAGAGGCAAAAAAAAAAAAAAAAGATAGAGGTTTGCTTTTGGTCATCAAAAGACAAGCTATATGTGATTTCTCCTTTTCTGCCATAACATCAATGTAAATGAGACTTGAAAAATTCTCAATTGAAGATACATGGTATTAAAAATGGCTAATGTGGCCGGGCGCGGTGGCTCACGCCTATAATCCCAGCACTTTGGGAGGCTAAGGTGGGCAGACAACAAGGTCAAGAGATCCAGACCATCCGGCCAACATGGTGAAACCCCATCTCTACTAAAAAATACAAAAATTAGCTGGGCGTGGTGGTGTGCACCTGTAGTCCCAGCTACTTGGGAGGCTGAGGCAGGAGAATCGGTTGAACCCAGGAGGCAGAGGTTGCAGTGAGCCAAGATAGTACCACTGCACTACAGCCTGGCAACAGAGCTAGGCTCCATCTCCAAAAAAAAAACAACAAAAAAACAGGCTAATGGAAGAGGCAGAACAACATGGCAGAATAGAAGGCTTCAGCAATCACCCCCTGCAAGGACACCAATTTAACAACTATCTATATTAAAAAGCACCTTCATAAGAACTAAAAATCAGGTGAGCAGTCATGGTACCTGGTTTTAACTTCATCCCACTGAAAGAGGCACTGAAGAGATACAAAAACTGGTCTTGAATTGCATATACTACTCCTTCCCTACCCCTCTGGGTCACGGTGATGTGGTGTGAAGAGCATTTTTGGGGGCTGGTGAAGGGAGAGCATATCAACTGTAAGCTGCTGAATTTAGCGCTGTTCTGTTATAACGGAAAAGAAAACTGAACCAAACTTAGCTGATGCCTGCCCAGAGGGAGCATTTAAACCAGCCCTGGCCAGAGGGGAATGGCTGATCCCAGCAGCTAGAACTTGAGTTCCCACAAGCCTCTCCATAGCCCACGCTGGTTAAAGTGCCCAGGGACCCTAATAAACTTAAAAGAAAATTTAGGCCACAAGGACTGCAACTTTTATATGAGTCCTGGTGCTGAACTGCACCCAGAGACAACAGACTGGGTGAGGAGGGGGGAGCGAAACATAACCTCCTGAGACACAAATTGGGGTGGCTGCAGGAGTGCTGGCATCACCCCTCCCCTAATTCCAAGCTGCACAGCTCACAGCTCCAAAAGAGACTCCTTCCTTCCTCTCAAGGAGAGGAGAGAAAAGAGTGGGGAGGACTTTTTCTTGCATCCTGGATACTGGGTCTGCCACAGCGGGACAGGGCACCTGTCAGGCATGTGAGGCTCTCTTTCCAGGCCCTAGCTCCTTGACAGCATTTCTAGATATACTTTGAGCCAAAGAGAATCGTATTCCTTGAAGGAAAAGACTCAGTCCTGGTAGGATTCATCATCTGCTAAATGAAGAGCTCTTGGGCCCAAATAACCAGCAATATGCAGGTACTATGTTGAGGGCCTCGGGTGAGATTCAGTACATTCCCAGCTGTGGTGGCTATGGGGTAAGACTCCTGCTTGAGGAAAGCAGAAAGTAAAGTAAGCAGTACTTTGCCTCACACTTTAGCTACCAGCTCGGCCACGAAAGGATAAAACATCAAGCAGTCTCTTGGGGACCCCAATTCCAGAACTTGGCTCTTATACAGCATTTATGGGTCTGCCCTGGGCCAGAGGGAAGCCAACTTCCCTGAAGAACAAATCAGAATTCACTACAATTTGACTAAGAGTCCTTGGGCCTTAAGGGAACACAGGCAGTAGTCTGGCCGTACTTTCCCTGGACATGTGGTGGCAGTGGCCACGAGGTGAGGCTCCTCTACCTTTGAAAAGAGGAGGGAAGTGTGGGAAGGACGGCAGCTTGTGATTTGAGTACCAGCTCAGCCACAGTTCAATAGGTGGCTTTCTAAGGCTTTTGACTCTCCTTGCTGGCTCCCTGAGGGCACCGCTAGAACTGCCCAGGGGATTGGGGTGACTCACTACCCTGAAGGGAAGGATACAAGCCTGGCTGGCTTCACCACCTGCTGACGGCAGAGCCCCATGGCCTTGAGTGAACACAGACAGTAGCCGAGGAGTGATTACAGCAAGCCTTAGGCGACACCCAGTGCTGTACTGGCTTCAAGTCTGACCCAGCACATTCATAATGATTGTGGCCACAGAGGTGCTTGTGTCACTCTACCCTGAGCTTCAGGTGGTTAAGAACAGAGAGACAGACTGTTTGTTTGGGAGACAGTAAGGGAAGAGAACAAGAGTCTCTGCCTGGTAGACCAGAGAATTCTCCCAGATTTTATCCAGGACCATCAAGGCACTGCCTTTACAAGTCTGCAAGAACTACACTGTTACTGGGCTTGGGATGCATGCTAAAGCAGATACAGTTTAGATCACAACACCCAAGTCCTTTCAAACATCTGGAAAGCCTTTCCAAGAAAGACAGGTACAAACAAGCCCAGACAATGACAACTACAATAAACACCTAACTCTTCAATGCCCAGGCACAGACAAACATCTACAAGTATCAAGACATTCCAGGAAAAAAATGACCTTACCAAAGAACTAAATAAAGTACCAGGGACTAATTCAGGAGAAAGACATGTAATCTTTCAGAAAGAGAATTCAGAATACTTGTTTTGAGGAAACTCAAAGAAATTCAAGACAACACAGAGAGAGAATTCAGAATTCTATGAGATAAATTTAACAAAGAGATTGAAATGATTAAAAAGAATCAAGCAAAAATTCTGAAGCTGAAAAATGGAATTGGCATAATGAAGAATACAGCAGAGTGTTTTAATAGCAGAATTGATCAAGCAGAAGAAAGAATTAGTGAGCCTGAAAATAGGCTATTTGAAAATACACAGAGGAGACAAAAGTAAAAAGAATAAAAAACAATGAAGCAAGCCTATAGGATCTAAAAAATCCACAAATTCAGTAACTCTTAGATTTGCCTCTAAAGAGGAGGTAGGAAAAGAGATAGGGATGGAAAGTTTATTCAAAGGGGTGATAAGGAACCTTCCAAACCTAGAGAAAGGTAGCAATACCTAAGTATAAAAAGGTAATAGAATATCAAGCACATTTAGTTCAAAGACTACCTCAAGGCATATAATAATCAAACTCTCAAAGATCAAGGATAAAGAAAGGATCCTAAAAGTAGCAAGAGATAAGAAACATGGCTGGGCACGGTGGCTCAACGTCTGCAATCTCAGCACTGTGGGAGGCCAAGGCGGGTGGATCACCTGAGGTCAGGAGTTCGAGATCAGCCTGGTCAACACGGTGAAACTTTGTCTCTACTAAAAAATACAAAAAATTAGTCAGGTGTGGTAGTAGGCACCTGTAATCCCAGCTACTCAGGAGGCTGAGGCAAGAGAATCTCTTCAACCCAGGAAGCAGAGGTTGCAGTGTGCTGAAATCACACCACTGCACTCCAGCCTGGGCAATAAGAGCAAAACTCCGTCTCAGAAGGAGGGAAGGAGAGAGGAAAGGAAGGATGGAGGAGGGAGGGATGGAGGAGGGAGGGAGGGAGGGTGGGAGGGAACACACAACGGAACTCCAATACCTCTGACAGCTGGCTTTTCCACGGGAAGCTTACAGGCCAGGAAAGAGTGGTATGATACGTTTAAAGGCTGAAGGAATATAAAATATCAAAATAATATCAAAAAAACCTTTTATCTTAGAATAGAATATCTGGCAAAATATCCATCAAACATGAAGGAGAAATAAAGACTTTCCCAGACAAACAAAAGTTGAGGAATTTCATCAACACTAGGCCTGTCCTATAAGAAATACTGAAGGGAGTACTTCAATCAGAAAAAAAGGATGTTAATGAGTAATAAATAATCACATGAAGGTACAAAACTCACTGGTACTAGTAAGTACACAGAAAAACACAAACATTATAACACTGGAACCATGGTGTATAAACTACTCTTATGACCAAGAGAGATTTATCCCTGGGATGTAAGGGTGGTTCAACATCTGCAAATCAATCAATGTGATAACATCACATTAACAGCATGAAGGACAAATACCTTATGCTCATTTCACTTGATGCTGAAAAAGCATTTGATTAAATTCAACATTCCTTCAAGATAAAAACCCTTAAAAACCTGGTTACTGAAGGGCCATACCTGAACATAATAAAAGCCATATATGATAGACCCATAGCTAGTATCACACTGAATGGGAAATAGCTGAAAGCCTTTCCTCTTAGATCTGGGACATGACAAGGATGACCACTTTCACCACTGTTATTCAACATAGTACTGGAAGTCCTAGGTAGAGCAATCATACAAGAGACAGAAATAAAGGGCCTCCAAATTTAAATCAAAGTCATATTTTTGTTTGCTGACAATATGATCTTATATTTGAAAAAAATCTAAAGATTCCATACAAAAAAAAAAAACTATTAGAACTGATAAACAAATTCAGTAAAGTTGCAGGATACAAAATCAGCATACAAAAATCAGTAGCATTTCTGTACGCCAACAGTAAACACTCTGAAAAAGAAATTTAAAAGTAATCACATTTACAATGGCCACAAATAAAATTAAATATCTAAGAATTAACTTAACCAAAGAAGTGAAAGTTCTCTATAATGAAAACCATAAAATACTGAAGAAAGAAAATTGAAGATGACACCAAAAAATTGAAAGACATTCCATGTTCATGGATTGGAAGAATCAATGTTGTAAAAATGCCCACACTAGCCAAAGCAATCTACAGATTCACTGCAATCCCTCCCTGTCAAAATATCAATGACATTCTTTACAGAAATAGAAAAACCAATCCTAAAAATTATATGAAACCACAAAAGACCCAGAATAGCCAAAGCTATTTTAAACAAAAAGGACAAAACTGGAAGAATCACATTATCTGACTTTAAATTATACTACAGAGCTATAATAACCAAAATAGCACAGCACTGGCATAAAAAACAAAACAGACACACAGACCAATGGAACATAATGGAGAACCCAGAAACAAATACGCACACCTACAGTGAACTCATTCTTGACAAAGGTGCCAAGAACATACACTGGGGAAAAGACAGTATCCTCAATAAATGGTGCTGGGGAAACTGGATGTCCATATGCAGAAAAATGAAATTAGACCCCTATCTCTCACCATATACAAAAATCAAATCAAAATGTATTAAAGGCTTAAATCTAACACTTCAGACTATGAAACTACTACAAGAAAACATTGGGGGAAATCTCCAGGTCTGGGCAAAAATTTCCTGTGTAATACCCCATGTGCACAGGCAACCAAAACAGCAATGGGCAAATGGGATCACATCAAATTAAAAAGCTTCTGCACAGCAAAGGAAACAATCAACAAAGTGAAAAGATATCCCACAGAACATGAGAAAATATCTTCAAACTACCCATCTGGCAAGGGATTAATAACCAGAATATATATAAGGAGCTCAAACAACTCTAAGAAAAAAATCTAACATACAAATGGCAAAGAAGCACATAAAAAGGTGCTCAACATCGTTGATCAGCAGCCAAATGTAAATCAAAACTACAATGAGATATCATTTAATCCCAGTTAAAATGGCTCATATCCATGACAGGCAATAACAAACACTGGTGAGGATGTGGAGAAATGTGAACACTCATACATTGTTGGTGGAAATGTAAGTTAGTAAAATCACCATGGAGAACAGTTTGGAGTTTCCTCAGAAAACTAAGAATAGAGCTACCAGATGATCCAGAAATCCTATCACTGGGTATATACCCAAAAGAATGAAAATCAATATATGGAAGACATGTCTGCACTCCTCTTTATTGCAGCACTGTTCACAATAACTAAGATTTGGTAGCAACTTAAGTGTCCATCAACAGATGAATGGATAAAGAAAATGTGCTACCTATATACAATAGGGTACTATTCAGCCATAAAAAAAGAATGAGATCCTATCACTTGCAATATGGATGGAACTGGAGATCAGGAAGTGAAATACGCCAGGTACAGAAAGACAAACATCACACGTTCTCACTTATTTGTGGAAGCTAAAAATAAAAACAATTGAAATCATGGAAATAGTAGAGCGATGGTTACCAGAGGCTGAAAGGGGTCATTGGAGCAGGGATGGGGGAATCGTTAGTGGATACAAAAGAGAAAAATAGAAAGAATGAATAAGACCTACTACTTGATAGCACAACAGGATGACTATAGTCAATAATAACTTAATGGTACATTTTAAAATAACTAAAAGAATATAACTGGATTGGTTTGTAATACAAAGGATAAATGCTTGAGAGGATGGATACCCCATTCTCCATGATGTGATTATTATGCATTGTGTATCTTTATAAAAACATTTCATGTACTCTATAACTATATACACCTACTATGTACCCACAAAATTAGAAATAATTTTTTTTTTGAGATGGAGTCTTGCTCTCTAACCCAAGCTGAAGTGCAATGGTGCAGTATTACCTCACTGCAACCTCCACCTGCCTTAGCCTCCCAAGTAGTAGCTGGAATTAGAAGTATCCACCACCATGCCTGGCTTTTTTTTTTTTTTTTTTTTGTTTAGTAGAGATGGAGTTTCACCATGTTGACCAGGCTGGTTTTGAACTCCTGACCTCAAATGATCCACCTGCCTCAGCCTCCCAAAGTGCTGGGATTACGGCATGAGCCACACTTTCAAGTGTAAAAATATATTGCATTAGTAAAAACTCTAAGAGGGAAGTAGAGTAGAATTAGTAATTCAAGAAGAAAAAGGGATGACAGTTTGAAGAGGGAAATTATAAATAATAATAATGGTAGTCTGTAATTGCTGCATAATAAAATAAAGTTTACCATGTTGTGTGCAATATAAAACCTAACCCTCAGTTCTGCTTAAAATTAACTAACTCCCTGTAAAACCTACCTTATCTATTCTCCCCACATTCTCAGCAAAGTTCCCAGGCATCTCAGGACTCCTGTTTTTCTTGTTGACCAGCTAGCTGCAAGGTCACACGGCAAGATAACACTCAAAGAATGTACAAAGCATTTCTGAAAATGCTATTTTTCAAATGCAATGTACATCACAAGACATGTTACAAATTAATTAACTGTTCTTTGTTCTGGCTTCTGTAAACCTGTTAGCTGCTACGTCATCCTGGATGTATAAAAAGTTCCCCATTTTCTTTCTCCTTTGCTCAGCCTTGGGAAGCTAATCCTTTGAGCTGGTGGCCACCATAATAAAACCCTCCTGTTTCACCCATTGGTCTCTCCAGTCTCCTGAATGTTTTGCAACAAGTGGACCCTTGAATAATCAGGGGTTAGGAGCACTATAGTCTAAAATGCGCAATAACTTTTGACTTCCCAGAAACTTAACTACTAAGAGCCTATTGTTGACCAAAGACTTACCAATAACATAAACATAAGCAACATAAAGTTGATTAACACATATTTTCTATTTTAAATATATTATACACTGCATTCTTCATTAAAGTAAGCTAGAGAAAAGAAAACATGTGGGGTGAAGTGCCTCATGCCTGTAATCCCACACTTTGGGATGTTGAGGCAGGCAGATTACTTGAGGTCAGGAGTTTGAGACCAACCTGGGCAACATGGTAAAACCCCACCTCTACTAAAAATATAAAAATTAGCTGGGCGTGGTGGTGAGTACCTGTAGTCCCAGCTACTTAGGGGGGCTGAGGCATAAGAATCACTTGAACCTAGGAGGCAGAGGTTGCAGTGTATTGAGATCCCCAAACTGCATTCCAGCCTGCGTGACACAGCAGAGACTCCGTCTCAAAAAAAAAAAACAACAAGAAAAGGAAAGAAAACATTAACAACCTACTCTCACAATAACTAACCCATTCCCTTGATAATGGCATTAATCCATTCATGAGAGCTTCATCCCGATGACCCAGTCACTTTTTTAAAGACCCTACCTCTGAATACTGTTACAATAGCAATTAAATATTAACATGAGTTTCAGAGAAAAATACTCAAACCATAGAATTCTGCCCCTGTCCCTACAAAACTCAGATCCTTTTCACATACAAAATATATTCATTTCTTTTTTTTTTTTTTTTGAGATGGGGTCTCACTGTGTCACCCAGGCCAGAGTGCAGTGGCATGATCTTGGCTCACTGCAACTTCCACCTCCTAGGCTCAAGTGATCCTCCCACTAGAGCCTCCAGAGTAGCTGGGGCCACAGGCATGTGCCACCACACCTGGCTAATTTTTGTATTTTTGGTAGAGAAGGGGTTTCACCACGTTGCCCAGGCTGGTATTGAACTCCTGAGCTCAAGTGATCTGCCTGCCTTGGCTTCCCAAAGTGCTAGGATTACAGGCTTGAGCCACTGCATCTGGCCTAAAACAGATTCATTTCATCCCAGCAGTCCCAAAAGTCTTAAGTTGTTCCAGCATCAACTCAAAAATCCAGAGTCTCAGGCCAGGCATGGTGGCTTATGCCTGTAATCCCAGCACTTTGGGAGGCTGAGGTGGGAGGATCACTTGTACTCAGGAGTTCAAGACCAGCAGCATAGCAAGACTCCATCTCTACTAAAAAATAAAAATAAATTAGCCAGGTGCAGTGGTGCATGCCTGTAGTCCCAGCTATTCAGGAGGCTGAGGTGGGAGGATCACTAGAGCCTGGGAGGTCAAGGCTACAGTGAGCTGTGATCACACCACTGCAGTGACACAGTGAAACCCTGTCACCAAAAAAAAAAAAAAAAAAAAAAAAAAAAAGAAAGAAAGAAAAAGTCTAGAATCTCATCTATATCAGATGTGAGTGAGACTCAAGACAGGATTCATCCGTAGGCATATTCTTACAGCCATGAGGCTGTGAAATCAAATAAGTTATCTGCTTCCAGAATACAATGGTGGGGCAAGCATAGGATAGACAGTCCCATTCCAAAAATGGAGAAATAGGCAAAAATAAAAGAGTAACAGACTCCAAGTATGTCCAAAAACTCAGTAGGAAAATACACTATATTTAAGCCCTCTATTTAGAGGATAATCTTTGACTCCCATTTTCTGCATCCTGGGCACACAGGTCTTAGGCAGCCCCACTCCTGTGACTTTCCTAGGCGCAGTCCATGTTTCAGCTCTCACAGGTTGGAGTCTCCTGCCTGCTGCTCTCCCAGGCTGAACTTGCATGCTAGTAGCTCTACAGTCCTGGAGTCTCAATGGCAGTCCTGCTCCCTGGGCTCCACTAGGCATTACCCTAGTGAGGACTCTTTGTGGCAGCTCTGGCACTAACCCCAACCCCACATTTTTGTGCAGTACTGCCATAGTTGGGGCTCTCTGCAGTGGTTCTGCTCCTGTGACAAGTCTCTGCCTGGGGCTCCAGGCTGTTTGCAACATTGAAATCTAGGTGTACAAAGCCATGCCCCCATAGTTCTTACATTCTGCATGCCTGCAAACTCAACACCACATGGATGCAACCAGAATTTGCCACTTCTTCTGAAGTTGTGGCCTAAGCCACACATGGACCTGCTTGAGCCATGGTGGGAGCAGTGAAAGAACACTGTGCTGGAATGTGGGAAGCAGAGATGGGAGGTGGGTCTGGGCAGTGAGCCTGCGTAGGTTGCTCCTAGCCCAACCCCTCAAACTATTCTGCACTCTTAGAGCTCTGGGCCTGTGATGGGAGGGGAAGCCAACAAGATCTCTGAAACGCCTTCCCAGGCTATCTCCCATTGTATTGATGGTGACTCTCTTCTGTCTGTATTAATTTTGTCAGTTAATAGTCTCTTGGTTCCACACTAGAATGCTTTTTTGTTGTTTACACAGCCAGGCTGCAAATTTTTCAAATCTTTTCACAGAGCTTCCTTTTCCATTATAAATTCCATCTTTAAATCATTCCTTTCCTCTAGCATCTTACTATAAATGGTTAAAAGTAGCCATGCATCAGCCTGAATGCTTTGCTGCTTAAATACATCTTCTGTTAGATATCCTATATCATCACTTTGAAATTCCAACTTTCACAAAGCCCTCAGGTATACACACATTTCAGACAAGTTTTTTCTAGTTTATAACAAGGACGGCCTTTGCTCTAGTTTCCAGTACCTTGTTCCTCAGTTCCATCTGAGACCTCATCAGAATGCCCTTTACTGTCTATACTTCTATCAGCATTCTGCTCATGACCACTTAGGCAATCTTTAAGAATTCAAAACTTTCCCCAGTCTTCTCTTCTTCTGAGCCTTCCCCAGAATCACTCTCAATCCTCCATTTACAGCAATCTAGGCCTTCTCTAGCCTCCTCCTCCAAATTCTTCCAGCCTTTACTCATTACCCAGTTCAAAAGCCACTTGCAGATTTTTAGGTATCTATTATTTCAACAACCTTGGTCTTGGTACCAACTTTCTTAGTACATTTTCTCCTGCTACAACAGAATACCACAGATTGATAATGTATAAAGAGCACAAATGGATTTGGCTCACTGTTTTGGAGGCCAGGAATTCCATGAGCATGGCAGCAGCATCTAGCCAGGGTCATCAGACAGCAGAAAGGTGGGAGAGCAGGCAAGAGCATAAGAAAGAGGGAAGCATGTGAGGCCAGACTCCAGTCAAGATAACCAATCCCATGCTAACAGGATTAATCCATTTATGGGGGCTCTGTCCTCATGACTTAATCACTTCTGCAAGGTCCCACCTCTGCATATTATTACAATGGCAATTGAGTTTCAACATGAGTTTCTGAGAGGACAAACATCCAAACCATAGCAGGTGTCTAAATAATGACAGTGGTTATCTTTTTAGGAAAGAAGTTCAGAGTGATTTCATTTTCATCTTTACTCCTTTTTAGACATAAAGTTGTTAAAAATAAATGTCTTATTCTAGCCAATACAATAAAGCTAATTGCATTAAAATGTATACGAAAATGCAAAGTATGAAAAGTAGAAATATATACGCAAGGTATCCACTCATGGAACTTAAGGTTGAGGAGTTAAGACAGGCAGAGGTAGAAAGTGCATTAGACTACGAGAAGGGAGGATGAGGAAGTGCAATAGCCCTATGGGTTCAAATGGAGAAACGGGAAGTGTGATCAGTGAAGATTTCAAACAAAAGGAAGAACTCAGACAGTGATTGGTAGGATTTGGTACTTGGTAAGTATCCAGGGTTGTGGGGAAATGGATAGAAGCAGTAAAAACAGGAGCAGAGGCAATGAGCAAAAAGCTACAAGATGTGATACAGACCGTGTGTCCATGTATTCTACAAATAACATGGATGTATAAATAACATGGTTGGGGAGAATTTTAATTCACAAATCAAGTACTTAATCGATTTTTGTCTTGCTTTCATTCATATTCTCACTCAGAAAATACTTCCTGAGTGCTACCTGTATGCTAAGCATTATTCCAGAGGCTGGGAACAGTAGGTGGATACATTAATGTACGCTGCGTATTGAGTGTTATGATGGAAATAAAGGGAAGTAAATAGACAGACTAAAGTGTGGAGTGTGATGGCTTCTCTGAGGAATGAGGTTTAAGCAGATATTTGCATAAAGGAAGAGGGTGAACCACTTGAGCTTTTGGGGAAAAGCATACCAGCCAGAGGGAGAATTACCCCGAAATGAGAATGCACTTGGCAGGTTTTGAAACACCAGAGACGATAGTGGGGGCTACAGTACAAGGACTAGAAGAAAAAGTGGCAGGAAATCAGATCAAGGAGGTAGCCAGGGATCAGCCCTGAGATTTATTTTCAGGAAATTTCTATAAATATTTTGGAAAACAAATGTGGTAAAATTACAAAGTACGATTGACACTTTCTTCACAGGGCTACTTCTTTTTCATCCCAAGGTTTCCTGGATTTATGCAAAAAACCTGTTCACTCACTCACCATCTAATGAATGTCTGTCCTGTTATTCATTCACCTGTTTTTACTCATTCACCATATAGTGAGTGTCCACCATGGCCAATGGGCCTTCCCCTTTACAGGCCGCACTCTAGGTGAGCTGTTAAGCACATATACAAGTCATTAAAAACCAAGTGTCACAAAATAATAAAATCACAGATGGTCCCAGCTAGCAGGTACCTTCTCAACTGACCCCTTGCTTTCCAGATGAGGAAATTGACTTCCTTCTGCTAAGCAAACAACTCCAAGTGCTTTCTTACTTGAAACTGGGACTATTTAGGATGAGCAATAATGAGAATGTCAGGAATACTAAAGCCAAAAGCAGATGAGTAATGGCTGTCAGCTAATGAAAAAAACTGCCTCAAGATACAGGCTTCAAACACCAGATGGCAAATTTGGGCAAGAGGCTTGTTGCTATGGAACAGAGTAAACTGCTGTTTGAGCCACTGTGAAATTGCTCAGCCATCCAACAAAATAAGGTAACAAATTTCAATCCATTATACAAAATCTCCTCTTAAGTCACTGTGAGGGAAGATAAAATCAGATTAAAAAATGAGGTCTCAAAAATTTCTGAGATTTTTGAACAGAGATGAAAATTGTCATATTAGCTCAGTTCACATGAAACAGATTAATGGAAAAGACAGATGAAGTGAGCTAGCCTTTAAATAAAAACCAAAGCGGGGAAAAAATCCTTTCAGACTAGTAGAATGGGACAAATAATGTTACAAAGGCATCAGAGAATAGCATGAGGCATGAGGGACTTAGATCTTCAGGTCCAATATTCTCGTTTCTTAAATAAAGAAACAGGCCAGGTTATTTTGATTGCCTGAGGTACAGGGAAGCCAGGAGTGTCTCCTAAACTAGACCTGTCTTCCCAGAGATTCTTCCAAAACTTTATGATTGCTTTTCTATTAGTAAAAACCAAGGATCAGCACAGTTTCTCTAGAGGATGAGAAAGTAAATATTTTAGGCTTTGTGGGCTATATTGTGACTATTGTACTACTTAAATCTGTCATTGAATTGCAAAAATAACCACAAACAATATGGTAGTAAATGGCTATGGCTATATTCCAATATAACTTTATTTACAGGAACTGTTATTTGCATTTTATGTAATTTTCATTTGTTACAAATCTTCTTCCTCCTCCTCTTCACTTTTTTCCAACCATTTAAAAAACATACTTAGCTCACAGGCTATATAACTCAGGCAGGGAGCCGGATTTGGCCTGTGGCCTATTGTTGCCAACCTCTGATGCAAACTCCTAAAAAGATGCATGTAAATTAAAACTATGTAACTTGAAAACCATCCCAGTGGCTTTCACTAGCATTTCTCAGAAGCTTTATATTTATTTATGATTAGCTTCCAATTGGAAATAACATTTAACATTTTTCTTTAATGTCAGGGACTAATCAAATTCCCCTGGAAGAGAACAGATTCTGGTGACTTACAAGTATCATTTTGTGTAGAAACAAACACTCCTTGACAGATTAACGATGTACCTTTAGGAAACAACCAAGATGTCCTTCAGTAGAAGAATGCATTAATAAACTATGGTACATCCAGAAAATGGAATACTATTCAGCAATAAAGAAATGAACTATTAAGCCATGAAAATACACAGAGAAACTTACATGCATATTACTAAGTGAAAGACACAAATCTGAAAAGGCTTCATATTATATGATCCCAACTATGAGACATTCTGGAAAAAAGCAAACTATGGAGACCATAAAAAATCAAGAGTTATTAGGAGTTGGAGGGGGAAGGATGAATAAGCAGAGCAGAAGATTTTTAGGACAGTAAAAACACTCTGTATGATACTGTAATCGTCAATACATCATTATGCATGTGTCCAAAACCACATAATGTACAAATCCAAGAGTGAGCCCTAATGTGAACTGTGGACTTCAGTTGATAATGGCATGTCAATGTAGGTTCATCAGTTGTAACGAATGTAGCACTCTGGTCGGGAATGTTGATAATGAGGGGCTGTGTATGTGTGGAGGTAGGGGATACATGGGAAAGCTCTGCACCTTTCTCTCAATTTTGCTGTGAACCTAAAACTTCTCTAAAATTGAATTTTTAAAAGATAAATGCAAAGATTCAAGATTTGTAATAGTAATTTAGTGTAATGTCTATGTTGCAAAGTGGTATAAGGTATAGACAGTCAAATCTGAATAAAGAAAATAACATTAATGGCAGAAAAAAGTAACTTTAATAATTCTTCTGATCTCTGCAGAAGACACCACTAATAAGTCATTGGTATTTAAAATTTTTTTATTAGAAATATAAGCAATATATTCTAAAATGATGGGATGTCTGATAAAAAGATAAAAATGTATTTCCTGTGTGCCAGTCACCATCCTATACACTTTACATGCATTATCTTCTTTAAACCTCACAAGAACCCTATGAGGTACTATTACTAGCCCCATTTTGCAGATGATAAAATTGAGGCACAGAGACGTTAAGTACCTTGCCCCAAACATCTGGCAGGTAATAATACGTGAATTTGAACTCCAGTATGCCTACAGGCTAAGGGCTTTTAGACACTACGTTATGTATTTTTTCCATACAAAAATTCAAAAACAAATATCCCTCTCCTGTTTTTTCATTTTCTGTTTATAAACTATGTCTTTGTGACTTTCCTTTCCTTTTCCTTACATTCATACAGCCCAGATAGGTGGGCTTGGTGGATCCAGGAATGTGGAGGCAGTTGAGGCTAAGTGAGCATTACAGGCTGAGAATGCTAATAGGGTCAGGGGAACTAGGGCTGGAGAAACGGAATGCCAAGGAGGCAGGTGGAATGGGCAAGGTTGTAGCTGAGGAGACAGCCACCAGAGTCAGGAGACTGATTACATATAGGGGTAATATATATTTACATATACACATATACATACGTGCACACACATACTAGCTTTATCTACTGAGAGGCCTAGAGACCACGAAACCCAGATGCAATTAACACCCCTAGTTCTCAAATCTTGGTTTCTAAATACCATTCTCCACTAAATAGAACCAAGTGGCCCCAGGGCTCATTCCAGGGCTCTGGCAAAGAAGATACAAGATGAATCTGGAGCGTAATTTTGTGCCAAAAGTAAGGAGTTGCTAGAATATAATTGGAGAATAGTCAAAAAGACAAAGAAGCCACTCTGAACAAACTCCCACTAGCTAAATCTGAGCCAGTTTGAGCATCAAAATAAATAATGATAGTAACAGATTAAAATCCAATGAATAACATGGTAATCCATGAGTCCACAATGGTAAGTAAATGAATGAGTACATGAGTGAGAACAAAGAGTTCTTTCTTCCAGTAGAATAGCAACTAGTATATGTGGAAGAAATGACACAATTAGAAAATGAGCATTTGGCATCCATCATCATAAAAAATGATTCATGCAAAAATCATCAATGAACACTAAAAAACTAGTAGGTGAAAATTTGTTCAGAAACAGGTTACTTACGTAATTATCAAAGTATCTCTCCACAAAGTTTATTTTACAAAGAGAAATAGTAAGGTTACAGTGCAGAAAGCTGGCCCACACCACTTCAGCCAAGTGACCAAAGTTAACATCATCAATAAAAGGACAACTCCACATCCTGTCCCTCCTGATACGATGCACCAAGAGCATAGCATTATTTCTCCGATGTCCCTGCTAAAAATGCACAACCTGAATCTAATCATGAGGAAACATCAGACAAACCCAAATTAAGGGACAGGTTGTAAAAAGAAGAAACTGTTCTATATTCTTGAAAATTAACCAGCAAAGAAAGACTAAAGACCCATTAGAAGCTGGTGTGGTGGCTCATGCCTGTAACCCCAGCACTTTGGAAGGCCAAGGCAGGCAGATCACTGGGTCAGGAGTTCAAGACCAGTCTGGCCAACACAGTAAAACCCCTGTCTCAACTAAAAATAAAAAAAATTAGCCAGGTGTGGTAGTATGTGCTTGTAATCCCAGCTACTCGGGAGGCTGAGGCAAGAGAATAATGCGAACCTGGGAGGCGAAGGTTGCAGTGAGCCGAGATTGCGCTCCCGCCCGGGCAACAGTGTGAAACTGTCTCAAAAAAAAAAAAAAAAAAAAAAAGGCCATTTACAGATGAAAGGCAGCTAAAGGAATGTGATGCATAAATGCAGCCTGTAGTTCTGGGGTAGATTCCGAACAAGAGGAGGGGAAATAGCCACCAAGGGCATTATCGGGCCAGTGGGCAAAGTCTGAATGGGTCTACAGATTATGTGGTAGAATCTAACCTACATTAATTTCCTGACCCTTATGTAAGGCAGTGTCTTAGGTTTTTAGGGAAAAATGGTATTTAGACTCTAACGGTATGTCTATAACTTACTCTCAGTCCAAAAAAAACGTGTGTGTGTGTGTGTGTGTGTGTGCGCGCGCGCGCGCACGCACGCACGCGCACGTGTGCATTTGTGTCTACCTATATATGTAGTGAGAGCAGAGAATAATGAAGCAAATTTTGCAAAATATTAACACTGGAGAATCTGGGTAAAGCCTATAGGAGAGTTATTTTGTATATCTTGTAACTTTTTTTTTTTTTTTTTTTTTTTTGAGACAGAGTCTTGCTCTGTTGCCAGCCACCAGGCTGGAGTGCAGTAGCACGATCTCCGCTCACTGCAACCTCTGCTTCCTGGGTTCAAGCAATTCTCCTGCCTCAGCCTCCCAAGTAGCTGGGACTACAGGTGCTACAGGCATGTGCCATCATGCCCCACTAATTTTTGTATTTCACCAGAAACAGGGTTTCACCATGTTGGCCAGGATGGTCTCCATCTCTTGACCTCATTGTGATCCGCCTGCCTTGGCCTCCCAAAGTGCTGGGACTACAGGCGTGAGCCACTGCGCCCGGCCTATTCTTGTAACTTTTAAAATAATTAATGATTTAAAAATAAAATGTTTTTAACTGAAAAACTAAACAATCCAATATTTAGAAACACAAATATACAAAGTGGAAGTATAGCTGGGTACCATGGCTCACACCTGTAATCATAACACTTTGGGAGGCTGAAATGGGAGGATTGCTTGAGCCTGAGAGTTCAAGGTTGCAGTGAGCTACAATCATACCACCGCACTCCAGCCTGGGTGCCAGAGCAAGACTCTAACTAAAAGAAAAAAAGAAAGTGAAAAAAGATAGTAAATGTATAATAAAAGTAAGGTCATGATAAACATAAAATTTAGGGTAATGCTGATAAGGGAAGGGGATGGATGGTGAGGACATACAGAGAGCTTCAAAGATAACCACGGGTCATCATATCCTTATTCATTACACCTTACATAGACATTAGAACTGTACTTTCTTTACTCAATGAATTAATTAAAAAGAATAACTTCAAAAAAATAAGTAAATGTACAAAGATCACCAGAAAAATATATGAGCAAAACCAAATTTTCTTTCTTTTTTTTTTTTTTTTTTGAGATGGAGTCTTGCTCTGTCTCCGATGCCAGAGTGCAATGGCATGATGTCAGCACACTGCAACTTCTGCCTCCCGGGTTCAAGCCATTCTCTTGCCTCAGCCTCCTCAGTAGCTGGGATTACAGGCACATGCCACCATGTCCGGCTAATTTTTGTATTTTTAGTAAAGATGGGGTTTTACCATGTTGGTCAGGCTGGTCTCGAACTCCCGACCTCATGATCTGTCCCCCTTGGCCTCTCAAAATGCTGGGATTACAAGCCTGAACCACCTCACCTGGTCCCAAATTTTCTACTCACAATAAATGTTACTTTTTAAAAATCATAATCTATTTCACATGAAATGCATGCATTGGTAATCTGTGGAACACCCAAATCACCAAAAGGAAAAGACCACGGGAAAAGTGAAGGCAATGAGGAAGCACAATGACACAGATCTCATATTTGTAGCACCCCAACACCAGCAATCTAAAACAAGGTCATAATCAGTCCTTTTTTTTGATAAGTAATTGGTAACATGCTAAACAAACCTTAAATATAGTTGATAGCTTATCAATCACTTTGGGATACAAATAGTTACTGCGTAATGTATTTTTTTTTAATTCAGAATCCCTTGATGCTTTAACCAACTTGTGGAAGAAGGAAACTGCTTAGATGTGTGTAAAATGAACACTAAGCTTGGAGTAAAATTCACCACAAATCTCCGCTCTAAAGTTAAATGGCACATTCGAATCCTGAAATCATCAAACAAGCAAATAATTTCAGCAGCTGCCTCACAAAAGACATCTTCAGAGACTCCATTCAGCAAGTAGGCAACTAAGAATGAATTTAGGAAAAGCAATCTCTCTTTTGAAAAACTGAAAGGCAACATCAGCTGACCACAAAGTTGATCTCAACAGACTGTATCATATACATAGATATTGATTTAAAAATGCAGGCACATACAAAAGGACTCGCCACACAAGCCTATTCCTTTGGCCAGTTTTTTTTTTTTTGAAACGGAGTCTTGCTCTATTGCCCAGGTGGTACTGCCGTGGTGCGATCTTGGCTCACTACAATCTCTGTCTCCAGGGTTCAAGTAATTCTCCTGCCTCAGCCTCCCAAGTAGCTGGGATTATAGGCACTAACCACACCCGACTAATTTTTGTATTTTTAGTAGATACGGGGTTTTCACCATGTTGGCCAGGCTGGCCTCGAACTCCTGACCTTGTGATCCATCCGCCTCAGCCTCCCAGAGTGCTGGGTTTACAGGCATGAGGCACCACACCCAACCAGCCATTTGTTTTAAAAAAAACTTGAAATCTGCCTTAAAGACCTGGCATGAGTTGAACCTCCCCTCCCACACCAATTGAATGTTGTAGTCCTAACCCTCCAATAATTCAGAATGTGACTTTACTTAGAGATAATATCTTTACAGAAGTAATCAAGTTAAAATGAAATCATTAGAATAGGCCCTAATCCAGTATGACTGGTGTCCTTTTGGACACAGGAGCACACATAGACAGAAAATGATTTGAAGAGACATAAGGGAAGATAATCATCTATGAGCTAAGAAGACAGGCCTGGAACAGATCCTTCTCTCAAAGTCCTCAGAAGAAACCAACCCTGCTGACTCCTTGATCTTGGACTTCTGGCCTCCAGAACTGTAAGACAATAAATTACTGTTGTTTAAGCCTCCCTGTTTGTGGTACTTTGTTACAGCAGTCCTGGGAAACCAACACAGACCCTATAGGAGGAGGGTTATAAGACTGACCTATCCTAATCAATCAATGACAGGAAAACACTGCAGAAACCCCCTTTTTCTTGACTGTAGTCACCTCATCTGAGATAGTTTGAGATGGTCAAAACACACTGGATTTCCTGAAGGATCAATCAAGATTCTGCTATTTGCTAGCTCTGTGAACAAGGGCAAATCCCTTAACCTCTCTGATTTACCATTTTGAAAATACAGTAATGATATCTGCCATATCTCCCTTCAACTCTATGTAGACAACATATCTTAAAATGGAGATATGCCAAACATTCCAGTGAACTGTAAAAGTTCTCTGTTAACATAAGGTATTATCCATAGTGTTAATTTTTGATAGGGTAACCAGAGTGGTATTTCAGGACACCACTACTGATCAAATATGCTTTGATTGCGGAAAGGCATCTGACGGCACCAGACAGATAACTTTTCTGGACAAGCTCAAAAAGTTCAGGGTGGATGACAGCAGTTGGGGAAATTCATAGCTGCTTCTATACTCCTACTCAAAAGGTTGATTAGTAGGATAAGGGAAGTATGGCTGGAGAGCTCTTGGAGAGCTCTGGAAACATATCATTGAGCTTGGCCCTAGCCATGTTCTTGCTAATGGCTTAGTGTGAAAAGGTTAACAATTTGGAAAGGACAGTTTATTTACTAGAGAGCACAATCCGGTTTTAAAAAAGACAGGCACCCCATAAATATGTATGAATATTATGTATCAAAAAATGTTTTAAATTTCAAAAATAAACCACAAGCTAACTGGAATGTATGTAAAATATTACACTTATATTTTACACAATTCAAATGCATAGGTAAAGACATATGAGATTTGACCACAGCAAGGACCAAGAGCTTAAAATAAGCAGCATAGAACAGTGCCCATAAAAATCAATTCCAGGCCAGACACAGTGGTTCATGCCTGTAATCCCAGCATTTTGAGACACTGAGGTGGAAGGATCACCTGAGGTCAGGAGTTCAAGACCAGGCTGACCAACATGGTGAAACCACATCTCTACTAAAAATACAAAAATCTGCTGGGCATGGTGGTGCATGCCTATAATCCCACTACTTGAGAGGCTGAGGCAGGAGAACCACTTGATCCCAGAAGGTAGAAGTTGCAGTGAGCAGAGATCACACCATTGTACTCCAGCCTGGGCAACAAGAGTGAAATTCTGTTTCAAAAAAAAAAAAAATTGATTCCAACTCTGGTCAAATTTGTAAGCACACAGGTAGACTTTGCATGGATCTGATGTACACGAATTTCCAATACCATGATATAGTTTACTAATACCAGTCCCCTAACAACATGGTTCAAATATCCGTTACCACGGTATATTAACTGTGAGTAATTGAATAAAGTGCAAACTTAGCTTCTATTTGTGCAGTCCACATATCATTATATACAAAACAGGTGTGCATCATGATCAGTGATCAATCACACACTTATTCCAAAGTATGTGTGGCTAGTCACTGTACGTCTATTATTTGAGTCACACGCTGACATCAAAGCATGTAGCTGTGTTTCTTTCTCGCTTCCCAGCAGTAAACCCTTGTGGCATTTTGTAAGAACAGATAATTGAAAGAGTGAATTGGTAAACAAAAATGAAAGTAGAGCAAAGAAGTGAAAAGTGACAATACAGCAGTGAGATGGGAATCTGACCTAAACGTAAATATATGGCTGACCATGGCAATGTGGTCTCTGCCACTGTCAGAGACACTGAAGTCTAAAGCTGGAGGGCCTATCAACATAAATGTGGACAGTGATTAAAAGTGTCTCCAAGGAAATGATACCAGCAAAAACAACTTCATATTAAAGAAATATCTCATATTAGAGAAATATCTCAGAGATGTTTTATAACACTGAAAGCTCAAAGGATATAATGTTGAAAGCTGACACAAATTTTAAAAGCAGGATGACAATTTGCCAAAGCAAAGATGCTCACTCTGTATTATAAGTTATACAAGAAGAAGGAAGCAAACATTATTCAATCTACTATTGATGTTTTGTTTGCTTTTTTCTTTTGCAAAAATATTTTAATTCTCTATTTTAAATTATCTATATTTTTAATGTAACATGTAATATTTTAATTACATACTACTAATGAATACTAAGTGAACATTAGTTTTACGAATTTTTGCATGTAAATTTGAAATTTTTTTTTTTTTTTTTTTTTTTTTACTTTAGGTTCTGGGGTACATGTGCAGGTCATGCAGGGTTGTTGCATAGATGCATACATAACCAGGTGGTTTGCTACCTCTATTCCCCCTTCATCTATATCTGGCATTTCTCCCCATGTTATCCCTCCTCACCCTCCCCCATCCACTGTCCCTACCTGGCCGCCTGCAACTGCCCCCAGTATGTGATGCTCCTCTCCCTGAGTCCATGTGTTCTCATTGTTCAACACCTGCCTATAAGTGAGAACATGCAGTGTTTGGTTTTCTGTTCTTGTGTCAGTTTGCTGAGAATGATAGTTTCCAGATTCATCCAAGTCCCTACAAAGGACACGAACTCATCATTTTTGATGGCTTTGTAGTATTCCATGGTGTATATGTGCCATATTTGCTGTGTCCAGTCTATCATTGATGGGCATTTGGGTTGGTTCCAGGTCTTTGCTATTGTACACAAGGCCGCAATGAACATACGTGTGCATGTGTCTTTATAACACAATGATTTATAGTTCTTTGGGTATATACCCAGTAATGGGATTGCTGGGTCAAATGGAATTTCTATTTCCAGATCCTTGAGGAATTGCCACACTGTCTTCCACAATGGTTGAGCTAATTTACACTCCCACCAACTATGTAAGAGTGTTCCTATTTCTGCACATCCTCTCTAGCATCTGTTGTCTCCAGATTTTTTAATGATCACCATTCTGAATGGCATGAGATGATACCTAAATATGGTTTTGATTTGCATTTCTCTAACGACCAGTGATGATGAGCATTTTTTCATGTTTTTTGGCCTCATGTATGTCTTCTTTTGAGAAGTGACTGTTCATATCCTTCACCCACTTTTGAATGGGTTTGTTTTTTTCCTGTATATCTGTTTTAGTTCTTTGTAGATTCTTGATATTAGCCTTTTGACAGATGGGTGGATTGCAAAAATTTTCTCCCATTCTGTTGGTTGCTGGTTCGCTCTAATGACTGTTTCTTTTGCTGTACAGGAGCTGTGGAGTTTAATTAGGTCCCATTTGGCTACTTTGGCTTTTGTTGCCATGGCTTTTATTGCCATTGCTTTTGGTGTTTTAGTCATGAAGTCCTTGCCTATGCCTATGTCCTGGATGGTTTTGCCTATGTTTTCTTCTAGAGTTTTTATGGTGTTAGGTATTATGTTTAAATATTTAATCCATCTGGAGTTAATTTTAGTGTAGGGTGACAGGAAGGGGTCCAGTTTCTGCTTTCTGCACATTGCTTGCCAGTTTTCCAAACACCATTTATTAAACATGGAGTCCTTTCCCCACTGCATGTTTTTGTCAGGTTCGTCAAAGATCAGATGGTTGTAGATGTGTGGTGTTGTTTCCGAGGCCTCTGTTCTGTTCCATTGGTCTATGTCTCTGTTTTGGTACCAGTACCATACTGTTTTGATTACTGTAGCCTTGTAGCATAGTTTGAAGTCTGGCAGTGTGATGCCTCCAGCTTTATTCTTTTTGCTTAGGATTGTCTTGGCTATGTTCGCTATCTTGTGGTTCCATATGAAGTTTTTAATTTTATTTTAACAAGTTTTATTTAAAAACAGAAGTTTTGGCCACACAGTGGCTCATGCCTGTAATCCCCGCACTTTGGGAGGCCAAGTGGGTGGATTACAAGGTCAGGAATTTGAGACCAGTCTGGCCAACACAGTGAAACACCATTCTCTACTAAAAACACCAAAAATTAGCCAGGTGTGGTGGCATGCGCCTGTAATCCCAGCTACTCAGGAGGCTGAGGCAGGAGAATCGGGTGAACTCGGGAGGCAGAGGTTGCAGTGAGCCTAGCTTGTGCCACTGCACTCTAGTCCAGGCAACAGTGTGAGACTCCGTCTCAAAACAAAAACAAAAACAAAAACACAAAAAAAACCCAGATGTTTTTAAAGGTCTCAGGATGATCATCATTTTTCCCATTAAGATTATTTTGCATTATTTCAGGTTTCATAGTCATCTTTCAATCCTCCACTATTACGCAAAGTGAGGAAACCCTTGCTGTGTCCATTTATACTTAGCTTGGGCTACAGAACTATTAGTCTGTCTTCAATATGGGAAGGATAAACTGAATCACAATGTTTTTACAAGAGGGTGACCAGAATGTGGAAGACACTTGGAATTAAAACACAAGAGGAAGCTCTGAATGGAACTGACAAACTTTCATCTGGAGAAGAGAAGTTAAGATTATCACAGTTGCAAATATTGGAAAGGCCATCATGTAAAAGTGTCATTCGAGAGTAGCAGAACCAGCTTCAATAATGGAATACCCACAACAGAGCTTTCAATTTCATGAACAGAAAAAGCTTCTAACAACCGGATATAAATGGAATTCACTGACTCACAGTGTAGTGAACTCCTTGTAGTTGGAAGTGGCAAGCAGAGGCTGAATGACCATCTGTCAGGGATGCTGTACCCGAAATTAATTCCTACACAGGGTGAGAGGGGAGGCCCCATCGAAAGCTCAGATTTCAAACACCCATGTGGTGTTCTAAAATATGCCCACAGAATCTTCCACACTCTTTCCTTCAGAAAGTGGCGCCAAGTTCCCTCTCTCACCCTTGAGGTGGGCCAAACATAGGGACTTGCTTGCAATGAAGCACTCACCACACTGTGCAACATTTAAGACTCACTCATAGAAAGGAGGGCTTCCATCTGGCCTTCTCACTCTTGCGTTGTCTAGGGGGAGCTTTCTAGTCATAGGTTAAGGACGCTCAAGTAGCTCTGAGAGAAGCTCTTGTGGGGAGAAACCAAGGATTCCTGCCAACAGCTAACACTAGCTTGCAGTCATGTGAATGAACTTGAACCTCGCAAGTGGATCCCACAACCTCACCCAAACCTTCCAATGACTGAAGCACTCACTAACACCTTGACTGAAACCTCCTGCCTCCTGAGCTCAAGCCACTCAGCTAAACTGCCTCCAGATTCCCAGATGCACAGAAATTGTGAGGATGACACATTTTTATTGTTGTTTCCAGCCCCCAAGTTTTGGAGTAAATTGTTATATAGCAATAGCTAACAAATACACTCCTCTTTGACTTGGACACTGAGGTTACACTGCAGTCTTAAGAAGCCTCCTCACACAGCTTTTTGGTTGTTTTTTGTCTTGCCAGTTTTCTCATAACAGACTCAAACCACAATTTCCAAAAACTAGTTCCTATCATTGAAGGATAAATGACTATCCAATGGTATTCTTTTGTAAAAGTAGAAAGTAGAAAAGGTCTCTAAAATTAATTCTTCCCACTCTGACTGATTTTCACCCTACATTCAAATCTACAACAGAAGATTAATGCAGTCTCAAAAGCAGGACTTAAAAATCTCCTTAGCACGATACAAGTCCTTCAAAAGGTTCATCTTTCAATTGCAAAAAGTCAATGAAACAAAGGCTGGACTTAAAAGCCCAGCCCGGAATCTCTAATGAACTCCAGATCCAAATATTTGAAATCTTCCATCTTATCTCATTTGTGTTTCTCAAAGTCAACAGGTCCAAAACAGAGTCCATGGTCTTATTCCTGAATGTGGTCTCTTTCCTGGGTTCCCTGTTCCAGAGAATGAGACCACATCAATTCAGGGCACAATCTAGAAACCTCTGACACAGCTCTGTTGTACCCCCGAATAGAACCTCGGTGGGGCTGGGTGTGGAGGTTCACAAATGTGGTCCCAGCACTTTGGGAGGCTGAGGCAGGAGGATCACTTGAGCCCAGGAGTTCAAGGCTGCAGTGACCTATGATCATACCACTGCACTCCAGCCTGGATGAAAGAGTGAGACCGTATCTCAGAAAAATGAAACAAAACAAAAACCCAATGGCAATGGCTTCCCATTGCACTTAGGATAAAGAAAAATGTTTACAGTATGACCTACAGATCCTGGGTGATTTGGCACCTACCCGCCTCCCCAGCCTAATCCTACTGCAGCCTAATCTTGCTCCTCCCTCTGCCTTGCTCTCTCGGCTCCACCTGGTCCCATTTCTGACCCCATAAGCACTCTGCTCCTCACCTCCAAATGACCTTGACATGTGACCTTTCCTCTGGATGGAACACTTTTTCTTTCTTCTTGCCCAATTAATGCCAATGCATATTTCTAACTTCAGTTTAGCTGTCCCTTCCTTAGAAAGCTTTTCCAATTCTCCATCCCCACTCTCATTTATCCCACTCTCATTCATTTTATATATATATATACACACACACACACACACACACACACACACACACACATATACACATCACATTCAACAGTTCCCAACAGGTCTGGTATACCAACAAGTTGTGTACCTTCCTCAACACATCACCCATGAGGCACTTTTGCTTCTCTCTGCTTCTTTCTACCCTGGCCCCACTCCCAGTTAATGATCTTCATAGCACCAGGCACCTCTCCTTTATCGAAATATGACAGTGGTTTCATACACAAAATCTAGAACCAAGCTGCCTGGCTTAAATCCTTTCCAGCTGTGTAAATTTGGGCAAATCACTTAAACTTTCTTTGCCTGTTTTCTCACCCATAAAGTAGGAAGTAGCAGTTATGAACAAGTTGTGAAGATTATATGAGACAGTATATGTGAAATTCTTAGAATGATGCTAGATGCATGGCAGGCATTACATAAGTCTGAGCTGCTGTTTTATTGTAGCTGCAATTTCACAGTTTCACATTTCTTCATAATTATTATTTTATTCATATCTGTCTTTCCTATTAGACAGCAAAATCCCCAAGGGTGGACATGCCTACTTTTACTCACTATCATACTTAGTGCCTGGCACAGTCTTAACACATGAGAAATCCTGGTGAGCAACTGATGAGTAAGAAAATGAAGTCGGGCCGGGCACGGTGGCTCAAGCCTGTAATCCCAGCACTTTGGGAGGCCGAGGCGGGTGGATCATAAGGTCAAGAGATCGAGACCATCCTGGTCAACATGATGAAACCCCGTCTCTACTAAAAATACAAAAAACATTAGCTGGGCATGGTGGCGCGTGCCTGTAATCCCAGCTACTCAGGAGGCTGAGGCAGGAGAATTGTCCGAACCCAGGAGGCGGAGGTTGCGGTGAGCTGAGATCGCGCCATTGCACTCCAGCCTGGGTAACAAGAGCGAAACTCCTTCTCAAAAAAAAAAAAAAAAAAAAAAGAAAAGAAAATGAAGTCAATGTAGGTCTTGAACTCCGGAGAACCTTGAAGTGTCACGCTAAGGAGTTCAGAATGTATCCTCTAGAAGTTTTTAAACAAGAGCCACATAGAACAATTAATGGAACAACGGTTGTAAGGTAAGTTGGGGGGGTTGTGTTGAGACAGGGAGAGCCCTTAGCTGACCATTTGAATGTTTATCTGAATAAGGGCATCAGCCAATGTAGAGAGGAGCAGAGAGAGAAGAAAAAGGAGCGCCCCATGGGTGGTGTTTTGAGGAAGGACCCCCACAACTTAGTGGCACACCAGGTCTGGAGGAAACTGTTGAGGATATACAAACACACACACACACACACACACACACACACACAGAGAGAGAGAGAGAGAGAGAGAGAGAAAGAATGAATGAGAGAAAGAGGACAAAAGAACAGAACTATAAAAGTCAGGAATATGTTAATGTTACCTTATATGGCAAAAGAGACTTTGAGAACATGGCTAAATTAAGGATCTTGCTATGGGAAGATTATTTCAGATTAGTGGGGTGGGCCCCAAATACAATCACAAGTGTCCTTAGAAGAGGAAGTCAGGGCTAGGCATGGTGGCTCACCCCTGTAATCCTAGCACTTTGGGAGGCCAAGGCAGGTGGATGACTTGAGGTCAGGACCAACCTGGCCAACATGGTGAAACCCCATCTCTACTAAAAATACAAAAATTAGCCAGGCGTGATGGCACATGCCTGGAGTCCCAGCTACTCAGGAGGCTGGGTCTGGAGAATCGCTTGAACCTGGGAGACAGAGGCTGCAGTGAGCCAAGGTCACTCCATTGCACTCCAGGCTGGGCAACAGCAAGACTCCATTTCAAAAAAAAAAAAAAAAAAAAAGAAGGGGAAGTCAGAGGAAGATTTGAGCAGAAGAAGGCAATGTGATCACTTAAGCAAGATGCAGCACTCATGGCTTTGGAGGTGGAGGGTGGAACTGAGCATGTAAGGAATGTGGCTCTAGAAACTGGAAAACCAGGAGACAGATTCTCCTCTAGAACTTCCAGGAGTGCAGCCCTGCTGACACCTTCATTTTGGACCAGGGAAACAGATTTCAAATTTCTGACTTCAAGAAATGTGAGAGCATCGCGTGTGTTGTTTAAGCCATCAAGTTTATAATAAGTTGTTATGGCAGCCCTAGGAAACTAGTACAAGCACTTAACTCACTGTGTTATAATTTGCACTTAGGGTATTTGTCTCCCCACTAAAGTACAACCTCCTCAAAGACAGTGGTGTTCTTGTACCTTGGTATTTCCAGCACCAAACAAAATGCTAGACACACAAAGGTACTCAAATAAATGTTTGCAGGAGGGTTGGAAGGAAGGAAAAAACTAGAAAAAGAAAAGAGAAGAAGGAGTTTCAAAATAGAGGAAGTGGCTAACAAAAGCCTATCCTTAAACATATGAAACTAACAAATA
Source organism: Sapajus apella (assembly GCF_009761245.1). Taxonomy (NCBI): domain Eukaryota; kingdom Metazoa; phylum Chordata; class Mammalia; order Primates; family Cebidae; genus Sapajus; species Sapajus apella. The sequence goes on from NW_022436964.1 coordinate 12,754,847, forward strand.
TGGACGCAGAGCAGATGGGCAAGGTTGAGTTCCGTGCCTTCCATCCCACTCCCCAGGAAGCAGCAATCCTAAAACACACTTGCACAGGCCACATCTAGGCATGGTGTAAGGATTACAGAGGAGATCCTAGCACAAACCCTAACCCCAGCCCTTACTCTAACCCTCATCCTAGTCCAGTACAGAGGAGCTAAGGATGTCAACCCCAAGTCAGCTCCCTGTGAAAAGTCAAAGTGTGCAGACTCGGGAACCACGAAGACCTAGGTTTGAATTCAAGAAATGTTACTTTTGTCATTTCTATTTTTCTGGAAAAATCAGACACATAATGTATAATAAATATGATATACTGTAATATATATATATATATTAGATTGTATGTTTTGTACACCACTCCTAGAAAAATATCTAAGAAACTGGTAACAGTGGCCTCCTGGGAGGGGCAATGGCATGTTTAGGGCAAAGGAACAAAAAAAGTACTTACTAAGTCACTATATATCCTTTCGTGCACTTTGAATTTCCTGTCATGTGCATAACTTTTTAAGGTATTTCTTTTTCTTTTTTTTTTTTTTTTTGAGACAGAGTCTTGCTCTGCCGCCCAGGCTGGAGTGCAGTGGCGCAATCTCTGCTCACTGCAACTTCCACTTCCTAGGTTCAAGCGATTCTCTGGCATCAGCCTCCCAAGTAGCTGGGTTACAGGCACCTGCCACCATGCCCGGCTAATTTTTGTATTTTTTGTAGAGACGGGTTTCACAATGTTGGTCAGGCTGGTCTCAAACTCCTAACCTCATGATCCACCTGCCTTGGCCTCCCAAAGTGCTGGGATTACAGGTGTGAGCCACTGCACCTGGCCTTTTGAAGGTATTTCTTACAATCCCAGATCTATTATCAACCCATGTAGTATGTATCAGCTGTGTAACACTGGCAACCTGTTACTTAATCTCATTGTACCTCAATTTCTTCACCTGTAAAATGAGAATAAATTGTTACTTTTCCTCATGAAGTTGTTGTGAGTGTTAAATGAGCTAACACAAGTAAAATGCTCAAAAGAATGCTTGGCACAGAGTAAACATTCTATAACATCAGCAATTTCACTTTCAGAAATATGGTGGGCAAGATACCCTGGAGGCGTTTAAGTTATAAAATAACATTACAATGCAGAAGACCTTTTAGGTAGCACTTTGCAGGACCTAAGGAAGAGTATGAAGATTAAAGACGAAAAAAGAGGAAGCAAAAAAAGAGATTCTAAGCTGAAATGGGAGCAGTGAACAATAAATGCAGACAAAATGCGTGGTGGCCCCAATGGTCCCTATCTCTGAACAGAAAAAATAAAAAATGTTTTCTGGAGGATCACATCTTGAATTTCAGCCTCCAGATTTTCCCAGGTGAAGATTAACCAAAACTGAACCCATAAAAAAAATTCATCAAAATCAAAGGAACAAACCCTCTGAGGTAAAGGCTAGCAGAAGCTACACAGTCCAGATTTAGAATCTCAAGGAGTCCAGATGTTCCGATATAAAGTACACACAAGTGTACATTTATAAAAGAATGGAATCACAAAATGGAACAAGCAACAAGGGACAATCGAAATGATCAGGCAAATGTGAAAAAGAACCAAGTAGAACTTTTAGAAATTGAAGTTATAATTGTTGCTATCACAAGGTTAACAGATGGAATATACAATAGATTAGACAAGATTAACAGATGGACTATACAATAGATGAGACATAGCTGAAGAAAGTAGATATGAACTATGAAAGAGCTGAAAAAATGACACAGAGCACAGTAGCTTATGCCTGCAATCCCAGCACTTTGGGAGGCTGAAGGGGGAAGACTGCCAGAGATCAGGTGTTCAAGACCAGCCTGGGCAATGTGGCAAAACCCAGTCTCTAAAAATATATATAAAAATTACCTGGCTATGGTGGTGCACACCTGTACTTGGGAGGCTGGGGTGGGAGAATCGCTTGAGCCCCGGGGGACTAAGGCTGCAGTGAGCTATGATCACACCACTGCACTCCAGCCAAGGTGACAGAGCAAAAGCCTATCTCAACAACAACAATAATTCACTGGCCTCACTAGATCTCATGGGTAGAGAGACAGTGCGCCTTCATCTTTGGGCCCGTATCACCTATCATGGCCTGCTACACAGCAAGCACTCCTTAAATGTTTGCTAGCTTGCAGCTCTTGCTGATTTGCTCATGGTAAAACAAAACAAGAACTCTAAAACACAAAGGTATCAGGAGACATATATTTGAAATGGTTGGTAAGGAAATAGCAAGCCTCCCCATATCCATTTTACAAACGAGGAAGACAGGCACACTGACAAAGGATACTGACTAGCCCATGATCAACAACTCTGAGTAACAGAATCCCTTTTACATAGATCAGCTGTACCGACTTGTACCCAAATATATTTTTTACATCATTTAACTGATAAAATCTCTTTTACATACAACTCCACAAAAATCTAGTTATGTGCTAAGAAAGATCTATACTGGTATGAAGACAGCTATGAGCTTTATTTTTCTCTTTGTCTATATATACATTCCCTGCTTCTTGCTGTATCTTTTATATAGAAACTAGGAGAGCCATTTTTGCCAAGCAAGATTCTATCTTTAAAAGTAATATGTATAAGTGCCCCAGAAGCTACTGCAGTTGGTTCATTCCAAGAGCTCAGGAATAATTATGTGTTCTCATAAGCACAGCATTCATTAATCAAATCTGCTGGTCTAATTCAACTTTACTGTTGTATTTTTATGGTAATGAAAAAATGATCATCTTTGTCATATCCCCTAATATTAAAGGGGAAAAAATCTTTATGCCTCATTCTGTTTGTTTAATATACAACTTGTCTCTCTTCATTGCATTTGAACACTGGGACACCGGTGTATGGAATAACAGAGAATACCTCCCCCTGGACACTTAGATACAGAGGACCATTATCTGTCCTCAGAGCTGAAGGATGCATTTTTTTTATTACTTTTTTTTTTTCTCTATCATATATGGTGCAATTAAAAACATCTCTGCTTCAGTTTTTCTTCTGTCACATTAATTATAAAACCATTCCCAGTTCCCCTAGAAAACCAAATGTTTTATAATTTCTAATCCTAGTGTGAACTCATTAGCCTGTTTGTTATCCAATTGACCGCATATAAGAAGTTGGATGATAACAGAAAAACAAAATGTTGGTCCAGTTTGTTTCTGCCAGACAGAACTCCCAAGACTGTGCCTGCCATTTGAGAGAGTTCTTTAAATAAGTCACACCAGGATATTTAGTCCACAGTTTTATTTACAAAGCCTTACAAAATTGATAAGAAAGTGCAAAGAAATTACGGTGGCCATGGAGAAAGCATACATTCAGGGGAGGCACATTAAGTTAGATCATGGCTCTATTTCCAAAAGAATAGACTTTAAAGATAAAAGCCGAGTCCAGTAAGAAATATTCTATGTGACTTGACACTCTCCTCCTTGTTTATCTATGTCCTCTTCACCGTGGCTCTAAAATAGCCTTGGCATTACGTTTCACATGATCAACATATTGTGAGCTTTACTTACTTAACAAGCCTAATTCCTGAAACTAATAAAAGAAACTCAGAACAAGCCCCGCTACTTGCCTTGAAAATTCCTCTCCTGTATAAAGATGCTAGCCATGCAGCAATTACTGGTCAACTTTTACCCACTCCCCAAAGCCAATACCTTCACCTGCTTCTAAAGCCCCAATATGAAACAACATAATAGTGTAAATGAAAACTGATTAAAAATAAGCAATCTGGCAGTCTTGGAAGGGTTTAGAAAGCTTACTAACAAATTGCCAGAATCCCTCAGGAGTTTGCCTTGGCAAGACAAAAAACCAAAAGCAAAAACAAAGAAACAAAAAACTTGTAACAGAGGCTAGTGACTGTATCTTGAGACTTTCCTGTCCTCAAAAATAGCTGAATAGCAGTACCGGACTTAATTTATTCCACATGAGAGCTGCTAAATGTAAAACCAGTAATTCTACCAGTAACCTGTTGTGTGACCTTCAGCAAGGCACTCAAACTGTTGGTGACACAGTTTCCTCATCTGAAAAATAGACATAAATAATAGTTAAATTTATAGGATTGTTAGAATGATTAAATGAGTTAATACATGTAAAAGATTTAGCGCAGTGCCTGGAACATAATAAATGCTATACATTCTTCATTTGTTTGTTTGAAGACAGGGTCTCAGCACTTTGGGAGGCCAAGGTGAGCAGATCACTCGAGGCCAGAAGATTGGGACTAGCCTGGTCAACACAGCAAAACCCTGACTCTAATAAAAATACAAAAATTAGCAGGGCATGGTGGTACATGCCTGTAATCCTAGCTACTTGGGAGGCTGAGACACAAGAATCATTTGAACCTGGAAGGAAGAGGTTGCCATGAGCTGAGATCATATCACTGCACTCCAGCCTTGGCAACAGAGCAAGACTCTATCTCAAAAAAAAAAAAAAAAAAAAAGACAAGGTCTCAGCGTGTTGCCCAGGTTGGAGTGCTGTGGTGCAATCACAGTTCACTGCAGCCTCCTGGGCTCAAGCCATACTTTACCTCAGCCTCCTGGGTACCTGGGACCACAAGCACACACTTCCATGCCTAGCTCATGTTTTTTTGTTTGTTTTGTACAGAGGGATCTCACTATGTTGTCCAGGCTGGTCTCAAACTCCTGGGCTCAAGTGATCCTCCTGCCTTGGCCTCCCAATGTGCTGCGATTACAGGCATGAGCTACCTCACCCTGACAATCTTTTCCTTTTATTAGGAAGAATCATTTCCTTACTTAGCCATTCCTCAAATATATGCTGAGCACATTCTATCTCCCAGGTGACAGTACCCTAGCACTAGGGAATGTGAACAAGACCTAATCCCTGTCCTCAGGGAGTTTATAGCCTTTGGCAGCAGCAACACGAGTAAAAATAAACGACTTTGATAGCTGCACATCTTCATTTGCTCAGCAGTTTTCTCAAAAGCACTATAACACTTTACTAAAATGCTAAGCTTTGAATATTTTTCAACTACTTCTTGAGACTTTCTGCATATGTGATAAGGACAAGAAATTACACTGAGGTATAGATGCTGATGAGCAGCAAGGATCACTGGCTGGTCAAGGGATACTGATCAGTGCACCAATGTGCTGCTCTTGAACACACACCTCCACAAAATTACAAATTATCTTCCAGATCCATTTGTGAAAGTTAGACCTGTGCATGCTGAGGGCCTGTGAGAGGGTGTATGCCAATCACACACTGCAGGGGGAGGCTGGGAACAGAAATACCAGGATTGGACAGAAAGTTGCTTAAACTGTGCTTCTTAAACCACTTTTTGCCATGTTCCGAAACACAGCATTTCAACTAATAACAGTTCAAGGAATTATCATATATTTCTTAAATGTGCATCATATGCCCATCAGACTGCTAACGGTTCAGGTAAATGTACAAGAAATTGTTACTGAAACATCGCTGAGACAATGATTATTGCCAAGGAAGAAGGCTTTAATCGGATGCTGCAGCTGAGGAGATGGGAGATCAGTCTCAAATCTATCTCCCTGATTGACTAAAATTAGGGGTTTATACAGCAGGAAAGAAAGATATGAGAAAACAGGAACTCCAGAGGGGTAAGGAAGCAATCATGATGAATGAGAAGCCTGGTATTTCAATACATGGATGCAGTATCTGGTTAATTTCAGTTCTTTTGATACTTTTGAGAGGCCTGAGGGTCCTTTCCTGAACAGGGAACTCAAAACAAACAAAGTTGCAAGTTGTAAGACCAAAAGCACAATTTCTATGCTTATCAAAAGAAAAACAACAACATCAACCACAAAAACTTGTCTATTGAACTATTAGGTCAGTTTCAAAATCATCTTTGCCTTTTAAGAGTTTACTTTCTGGTGGAGGAAATAAAATTTACATGCCTATGAAAAATCGAGAACAATGCACAATGATATGTTTCTAAGCACCAAATTGGTACTATGGACTGATCTGTGAAAACTGAGAAAAAGGACATCAGTGAGGACAGAATAACCAAGGTGTTTTCTGTAGAAAGCGATGAGTATGGTGTACATAGGGGAGAAAACAGAGTAAGGGCATTCAGAGTGTGAACAAAAAGATGGAGAAGTCAAAAGACATGAACAAATATAAATTGAGTTATACGTTTATACTGGCACAATATTTTTAAGTTTTTTATTGATAAATAATATTGTACATGTTTATAGGGTACATGTGATATTTGTTACATGCATAGAATGTATAATGATCAAGTCAGAGTATTTGAGGTATCCCTCATCTTGAGTATTATTTCTATGTTTTGCGAACATTTCAAGTTCTCTCTTCTAGCTACTTTGAAATATAAGATACATTGTTGCTAACCATAGTTAACCTACTCTGCTATGGAAGGTTAGAATTTATAACTTCTATCTAACTGTGTTTGTACCCACTGACTAACCTCTCTTGATCCCCCTACCCCACCCCCTCCCACACATCCTTCCCAGTCTCTGGTATCTATCATTATACTTTCTATCTCCATGAGATCAACTTTTTCCGCTCCTGCATATGAGTGAAGACACTGGCATAACTGTTAAATCATTTCCTTTCCACATCTTGTTCTCTGATTGTCTTCTCACTTACTCTATCTGCTCAATGATTTGACACTTGTGAAACATCCAATCCTGTCTAGATCACAGGGATAGTCTTCCTTTTAATTTCAGCTGGAATCAATCTAGCATAAATCTTGTTTTTCTCCTTCCCACTTGATTGTCAGGACAGTGAAAAACATCATTATACAAGCCTCCATTCATACATACAAAGGTTGTAACTTCCCTCTTAATGTGAGTCATCTATGTGTTGTTTTTCTCAACTAGATTAAATCTTCATGGTACAGTCATTCACCCAGAAGGGAGGAACGGAAGAAGAGGTAAGATGTTTTCTGTTCCCTTGGGGAAGGGGGGGAAATCTTAAAACGCTTCCCTAGGAACAAACTGCATTTTTTTTTTTTTTTGAGTCAGAGTCTTGCTCTGTCACCCACGTGCAATGGCGTGATCTCGGCTCACTGCAACCTCCACCTTCCAGGTTCAAGCAATTCTCCCCCATCAGCCTCCCAAGCAGCTGGGATTACAGGCACCTGCCATCATGCCAGGCTAATTTTTGCATTTTTAGTAGAGACAGAGTTTCATTCACCATGTTGGCCAGGTTGGTCTTGAACTCCCGACCTCAGATGATCTGCCTGCCTCAGCCTCCCAAAGTCCTGGGATTACAGGCATGAGGCACTGCGCCTGGCCCTAACTGCATTTTAAAATTTATTTTTATTTTTAGCCATTCCCTACACATACCTCACATACTAACCGTATTTTTGAACAGAGAAAACATCTGCTTCTATTGTCTTACCTGGTTTTGTTTGTTTTCATTTCAAACAATCTCACATTTATGGGAAAATAACAGCTTACTTGTTTGACTTTAGTAAAATGAAGTGTTTCACTACTGATATCCTGTACTTCCAAACAAAAATACTGACTACCTACCAAGATTTCCAGTGACCCTGAAATACTAGAGTATATTTCTGAGATAAGTAGTAGAATGATTATTAAGAAGGCTGCAAGTAGTTCTAAGCCCTGGCACATACATATTTGCCAATGCTTGTCATCCTTTGAAATTAAGTATGTGTAAATGGGCAACAGCAGCATGTTTACTTAACTTTTGAAATGTACTTGGAAAGAAGTTATTCACATACAATAGAGGAAAGCTGGGAAACATCATACAAATACAGGAATATGAACACAAGTGAATTGCGATTCAGTAGATTGAATGTGCACACGGAAGTCACCTGAAATGTAAAGATTCACAGAAACCTAAGCAATGCGTTTGAAGTCCACAGGACAGCCAGGGCATTTTTTCCTCAGATTGCCACCAGTGCAAATGTTTCTGTGAAAGTCCTCCGAGAAGCAGTGGGGGAATAAAATGTATGTAACTTACTTGCACTTTCTTACGGTTAGAGGCAATTTATTATTTTTCTCATATGATAAAACATTACACATTACACTCTTTTTTTGGAGATGGAGTCTTGCTCTGTCACCACACTGGAGTGCAGTAGCGCCATCTCCGCTCACTGCAACGTCCACCTCCCGGATTCAAGCAATTCTTGTGCCTCAGCCTCCCAACTAGCTGGGGCTACAGACATGCACCACCATGCCTGGCTAAATTTTGTATTTTTAGTAAAGACGGGGTTTCACCATATTTGCCAGGATAGTCTCTACCTCTTGACCTTGTGATCCGCCCACCTCAGCCTCCCAAAGTGCTGGGATTACAGGTGTGACCCACCACGCCCAGCCAAACACTATACTTTTTTTTTAAAATCTCAAAATAGTTGTCTGTGATTACTATCTGCATGTGCTTGTCTTCCACTCATTCCAAAACCCAGCCCAAGCTGACTGCCACCCTCTCTCTGTGCTAAAATAAGCTTCCTAGGGTCAACAGTTACCTCAGGTTGCTAAATCCATGGGACATTTTTCCAGTGTTGGCCTTACATCTCAGTAACATGACATCCGCCCTACTCCCTCCGTCCTGAAGTATCCCATCTCTTGATTTTTATGACAGTATTCTCCCGTGTCTTCCTCTGACATTTGCATTGTCCTTTTCATCCTGCTCATTCTCTTTTACTCTAAACTCAACAACGGGAATTAGTCTAGTTCCTGTTGTCTTCTCAGCCTTTGCTCCACATTTTCTATCACCCATTCAGATATCTCCTGTGAGCTCCAGACCTGTGAATCAACATCTACTTCACATCTCCAAGCGGATGTCACAAAAGCATCTCAACTCAGCACGACCAAAGCAGACCTCTGGATCCACCCTCCCTGGCTGGACCTCTTCTCTCCCCTATGTGAAGGTTAATCAACAAATTGTGTCATTCTTGTCATGCCCAACTAAAATAAAGAGATCATGGTAAAAGCACTCAAGGAGCAAAACACTGCTCTAAGAATGTAATTCTATCCAAGCGCTGGGGCAACTGCCTACTGCACCTGAAAAGTTTTATCCAGTAGCTGCTGAAGCAATCTCCTGTGACTTTAAGGATAGTTTTACCTGTTACCGTCACTTACCAATCAAAACTTGCCAGCTCTCTTACTAGTGCCATTAATTCTTTCTTCCCATATAAAATGTTTTAATTTCAGAGATTTGTCTCTGTATATTATTTGACTTCAATCACTCAGTGACAGCCACCACATCCATCCAGTTGTACAAGCCTAAAAGCCAGGAAAGCTCTTTCCTCTCCATTCATATCCATTTTCCATCAAATCCCATTGATTTGCCTCCTTCTTATCTCACAGATCTCCCTGTTTCTATCTCCATCACCATCTACTTATCTCTTTTGTGGTCCATTGCAGTCTTTTTCTAACTCACCTCTTCCAGCAGCTAGTCTTGCTGTGCTCCATTCTGCTCCTGATTCTGAAATTATTTTTAATATTTTTTTAATGTAAATCTCACCTATCTTCCTCTAACACCCTTCACAGGCTTTCCCTTGCTCTTGGGCTAATGGGAATGACTATGGTTTTTCTCTGCCCTCATCTAGTTCCACCACCCCCTCCTCCTCTATTCTTTACCACAAGGTTCCTGGTTCCTCCTCCCCTCTGGGTCTTTGCACAGACAGACCTTCCCCCCGCCCCCCGCCTAATCAATTCCCATTTAACCTTCAGACTCAGCTCCAACAGGACTTCTTTAGGGTTACATTCTTGAAGCGTCTCCTCAAAATAAGCCAAGTCCTCTGGATTTACATCTCCATGGCACTGTGCATTTTTTCTTTTTAGAAATTGTATACTTATCCATACTAATTTGATTATTGACTCCGAGTGCAAATAAGTCAGGAACCGCATCTCTTTTGCTTACCATTTTATCCCGAAGACCTTGAGGTCCTCACTCTCCATCTGCTGTTGTCAGCTCTCATGAGCTCCAAGCATACTAGTGCCACAGACCATTGAGTCCACGCTCTGCGGGACGGTGAGGAGGCACAAGTGCCCCCACTAATCTAGGAACCCAGAATGGCTTCTGTGTTTTGCATTTCGAAAAAGGGTTAAAGTGTACATGAGATCACTCTACAGGGGGTGAAAGGAAACAATGCATAGGTTAAATAGCAGAGGAGAAAAACCCTGCTTCTGTGTGGAAGTCACCAACAATGTTACTTCTTGTGTTGCACCTTCAAGCACATTGGCTAAGACCATCTGAGGATGTTAACTATTTCTTGTCTACTCTCTGCAAAGCATATACCCATTCATTCTATTTATTCTTTCATTCAAAAGCATGCAGTGAATGCTGATTTTGTGCAAAAGCACTGTGTAAAGTACTGTGGTGGACAGGCGATGGTTAATAAGAGCTATTGCTCATGGAGAGTCTACCATGTTCCAGGGCTATAAATTTTAAGTGCCATTTACAAGCAACATTTCAAGAAAATTACCATCTTATGAAAAAGCAAACACTTAATAAACCATAATACAAAACCAAAAGAAACAAGCAGGGCTTTATAATCTACATTATTTGAGGTCCTTAACATAGTCCAAGTTAAAGGCATTTGAGAACTTTATGAGGTCTCAGAGTTCTAATTAAAAAGTACTCTTCCAGGGTTCTTAATTACTCACCAGGACATGAAACTAATTACAGCTCCCAGTAGCCAAATACATTGGCATCTAGATTAGAAAAAACCAGTGTTCTTATTCAAACAATTGGTTATTTAGAAGATAACCTGGTTATCCTGTGGTGAAAAAATCCAAGCACCATTTAGCAAAGAAATATTCATCAGAGTGCCTACCATGTGTTAAGTGCTGTAGACACAAAGGTGATAAAGTCATGAACCTGCCTTCAAGGTCAGGTTTAGGGGAGACTCAAGAGATCAAGTAAGCGTTGAAAAGAGGCACAGAGTAGAAAGTGGGACGCAGGCCGGGCACAATGGATTATACCTGTAATCCCAGCACTTTGGGAGGCCAAAGTGGGCAGATCATCTGAGGTCAGCCTGGCCAACACTGTAAAACCCCCTCTCTACTAAAAATACAACAACAACAACAAAGTTTGGGGTGGTGGCACACACCTGTAGTCCCAGCTACCCAAGAGGCTGAGAGTCGAGAATCACTTGAACCCGGAAGGTGGAAACTGCAGTAAGCCAAGATCACACCACTGCATTCCACCCAAGGCAGGCAGGCCAGGAGCTGTGTCAGCAATGACCTCATTGAGGAGGTAACACCTAAGTTGAATCTTGAAAGGTGTATCCATCAAATAGTTGGAAGGTGAAAAAGGAGCATGGACAAAGACACAAAGGAATATAACAACATGGAAGGTTGGGCAAACAATCAGCAAGGCCGGGCCTGGGTTTATCACAGGGTTAGGCAATGGGAAGCCACACAAAGATATTTTTTAACCAGCTAGATTTTTTAATTTGTGCATGAAATATTCATAGCAGCACTGCTGACAAATAGCGAAAGGGCAAAACAATTCAAATGTCCATCAACTGATGAAAGGATAAACAAAATGTGGTGTATCCACACAATGGAATATTATTTAGCCATAAAAAGGAATGAATTGTGACACATGCCACAACATGGATGACCTTTGAAAACATGCTAAATCAAGAAAGTCAGACGCAAAGGGTCATGTATTATAAGCGTCCAACTATCTGAAACATCCAGAATAGGCAAGTACATAAAGAAAGCAGATTAGTGATAGTTGCAGAAGAGAAGAGAGGGAATAAGGAGTGACCGTTTAATGGGCAATGAGCTTCCCTTTGGGGTGAGGAATATATTATGTTCTTGAACTAGATCATGGTCAGTGTGGTGGTAGCTGCACAACATTCTGAATACAATAAATGACACCGAATTATACACTTTAAAATGGTAAATTGTATGTTATGCATCTTTTACTGCAATTAAGAAAAAATATAAATTTTAATATAAAATAAATTGGTTTTAAATTATAAAAGCAATACAAAATTTTTTTTTTCTGGTAAGGAATTCAAGAGTGAAGTTTAATTGGCTACTATTTTAAAAGCATGTGACCTTATGATCACATGCTTTATAAAATGTGTGAAGTGTTAAATAATTTTTGATATTACACATAAACCACACTAAAATGCCTTTCAATAAGCAAAAGGAACCATTTTAAATACAGGGAATTCTAATTAGACTGGCATAGTTAAGGCCAAAAATATAAAGTAGCCATTGCTACCCATTTATCTTCAGCTCTTGCCTTTAAGAGGCAAATGAACACAAAATACAGGTGAATCTTGCTTGGTTCTGAGACGGTGAAGGAATTTCCCTCATATTTAAAAATATTCACATAACCAGTTATATAAATCTAAATATAAAACCAATCTCCAGTAAGTTTTAAGATGGCACTCACTATCTCTGTGAAAAATTTAACATTACTAACGAAGTCTAATCATATCTTTAGAAGGGGTAAACAGTGATAGCATTTACTAAATTGGAATTACTATTAAAATTCAAAAACTGAACATATTCATTTAACCACAAGCCAGTCTTACTTTTAAATCAGGACTGCCCAACAAAATATCCTGTCAGTCATTCATGACGTAAATTCTGGTGTATGAGATCTATTAAAGCATGGTCCACATGAAAAAGTCCTGAGACATTTGTTTTGTAATAAATAAGGCAGTGGCCAATAATTACTCATTAGTAGCTTTTTTGAGATAAGCTATCAAGTCTGCCCTTTCTCCCTTCTTCTTAATGCCAGCAAAGATCATTTTTGTTCCCAGGATGTACTTCTTGGGATTCTCCAAATACTCCCTCAGTGTTCTCTCCCCAGGAGATGCGTTTGTTCTTATTGGCATCAGTGTAAGTGAATCCAGAGGCCTGACCTGTCTTCCGCCCAGAGATACCATGGAGATTAGGCCCAGTCTTGTGTTTGCCTCCCTTTTCCACAGTGTGGCATTGGGAACACTTCCGAACAAAAATTTTCTTGCCTTTCCCAACATCACCCATATTTAATTCTCTTTTAGCACCACCGGCGCAACAAAGGTTACCGCTCAGAAGCTGGACGTCCCTCTCTCTCAATACAGAAATGTTTAAAACTAGCAATACAAAAATAAAAATTATCCTCCATAGCCCCAACTCTCCATTCCTACTCTACAAAAGTAATTACTTAAGTTTTTTATTTTAATATCTTCTTCCAGAACTGTGTTTTATATACAAGTGTACAGGGGTGTACATGTGTGAGGGTGAGGGGATGTATGATCTTATGATGCACTCTATTTTTCCATTTAAGCTTCTGGAGAATCTTGGAATTTAAAAATTCTCGTATCATTATATGTAAGTTGAGAAGAACTCACTTTAAATTATAATTACCTTGTGATTGCTTTGGCCTTCAATTTTTTTTTTACATTCATGAATCAACGGCCTGTAAATAAACTGACACTGACACAGTTGGGTGTTAAGGTGGGGTTTGCTAAGAAAGATTTGTTCTATCAAAATAATTTTCAAAAACCAGTTATATGATGAAAAGAGAGCATTGTGACCATAGCAATAGCTCCCACAGTGGCATCAACCTGAACAGGACCGTGACAGCAAGAGAAAACATGAGAGGTGAGGATGGTAAAATGGTTCTAGGTAATAACGCGTGAGTGACTAATTTACAGGAAGAAAACTGCATTTCACATTCAGAGACACCAACTTCAACAGTCAAAAAGGTTTTGAAAAACAGATCTCAAATAGAAGTTAAATTGAAAAACATAATTTATTCTTTTGAGTTAATAAGTTAGTGTGATAAAGTCAACTAAATCATGTTCTCACTAAGGAAAAGGGTGAAGCTTTTTGGAATGTATGAAACAAGGTCAAAGACAGGTATGAAGCAAGATCTTTTGTGAGATAGTCAACATTTAGTACTTAATCTTAGAAAATGCATCAGAAGGCCAGGCGTATTGGCTCATGCCTCTAATCCCAGCACTTTGGGAGGCTGAAGTGAGTGGATCACCTGAGGTCAGGAATTCAAGACCAGCCTGACCAACATAGTGAAACCCCATCTCTACTAAAAATACAAAAATTAGCCAGGCATGGTAGTGCATGCCCTGTAATCCCAGCTACTCAGGAGGCTGAGGCAGGAGAATTACTTGAACCTGGGAGGCGGATGTTGCAGTGAGCCAAGATCGCGCCATTGCACTCCAGCCTGGGCAACAAGAGCGAAACTTCGTCTCAAAAAAAAAAAAAAAGAAAGAAAAGAAAATGCATCAGAAGAGATGAGTCTATCTCTACCTATAGCCTTAGGAATTGAATCTGTACTAACAACTTAAGTAAGGGAAGCTATTTCTAAATCTGTTTCTTGACTGTCTCAGACAAAATTGCTACATGATGACTTGAGTAGTAAAAGAAATCATGCTATTTAGCCACCACATTTTTATTTCAGGGTTAGAATCAATACTCTGAGTCTTAATTTTCTTATCAACAAGGAGAACAGTTTCAGCTCACAAAGTCATCATGAGAATTACTGACATAATTGATGGAAAGCATTCAGCACAGGGCTTAGCACATAACAGTGTTTAATAAATGTTCAATAGTATTATTGTTGTTAATATGGTCAATATCATCAACGTGCCTTTCGTCTAGGAGTTTATAATTCAGTGTCACAGGCAAGAAGCCAAATGCAATATATAAAGATGACTTACACACAAAATACATTCCTTTTTAATCATGTTATAGAGTATTTTAATGCACAACTGCTTAATATGAGACGTGTTGCTAATATATTAATTGATCAAACTTCTAAAATCATATTTTAAACGTACTTGAGTGACCAATTGAGAATTCATCTTTTTTTTCAACTTTTGCTTTAGACTCAGGGAATATTTGTGCAGCTTTGTTATCTGGGTACACTGGAAGTCTGGGGTACAAATGATCCTGTTGCTCAGGTACTGAGCATAGTACCTGATGGTTAGTTTTTCAGTCCTTGCCTCCCTCCCTCCTTCTCCCCTTTAGTAGGCTCCAGTTTCTATTATTGCCATCATTATGTCCATGAGTACTTAATGTTTAGCTCCTACTTATAAGTGAGAACATGCCCTAGGAGAATTTACGTTGTACTTTGTTTTTTAGTGTCTTAGATCCACCAGGAAAGAATGAAACACTGTTCTCCTTTCTAGAGGGGAAGCGAGATATCAAGACCAATGTAGCCACAGCTGTCTATATAAATTGTTCTAGAACAAACTGAGCACCAGGTGTGGAGTAGCCACTAAACTGCCCTTGGGAAGGTCCTTTCCAGCCTGGACGAGTGATGGCAGTTACTCAGCACCCAAATGCAGCATCATGTGGACAGGAACAAGGACAACAGCAGCCATTGTGGACTTAGCGATAAGGGGTTGTACTCATTTTAAGAACCGCACATCTGGAAGACCCTTTTCAAAATGAAAGGGAAGTTCCATGAAGGCGGTGGCTTTGCCTTGTTCAACACTGTAGCCCCAAACAAGAAGAGTCCCTGTACCACAATAAGCAATCCATATCCAGGAATGAATGAAGGCTTGGATCATGAAAGTCTCCAGGAATCTCTGTAAAGTAGGAGGAAAAGAAAAAGAGGTCCCAAATGACTGATAGTTGACTTTCCAATAATTGTGGTAGGTAGGACTCGAACTCCTTCTCTTAAAATTTGGTAAATGAAAAACAAAAGTGACATTAATAGCACCCGGTTTGTCAGATAAATAAATATATTTTTGGCCTACTAATCACTGAAAGTATTCAAATTAAAAACCAAACAAGGATGTTGTACAGATAAAAGGGTTCTACTTGAGACGCAGGATTAGCTAATATAGAGGTTTTTGACATTTTGAGGTTACTTACCTTTTGAAATCAGATGAAAGCTATGAAGCCCTCCATAGAAAAATCCATATGCAGACATTGCACCAATCACAGGGGTAGGAGTGGGAGTGGAGTGTGGGAGAAAAGGAACAGAGCTTAATGGGTAATTCATTAAAGAAAAGCAGGATAAGAAGGGTCTGATGCCCCTTTTGAATCTATCTCAATCCGTCAAAACACCTCTTACCAACTTTATTGTAAAGCATATGTTTATCTTCCTCCAGCCAGTTTTGTAAATTCACAGTTATGCATATTGGTTAGGTTAGTTTAAGTGCCACCATTTTTGCATAGTTTGGAGAAGACTGTGGATTTAGAGGGACTTCCAATGTGTGCTTGAGTTTTGAGGTACTGGGAATCAAGGCATAAAAATAGTTTTACTGACAAGAGCAACAAACAACACTAAAAGGAAAGACCAAGAAAAAGAAAGTACAACTTCAATGGAGAAAGAACTCGGAGGTGAATAACAGGACACAGTGGACATTTTGGACAAGGCTGCAGAATAAAGGGTGGGTTTTCTCTCAGGAATTCAAAGGCACACCAATGAAGGAGGCAGGACTGAGAAAGTTAGTTCAGTGCTCAGGTGGCTGAAATGGTGACAAGAATCTTTGTGCTTTGCAAGATCTTGTGCTTGCTATAAAGTATTAGATATTTTCTACTTTTTTTCTTGATGTGACTAGGAACTTATAATCAGTTAGAATTGAAATATTAATATTTTAATATTTTATGTGACTAGAAACTTATAATCAGTTGGAATTTAATATCTAATTAATATTACAGTACTTATATACATTTGCTGACCAAGTAAGGCACATGGTCAGCAAATGTATATAAGTACTCTATAAAAAGAACGGACAATAAGAGAGACGTCAAAGAAAGCTTGCTTACATTTGCAAAAAGAGAGAGACCAAAAATAGGAAGAGGTCACTTTGGAATAGAAAAGCAATAAAAAGATTTGAAAGATGGTACTTGGAGTGAAACATACATAAGGAATGGCTTGAACACAAGCAAAATGGAAAACAAACCAAGCAGCTGCAAAACCATCCCACTTTCTAACCAGATAAGAGTATTTCCCACCAATGTGAATCGATTTGAAATTACTGAATAGTCTCTCGTTAGGCTCCTGAATATCTTCAACACTCGATTACCAGTAAATGCATGTGGGTCTGCATTTTATTGATGACACAAAATAGTTGCACTCCAGGCTTTGCTCAAAAGAACCACTTAGGCTCCCACCCCTTGGTGTTCATTAAAACCTCCATTGAGGCAGGGCATGGTGGCTTACGACTATAATCCTAGCACTTTGGGAAGCTGAGGCAGGTGGATCACCTGAGGTCAGGAGTTCAAGACCAGCCTGGTCCACATGGCGAAACCCTGTCTCTACTAAAAATACAAAAAAAAATTAGCCAGGCATGGTGGTAGGCACCTGTAATCCCAGATACTCATAAGGCTGAGGTGGGAGAATTGCTAGAACCCTGGGGGCAGAGGTTGCAGTGAACCGACATCACACCATTGCACTTCAGCCTGGGCAACAGAACAAGACTCAGTCTCAAAAAAAAAAGAGGAAGGAGAGAGGAGAGGAGAGGAAAGGAAGGGAGGGGAGGGGAGGGACTCAACTGAAAGAACCACTCTTAGGAGGATTGCCTTACAGACATGTGGTCTTGCCACCCCTCTAACATCCTGAAATCTATCTCCAGATTAACTCAGATTAGCCAAGACCTGGCTACCCGGACAACCTTCCCCTGCTCCTCCCACAGCCTCCTCCCTACAGAAGGGTGTTATGCGTCCTTCTTTTGTCACATCTTCGGCTTGCATAAAAGGCACTCAGAAAAGTCAATTCTATGACATTCTACCTTGTGTAGGAAACTTGTTTACCACAATTATAAGGCACAATGTTCATGTAAGAGAAGTTCCAGTCTGAACTCAGCACCAAAAACAGATGTGCTCTTTCTGAGCAATTGCTTTAGTACACATACTGTCGACTCAGTAACAGATAATGTGCCTTTCCTGACCCCACCTCGAAAAGTTGGAGGCCAGTAAGAGTGTAGGTCATTGCATGAAGCACTTTAAATCTAATTCCAAGCTCTGTTTTATGTTAATGACTGACTTTCTTCTCCCTTTAAATGTGTAAAAGCATCAGTATTTGCCTGTGTCCTTTGCAACTGACTTAAATCCTTTCTACAGAAAGATAGATTGTAAATATATGATTGATTGGATTTCTCCTCTTGCAAGTGGAAGTCCACCTGGTCTTCATCCCTAAATAATCAGATTAATGCCTGGTGGGCTTGCAGCAGGCCTACAAGAGATACTGCCCACTATTTCTGCATCTGTCAGAACCTCCTGGACGTTCAGCCACATGTCAGGTACACCAACACCCACACACCCACAGCCAAATGCCAAATCAATCAGGATTGCCAGGAAATTCCAGGAATTAACAGAGAGCTTTACACAACCAGAAGGGGACAAACTCCAGTCATGCCCAGGAGTATTGCTTCCAAGTCTCAAAAAGCGAGGCAAGTCATGTTTTCAGAAAATCCGTCTGAAAAGAGAACTGTATTTTACACATCACATATAAGTGTCTTTGTATTACACATCACATTCAACACACTTTACTGACCACCTACTTTGTGCTAAAACAAATGACAATGTTGAAGGGGACTTAAGGACAATAGAGTTTTGGCCCTCCCCACGACAGAAGATAGCAGGGACTCCTGGTGAGCGTGGACCTTGGGCATCAGACAGGCATGGCTCTGAGTGCTCTGAGTCTTGCCTTTGCCACATATTGGCTGTGACTGCAGCCAAGTAACTCTCTGAGCCTCCATTTCCTCATTTGTAAAGTAAAGATGATGATGGTGATGATGGTATCCTCACCTTATCTCAAGGTTGTTGATTTGTAAGGGATTTGGCAGAGTGTCTGACATACAGTATGACTTAGTAACTGTTACCTTCTCTCCAGTTCACCTCTCTTTTTCCAAAAACTTTAAATCACTTCAGTGAGTGAGAACATTCAATAAAGCTAAGTATAATCAAAGGCAAATTGAAATAATTACTATAAAGAAAGAAAAATAATAACACGCTCTCACTTGCCTCACAACTCTATTAAGGTTGCTATTAATCCACATTTTTAAATGAAGATGCTGAGGCTCAGATATGTCAGAAAGTTTGTCCAAGTAAGTGGCAGAGTTGTGATTTGTATTCATGTAATCTCATTCTAGACGCCATATTCTTAACTGCTTGTAAAATACTCATTTGAAATACATGAAAAATTTTGTGGAAGAATAGAGGAAGGGGCAATTTATTTCTACTTGGGAATGGTGGTCAAAAAGCCTTTGTGAAAAAGAGAACATCAGAGCTAGGCCTTAAAAGAAGAGCAAGATTTCATTTTGATAGAAGTAAAATGGAAATGGAGATATAAAAAGGAGGACTATTCCAGGCTGAGAAATTGGTGCCAACAATGTGGAGGCATAAAAGGACATGATGTGCTGGAAAACAGGGAGAAATTTGCGTGGATAGACATGTCTTGGCTCATGGATACAACATGGCGTAAACCAGTCACGGTAATCCTATTCCCACTTCCCAGACAAAGAAATGAAGCAATAGGAAGAATCAGAGAACAGGTTGGGGCCAAATAATATCATGCCTAGAACATCTTCTGGAACGTTTGAACCTTAGAGGCAATAGCAGTGAGCCGCAGATGGTTATAGAAGAGGAGATACATGATACTACCCATGTTCCAAGAAAACAATTGTCAGTAATGTGGGGGAAATATTAGAATGAGAGAGAGAAAACAGTTAAGGGTCTCCTGTTATATTTTAGCTAAGAGACAGTAAAGGGCTGGATGGGGGCAATGGAAGTGAATATGCACACAGATATCCCAGAGGAAAACCGGCTGGGCTTGACCACTGATATGGGTGCCTCGAAAGGCCAATAAGGAGAAGAAGAAGAAAGCAGTTATTATTGTAAAGTGTAAAATATTGCTCTTAGGAAAGCAGTATAGTAATGGGGTGTACTGAACTGCAATGAACAACACCCAACTAACAGAGATTTAGACAATAAAGACATTTCATTACCTCACAAAAGAAGTCTGGGCTGGGTGTGGTGGCTCACATCTGTAATCCCAGCACTTTGGGAGGCTGAGGTGGGTGGATCACCTGAGGTCAAGAGTTTGAGACCAGCCTGCTCAATGTGGCAAAACCCCAACTCTACTAGAAATACAAAAAAAATTGCCAGGGGTGGTGATGAGCGCCTGTAATCTTAGCTACTCAGAGACTGAGGCAGGATAATTGCTTGAACCCGGGAGGCAGATGTTGCAGTGAGCTGAGATTGCACCACTGCACTCCAGCCTGGGCAACAGGAGCAAAACTCCATCTCAACAACAACAACAAAGTCTGATGGCAGAGAGTTCCAGGGGTAGTTCAACTGCTCAGTGATGCTAGAGACTGGGCTGGTGTCTCTGAAATCCCCTAACCTTTTCCTCACAGTCTCACATGGTGGCAGCAGCAGTTCCAAGAATCCTTTCTTGATATGAGAGTATCCAAAAAAGGCAGGGCCTCTCTTCCCAAATCCTAGCAGCTTCTGAACAAACATCCTGTATGCCAGAATGTCATCATTGGCCACGCTCAGCTACCAGGAAGTTGGAAGAACAAGTATCTGGTAAATGGAGGTAGGATTACGGTGACAGACTTACACCATGATGTACCCACAGGCCACGTTTATCATGGGCTGATCTAATTCAGGTGTTGATAAGGAAAAAGAGGTCATGACTGGTGAGTGGGTAGCCAGCAGTGTTTGCCAAAAGCTTTTTGAATTAGCAGTCAGCCTTCTAGAAAATGGGAATTTGCAAGAAGATCCTGTAATAATTGGGAGTGAAGCATCTTGCTGATGAAAGCCAAGCTCCTATTCAGCAGCCTCACAAGGGATGGCTTAGCCCAATTTCCTTTCTCAGGACCAAGAGTGTATTTTGAGTTGCTGAGCTTGGCAGGAAGGTGGAGGAAGGGATGACACAGAACCACTAGGATTTGTGATTCAGACTGAGAGAACTTCTGGCAAAGTAGTCTCAGGTGAGAAAGAACGTTTTCTCCTCCCAGCAGTCTTCAGAACTGAAGAATATTGGCTCACAATTTTCACCGGGGCTATATAATCCTCTTTTGCATGTTCAAGTTCTAACAGGTCCAGTTCAACTACTACTTCCTTCAAGACGCTTTTCCTATCACTGGTCACCTTGTGCCCCACTGTGCTATTTACACACATCTACATCCACTTTCCAATCACTCCTGATGCACTTGCCTTCCAACCCTACATATGCAAGCTATCATCAAATCCAGCCAGCTTGATCTAAATAGCTACTGATTCTGTCCACCTCTCTCATCTTCATTGCTGACAATAATGCTTGAGTCTAACGGCCATGTACTCCATGCCAGGCATTATTCTATATATCTTACACTTATTAATCCATTTTATCCTTTCAACAACCCCATTACGTAGATCATAGCAATTATTTTATGCAGAAAGAAACTTGGAGACACAAATAGTAAGGAACTGGATCAAATTCACACAGGTAGTAAGTGACTGGGGTACTCTTAGGAGTTCATGCCTCAGTTGATAATTACACTGCCTCTGTCATCTAAGCCACATTCCATTTGACCTAAATACTGCAACAGGTTCCTATCCGAACTCCTTGTCTGCACTCAACTTCTTTTCAATGCATTTATCCTGGAGTTAGAATGACCTTTATAAACCACAAAATATAATCGTGACACAATCCCACCATCCCTGATGCTCTCCATGATGTAGCCCCGCCTACCTGTCCTGCCTTATTCTGTGTTAGCCTTCTCCTCAGCCTTTGGACTCTTAACTACCTTGGCTGTTTCCTTCCTTCCTACCCCAGGACCTTTGCACAGACAGTTCTCCCAACCTAGAAGGCTCTTCTTTACTTCCAATCCTGTCCACCTTACCTACTGTTATGATTTGGCTGTGCCTCCACCCAAATCTCCTCTTGAATCACACTTCCATAATTCCCACATGTTGTGGGAGGGACCCAGTGGGAGATAACTTGAATTATGGGGGCAGTTTCACCCCATGCTGTTCTCATGGTAGTGAATAAGTCTCACAAGATCTGATGGGTTTACCAGGGGTTTCCGCTTTTGCATCTTCCTCATTTACTCTTGCTGCCACCATGTAAGATGTGCCTTTCACCTCCCACTATGGTTCTGAGGCTCCCTGGCCATGTGGAACTATAAGTCCAATTAAACCTCTTTTTCTTCCCAGTCTTGGGTATATTTTTGTCAGCAGCATGAAAATGGACTAATATACCTACTTAACTTCTCATTGTTCACATCACAATTTCAATGTCACTTCACACTAGGGAAAGCCTTCCCCTAACTAGTTCAAGTTCTGATAGGTCATGGCAGATTCTGTTAATGCATCACTAGATCATCAACCTCCTCACAAGGGCAGGGCAGTATCTGTGTACTTTGTTCATCAGTTTATCTCCAGTGATGAACCCAATGTTTGGCTCAGGAATTAGTCCACTTTATTACAGCTACAAATCTTAGCTCCCGTGCCAAAGTACAGATTCTTTGAGGTCCAGGACTGTGCCCTAGAGAAGCAGTCAGCTACAGTAAAGAGAATATGGCCTTTGGCCCATAGTAATTCAAAATCCAACTATACCACAACCATATCTGAATGCATGACTTCTCAAGTCTCAACCTCATCTTCTGTTAGTGGGAATAATGGCATTGTGAAGTCTAAAAGAGATACTGAAAAGAGCATGCTAGCGAATCTATCAGCAAATGCTTCTTAGATCTTTCTTCCCGGATGCATCTTTGGGTCCCAGGGGATCAATGACATAAGCAGTGAGAATAAAGAGCTGAGATTCTGCGACCACCCCACACAGTCATCACAGGCCACAGGTCATGGCTTCCTTCTCTACCACTGGGCATGCCTGGGTGCCACCATGTGAAAACATGCAAAAATGTCACAGCGAGCAAGAGGTTAAGGATTCGCTAGGAGGCCAAGGGAAGAAAGGGAATAGAATGAACCTGGTACATGTTAAGTAGCCACTAAGCAAAAGGCGTTTTCATACATTATCTCATTTAATACATAGCAAAAAGAAATCTGACTCTACAAATGAGGAAACAGAGGCTCAGGCAGGTTAGGTCTCACCCATCATCTCAGTGCAGGTAAGTGGTAGAGACTCTGACCCCAACCCAGATCTCTATTTCTCCATTGGACTTGCTCCTGCCACCCCAGGGCACTATCCCAAAATGAATCTCTTCCTCACTCTTGCTTCTGGGTAAGTGTGCATTATAAGGCCCAACGCATCTTTATGCATATTTACTGTCAACCTGACCCTCATGTATGTGGGAAGAATCAGGCAACTTAGTAATATTTGAGCATGCAGTATCTCAAGATTAAATATTTGCAAATGAATTAAACATGTTAGAGTCTATATTCTTAAAAGCTACATACTACTTGAGCAGAAAGACTCTCTATTTTGCTTAATATCAAAGTTGGCTAGATAATTTCTTTTAATTAACCTGATTTTGAATGAGCTTTAATTTAATGTATTAAGAGCAGTTAGTCATTAGTGTTCTCTGGGCCTAAATGAAGTTATACAAAATGAGTAATGAAGTCTAAAAGGGAGGTCAGCAAGGACAGAGTAAGCTCTATGCCCTCTCTCTGAGATGCTACCCCAGATTTGAGCTTGCAGTGGAGAAATAAGCTCCGGTACTTCACACAACTTGTCCCATCACAGAAACTACGTGCTACAGTTATTCAAAATGCAATCCACCCACTGCCTGCATCTGAATCTCCTGGGATGCTTGTCAGAATGCCACTTTCTGGTCTACAGATTCAGAGTCTCTGAGGATGATGCCCAGAAATCAGCATATTATCAAGCACCCCTAGATATTTCTAATTCATCCCAAGGTTTGAGCTCCTAAAACTTAAGAGTAAAAATGTACAAATCATAATAATTCAACATATTTATTCCAAGGGGATATATATTTTTTAAACTTGAAATGTTTAAATAAATAAAATATTTATCCCCGCAACTCTAAAAACAAGACATCCTCCATTTCGAAATGGGGGATGTCAAGTTTTGAAATATATACAGCATGCTCTCTCTTTAAACACAGCCAGGCATCAACTGCCTTGCACCTAGGAGGAGAAGAGAGCAACAGTTAGCAACTCACTGGTTCAGGAGATCTACACCATACATTCCAACAACCCTGACTAACTCACCTTTGTATTCAATTCCTAAGTAATTTGATCTTGTGGGGGAAGGGCATGTTTTCTAAATTTATAACTCCAGAATGATCTTTGGTTAGAAATAGATTCCCTGACTCAACTACTAATTGCATGTTCAGGACACTCTTTTATTCTTCTGTACAAGCACCAGAAAAGGTAATATTTTAGATAAATTACTTCCTTTTCTTATTATTCTCCACTGCTAAAGCCAGTTGCCTGCTAACCTACTAATTAAAATTCTGGATATGGGAAATTAATTTTATAAAAGTAACCTAATAGTTGAACAGGTCCTTGTGATTAAACTAACACCTCTAATCTTACACCAGTTTAGCAATCTCCGTTCCTTTGCTTCCTGGGACTTGCCACAGCCCTGAGTTCCCTGAAGCTTGATGACCAAGTCCCCAAGCATGGGCTCATCAGTTTCAGGGTTTACCAGAATCTCCCCATTTGGGAGAGCTCTGAGAGTTTTATCACCTTGGAAACAGGCTCTCTGAATGTGCATAGAAAGAATATTTTTTAAAGCACCATAAGAAAACAGGGTTTAGTTACCCCCAAATGTAAGAGTCACGATTCAAAACTGTCACCGACTCAGTAGCATCTTAGTTAAGAATAGTATCTTCAACTTGACACATCACAGCATGTGTACTTTTGCTAACCAAACTGGTAGTTGGAAAAAACAGCTCAAAAATATCCCATTTCCATATTTATTTTATTATTTTTTCTTCAAAAAATGCAATGGCTTCACTTACCAAACTGGTCAGGCCATGGCTGATATAGTCACTATATGTGTGTATGAAACAGTAAATATTAGACATCTAGTTACCTGTGTCATTTGTAGAAATCCTGATTTTGGAAAAGGAAATGTAAAAGATACATTCAAAGAAGACATTTTAAACCTTAAAATGGAACTGCTTGCTTTGATGCAAATGGCTATGGTGTGTGTGTATGCACGCGTGTGTGTATAAGAGAGAGACAGAAAGAGAGGAAGGAAAGAAAGAAAAGATTTGGATGAAATATTTCTTTCGGACTATCCCTTCTAGTATTACAAGTTGCGAAGCCTGCATCGTTAGTATATTATCTCTGTTGAATGATGGGGTGAATGAAATCAGTTCTTTTTATTCTATGTTCTGGACATGCTAAACAACACCGATACAATGATTCCTCCTCTTATTTCTTTCACAATAAAGTATGGAATTGTTTGTGGACAGTGCTAGGAGCTAAAAACAAAGATGACTGAAGCAAGGTTAGGGTTTATTGCCGATGTCTTAAGATTGGAGCGGGAGGCAGGGTGGGGGGGTTATACCCTTGCTCCCTGCTCCACCGCAGCCCGTACTGCTGTCGAGCCAGTTGTGCCACTGCTCCCGGCTTCTGAGAGCTCCCCAGCCAGCCCACGAACCCAACGCTAGGGTTCTCTCTGCGTTCCCCAAGAGCCAAAGACTCAAGTTCAACTCCGCAGCCGCGGCGCTCCCCGCGCACCGAGCGAACCCCGGGCTCCACGGAGCACCGCGCCAGGTTCCCTGCACCCGTCCTCCCGCCCGTCGGAGTGCGCCCGACCCCGCGCCCGCTTACTTTGCCGCTGTCGCTCACGCCGAGGAGGTGATCCCGCAGCACCTCCATGGGGCAGGCCCAGGTGGAGTGGACGAACGTCCCTCGGAAGATGTGCGCCAGGGGCGGCATCTGGGCGGCACACATGTCAGCGGCGGAGCGCAGCGCGGGTCTGCCTGCCGAGGAGGGCGCACGGGGCGGAGGCGCGGTGGGGCTCTCTGCAGCTGCGGGCGGACACCGGCTCCGGCCTCGTCCTGCCCCCGCTTCCCCGGGCGGTTGCCGGCACCCTGCAGGCCGCGCCCAGGGGCTGGCTCCCTACCTCCGCAATGCCAATAGGATTTTTCTCCCGCGAGTCGGCTCCGCGCTCCCGTGGGGTGTGGTCTTTCTCCCCACCCTTGCGTTAGTTTTGGATGTATTAACTCTTTGAGTTATCAAAATCAACCACAGCTGAGGCTGACAAGATCAACTTCCTCCACCTTCTATAGGTTGTGTCAGCCTGGCTCCTCTGACCCTTCGACTCTTAGGACCACTTAACTTCTTCCACCTGTAGCACCACGTTCTGAACTTGCATTCAGGGACAGGTGAAAAGTCAGCTGGGACTGCCTACCTTACGCCAGTTTCATTTTCAGTTTCTGTGGACTGCAGAATTCATATTGGTCCTCACCTGGAAGGTTCTGGAAGCACGTCTTATAGAACCTCTCTGGGAGCTCTGCAACTGGGTGTCATTATGGACCCCATGATTCCTCTCTTCACCTTGAAGCTACTGTTTTTGATTCTTGTGTCTGTCCGCAAACAATTCCAATACCAATTTTTCTCGTGTAAAATGAATGAATCTCTTTTATTTACTTCCAGTTGTACAAGGGGAGAAAATTAAGTTCTCAAGTCAGATAGGCATCAATGGTAGCAAGGGCTCGGTTGCTGAATTGGGAATCAAGAGACGATGGACAACACACGTGCGGGGCCTCGTTATCCTTATCAACCCCATTTGTGAAAATGGAGCTTGGACTGGGTCATAGCTAGGGCTGCCGCTAGGTCCGCGTTCCCACCCTGTATAATGACGACGGGGTCCTTCACTAAATTCCTCCATAAAGCCCAACAGGCTTCCATTCAGGGCCCTCTAACGTGCTGTTCCTTCTGCCCCTAATGCGTCTTGTGGCTCTTTACTTGGCAACTGTTCTCACCACTGATTTGTCTTAAATGTCAGGCTCTTTGGAGTCACCTTTTCTGACCACCAAGCTAGTGGCACCGGACTCCCAGCAGTTTCTACTCCACCAGTCTATCTCATTTCTCCCATTGCATTAATCATATCCAACCTTATTTATTTTGTGTTCTTTTAGTTTATTCCCCTTTCCCTTTCCCCAATACACACACACACACACACACACACACACACACACACACACACACCACCCCCCACCCCCACCCCCCACCCCCAGTAACAGAAGCGCCACAGGAGCAGGGGACGTGTCTTATGCCTAGAACAATGCCGGTGTTCCATATTTGTTTACTGAATAAGTGAATGGATGGTTTTTCTGTGAGCAGAGCCATAACCTGAGACAAATAACTATTTTGACGCCTACATAAAGGGTGAGGGTTTCATTGCAGTGTATGAGCAGGCTTTCTCTGAATTGCTGCTTTTATGACACAGGTCCGGCTTACAGAAATGATTCGCTCCCTTCTCAGTTCCTTCAGCTCCCCCACAGCCAATGTCTAGGGTGACCAACTCAGCTGGGTTTACCAGGCACTTTCCTGGTTTTAACATTGAAAGTCAGGCCATTCAGGAAATCCCTCAGAACCATGCACACAAATGGTGGATCACCCTACCAAGGACTCAGAATTAGGAATCTCTGCAGCTGAGATCATTACTCTTGTCCCTACACCTTGTCAGTTTCTCCTGATTCTGCCGGCCACACTCCCTCCTGGCAGTCTCAACAGCCAGCACACCGAAAACATTCTCTTGACCTTGTATACACAAAAGCCTCAGAAAGAAAGGTGAAGAAAATGGCTTTGAGACAGGATTCAATCAGGTGCTTCCAACAGTTGTATTAGTTTCCTAAAACAGATAATTTTTTTTTAATGAAAGCAACCTGAAAGTCAAAAAAATGAGACTAGTTTTATGAATTAAAATGTATCTACTTGATAGAATATTAT
Organism: Sapajus apella; assembly: GCF_009761245.1. NCBI lineage: Eukaryota > Metazoa > Chordata > Mammalia > Primates > Cebidae > Sapajus > Sapajus apella. The sequence goes on from NW_022436964.1 coordinate 12,782,612, forward strand.
GCAGTTATTAAAAACAACAGGGGAAATACGTAGCCACGTTGTTGAGCTTTTAAAAATGGCTTCTATGCTATGATTAAAATCATGAAAAGCTGTAAGCATATTGGCTGGAATTGAAAATGTGCATCAAACAATGTATGTTGTTCCGTGGGCATAACAGAATTGCTAGGTAGAGAATTTTGTTTTGATGTTTTTTAATGTTGTTACTACATGGTTTATAGGATGAGTAATCATTATGATGCTTTTAAAAAGTTAATCAGCTTAAACAGAAGGCTCAGCCATGAATCTCCAGGTGACATGGCATTAGTGCTCCTAAGGTAAATTTTAGCTCTTGAGCAATGCCTAGTTCCACTTCCATTCCGATCAAGTTGGAGGCACCTGGACTCAGGATCCAGAAGCCCTGGGTACTATACTGCCAGGCAACATGGCTTAACCACACGTCAGAAGTCTTGGCTTCCCAGCCAGTCACAATAACTCAAGCCTGTAATCCCAGCACTCTGGTAGGTCAAGGCAGGCGGATCACTTGAGGTCAGGAGTTCAAGACCAGCCTAGCCAACATGATGAAACCCCATCTCTACTAAAAACATAAAAAATTAGCCAGGTGTGGTGGCACACGCCTGTAGTCCAGCTTCCAGGGAGGTTGAGGCAGGAGAATCGCTTGAATCCAGGAGGCGGAAGTTGCAAGGAGCCAATATTGCACCACTGCATTCCAGCCTGGGAGACAGCGAGACTCCATCTGAAAAAAAAAAAAGTCTTGGCATCCCCCTACTGTCACTGGTTCTCCACTCTCAGACTTGATGACTCCTTTAAATTGCTGATCCTCCTGCAATTTTGACTCCCATTCTGGTATCCCCAGGGAAATGTTCTCCTGGCTACACAGATTTGGAGGAAAAAGAGGGTACAGAGCTTTTATATTTACCTTCAAACACAGCCCAAGCACCATTAGTGCTCCGCCCCCACACATCACTTCCTTCAGAAAAGAAGAGCCCCGCTTTGGCATGGAATGTTCCCTGGCTGCTTCTTCAGGCTTGGCTACCTCCACTCTCCCGTATGCTAAGAATCCACTTTGCTCACACTCTTCTCTCTGCTTGTGGTGCCCTTTTACCGTCTTCCACCATGTCTGCCTCATTGTCTCACCCACTCTCCCCACCCCCCGAAATCCGTCAGGTTAATTGCTCACCCTCACCTTTATCCAGGATATCTTTACATTTCTCCTCTAAGGTGTTAGGTGTTCCTCCCCTGAGTTTGTGCTGTAATTGTTCCATTATTCATCTATACCCCAAAGAAGATTGTGTCCTTCTGAAGGACCATGTCCTCTTCCTTTCTTTCTTTCTCTGTATCCCCTTAACACAGTGCCTGGTCACTAGGAGATGCTCAATAGATTTATATGAATATTAAAGTTCAGGAGATGGCTCTAGTGCCTATATTTTAGTTATAAAAATTAAGCGGCTATAGTGGGTGTGTGCTAATGGTGAACAATTCATTGGGACTAGAACTTAACAATGAGCTTTATTTCATCTATTTAGTTTTCCAACATTTTATTATGAGAATATTCAAACATACAGAAAAATTTAAAAGCTTCGTTTCTGACCATCTCAATTTTCTCTATTTCAGATACAGCCAAGTAGACCCCAAACTCCCCATCTGCTGGGGTAGGATCAGTGTGTTCTAAACCTCTAATTGTCTGAGGTCAAAATCTAGACCATAGCATGATTAGCTTTGAATTTTGGTCATCTCATTAATGTAATTATACCTGTAGCTTAGTCAAAATGTCCCTTTTGCTGGGTAGAACTTGACTGTTTGAAAAGGCTTTCTCCCTTACTGTCTCATTTTGAGCCTCTCAACAACCTTATAAAATAGGAAGAGAAGGTATTTTAACCATTCCACAGATGGGGAAACTGGGGTTCAGGGAGGTTGGCTTGCCTCTGCAGTTAGCATAGGATAGACTTGGATCTTGGGTCCAGTTGTTCTCACACATTGTCACATCACAGTAAACTCCCAGGAATGATTCATTCAGTTTTGCCATGACTCACTTGGCCACTGCACTGTGGGCTGTCAGCTACAACTTTCACATTGTACATGGTTTTCCAACAGTTGCTGGTGACACTCAGATCTAGTCTGCAGTAAAACTAAAGGGGATAATGAGCCTTGAGGAGAACAAGAATCCAATCAGCGTAGGTCAGTAGAATGGGCCAGCGAAAATAACTCAGGTTTTCATGAGACACAGAGAGTACAGGGAAGCGGGTTAAATGAGAAGCCACTTTTCCTCTCTTATCGGAGAGAAGTTGTCATTGCACAGTGAAATAAATGCTGCCTATTTTATTTATTCTTTTCATGTAGCTAAATCTATCAGTTTCCATGGTGCCCTGTGTTCACCATGGAAACTCTGACAAGCTCGTTATGCTTTAGAGGAAAAAAAAAAAAGATACACCAAAAATTTGAGATGGGATAAATGCATTTCTTTTAAAACTGTGTGTTCTTCTGAGTGGGAAGTCTTGATGGATAGCAAATCATAATGATCTCCATTTTCCAGTTCTTAGGTGAGAGTCCAGGTTTGCGTATCCATAGAACCAGCACCCTTGCTCCATCCCCTACAAAACTACTTTATTTGTATAGTGTAGTTATGCCTGTGAGTATCCCACCTCTGTATTTACTGACAATAGAGATGGCTAAATCCATATTTTGTCGATTTTTATGAGACTATAATGCTAGTCCCTACATACATTCTTTTAACAGTTTGTTCACTAAACAAATATTTGTTGGACATCTATATTATGACAGGCACTATGCTGAGCACTGTGGGTATGACTGCATGAAACAGATATTGTCTTACCCATATGTAATTTACACAAATCTACTTTCTCTCTGCCACCTCTAGGAGTAGGAATTAATAGCTTTCATAGTATTACTGTAATAGTTCCCTAGCATAATTAGTGAATGTCATATATTATATATACTACCTGTCAAATTTTAAGTGATATGAATATAATGAAAGGCACTTAACGATTAATGCTGAAGTGACACATGGATAACAATGCTCTAGTATACTACTTAACATTACTTGTTTCAAAGAAGTCGATTGTTACTATTATTATTATTTTGAGACAGAGTCTTGCTATGTCGCCCAGGCTGGAACACATTGGCACCATCTCAGCTCACTGCAACCTCCGCCTCCTGGGTTCAAGTGATTTTCTGCCTCAGCCTTCCCAGTAGCTGGGACTGAGGGCGCCTGCAACCACACCCAAGTAATTTTTGTATTTTTAGTAGAGATGGGGTTTCACCATGGTAGCCAGGCTGGTCTTGAACTCCTGGCCTTAAGTGATCCATCCTCCTCAGACCCCAAAGTGCTGGGATTACAGGCATGAGCCACTGCATCTGGCCAGAAGTCTATTATTTTTAAATACCTACTATATTATTCTTGTGAAATTGGCATATGTTTATTTTTTAAGATTTGAATCTTTTAAAATACTGTATCTCACTATCCAGATATATTATCACCATTAGCACCCTTGTGGTTTACTTAGAAAAGTTCAAATATAGAAAAGACAAAAGATAATAGCCTAAAAGATTGTAGATGAGGAAAGTAAGGAAAAGGAAACCTACCTCTACTTTTTAGAACAGCAATCAAGTTTGGAGAAATGCATATATTTTACCTGAATTTTATAGAAAAAAGGAAAACAGAACGAGAGGAGTGAGTTGCAACTTGAATTAGGTTTTATGCCAGACAGGTGCAGGGAGATATTTTTCTGGCTGGAAGTCTTTAAGTACCATGTAGGCAGCTGTCTCCGTCACCTACTCATACCGCTGATCCCTCGAATCAGGTAGCACCTTAGTAAAATTTAGCTTATGCCAGCTTCCTACCATGACAGCACGCTCAAAGCAAATATTCTTGACCTGGTGTTATTCTGTGTACATTTATGCTCCAACATGGATTATAAAGGTATTCTACTTTTACTATCAAGGGATAAACAATACATACAATCAATATCTATAGGTTCCTATTCCAGCTCAGTCAGAAGCCAATGATATCTTGGCAAAGTCATTCTACTTCAGGCCTTGGTTTCTTCATCTGTAAGATGAAAGGTCACATACCATCCACTGGTTCCACACTTCTTTACTCCCAAGGATTCATTTCCTTATTTCTCCTGCTTACATACCTTTAAGTTTTACAAGTTATCAAGAAAACTAGTACAAGAAAGAAACTCAATAAAAGCTGGTAAATGAAAGATTTCCCCGTTTTTCATTCATCAAAGACCAAAATAACTACCAATCAGAGCTTCTGATGAACGTGAACTGTCTAGCATGTCATGTTCAGTTTACATAATTCAAACCAAAAGCAGGTCTAACATTTTACTTATCCCATGCAACCTATCTCAAGTTGGACAAATTCTGTTAAACCTTTGTGAAATATTAGAGATGACTTAAGAAACACAGCTTGAATTTGGTTTTCTTTATTTTCTTTTATTTTTTAATTTTTATTTATTTATTTATTTATTTATTTAAAGCCAGTCAAATTTAGCAGTGGGGGATGAATTTGTTGAACAATCCTCCTAAGCACCCTGGGACTCCAAGTTGATCAATATTGAAGTATGGTTGGGAAGCCACTGAAATGATTTCACACGTTTTGGGGAGTTAATTTGCCACTTTTCTGCTTTGAACTAGAAGAATCTGTACATCTAAAGTGTGCCACATGGACAACTGAGACCTAGGGGATGAAATGCATCCTATTAGGCTCTCATTCTGGGGATCTCAGAGAAAGTTTGGTTTTTCCCAAGAATATTAAAATGCAGCTTAACTGGTTTGAGCTGACAGTGGAGCTAAAGTGAAAAGACGCTTGCCCCAGCTAAGAATGTATGCTAGCTGAGGTGCTGAGAGTCATCGCATCCATGTTCCTAGACTCCATGTTCCTCAAAACCATAGTGATATTGGGCCCCACTCTAGCAGAAAGCCAAACATTATCATCCTGACAGAAGCTACCCCTTTAGATAGGTGTGCACTTCATAGAGAAAGTAAAAACCAACTGAAGCTCAAGTTAAATTGTCATAACAATGATTTTAAGGAAAAAAGAAAGTTTTGAGGAATCTCACGATATTGTTTGAATATGTAAAATTAAACTTATTTGAAAAACTATAAATGAATGTCAAAACTTCCTTTGTGTATATTTCTAAAGGGATTATTTTTTTTTTCTTTTGAGACACAGTCTCACTCTGTTGCCCAGGCTGGAGCGCTGTGGTGCCATCTCAGCTCACTGCAGCCTCCGCCTCCTGGGTTCAAGTGATTCTCCTGCCTCAGCTTCCTGAGTAGTTGGGACTACAGGTACACGCCACGACACTGGGATAATTTTTTGTATTTTTAGTAGAGATGGGGTTTTATCACGTTGGCTGGGATGGTCTCCATCTCCTGACCTCGTGATCCACCCATCTCAGCCTCCCAAAGTGCTGGGATTACAGGCGTGAGCCACCGCGCCTGGCCGGGATGATTTTAATATTATGTATAAATGGAATTTACCAGCAGGGCGCTGTGGCTCATGCCTGTAATCCCAGCACTCTGGGAGGCCAAGGCGGGCGGATCACGAGGGCAAGAGATCATGACCATCCTGGCCAACATGGTGAAACCCCATCTCTAGTAAAAATACAAAAATCAGCTGAGCATGGTGGCACACGCCTGTAGTCCCAGCTACTCAGGAGGCTGAGGCAGAATAATCTCTTAAACCCCGGAGGCAGAGGTTGCAGTGAGCCAAGATTGTGCCACTGCACTCTAGCCTGGTGACAAAGCAAGCCTCTGTCCTAAAAAAAAAGAAAAAGAGAAAGAAATGTACCATTTATATAACACTCTTTCATATAAAATGCAACTAATTATTTTTGTGACAAGAATCCAGCCCTAATGGGATGAAAACAAACATTTATGAGAAGCAATTTTTGTTGCTGCTTTTAGAAGTTTGGTTTGTGTTTTCGGAATTATTTGTGGAATGGCATATGGCAGGAAATCAGTAAATATTAATATTAGATAAATTAATGTTATGTTATATACACCAAAACTCCAATTCAGAATCACTCATTCTCCCCCATGGAGCATTAAAATTGCCGTAGTGTCCATATTACCAAAATATGCTATGAAACGAAGAACATGTGATTGGGGTTTGGAGCACATTAAGTTCAGACAAGGTTGAAAGTGACAGAAAACCAGCTAGAACTCTGCAGTCCAAATGGGAATGGAAATATTCGTTTTGCGTAACAACAACGAAAAATCTATGGTCTCACTCTCTTCTGGCAGCACAGATTTGTTGCAGGTTCAATCAATGTCTACAGCACCCAGCTTCTCCTCTCTCTCTCTCTCTCTCTCTCTGCCCTCTTTCCTCCTCTTTTCCCTCTCTTCCCATCTTCTCTCCTCCACACAGACTCCATTCTCTGATAGCTCCCTCCTCGTGATCACAACGTGATGACAACTGCCCTAGACTTTATACTCTCAAATTCAGGTGAAGAAAAAGTGAAGTGACCTTTCCCAAAAGTTTCGGAAAAATACAAAAACCAAACTCATCATCTTATGTACCACAATAGGCTGATATGCCCAGCCCTAACAACAATAACCAAAGCATTATAGCCAGGGCAATGTGACATGTGATACTCTGATCTGGGTCTCATGCCCCATCTCTTAGTTAATGAGCAGGTAGGGAAGGAAGTACAGGCACTCAGAGTAGGGAACGTGGGGTTCCCTAGACAAATTGGAACGTAGTGTCCAGAAGAAGATGAATGGGTGCTGGGCAGCAAAAAGTGCAGGTGTTTATTGGGGTGTGGTAAGTACAGGCTTCTTTACTAAAAGTTACTGACAACTAACTGATAAGCATGGATATAATTAGAAATATAACAAGCATAAATATTGATAAAGTATAGTAGAATACATGAGGTACATTCAATAGTTATTGTAAGATGCTCTCATTTTCCTCTCAAAATAAAACCTTATTTTGTGCCTCTAAGAGTAAGATGTTATGCATTATATAGGATGTAAAAATGACTCTTAGATTTCCTGCCTTCACATTAGAGGAAGGGTAAAAAAATGAAATGAGGCCGGGCGCGGTGGCTCAAGCCTGTAATCCCAGCACTGTGGGAGGCCGAGGCGGGTGGATCACGAGGTCAAGAGATCGAGACCATCCTGGTCAACATGGTGAAACCCTGTCTCTACTAAAAATACAAAAAATTAGCTGGGCATGGTGGCGCGTGCCTATAATCCCAGCGACTCAGGAGGCTAGGGCAGGAGAATTGCCTGAACCCGGGAGGCGGAGGTTGCGGTGAGCCGAGATCGCGCCATTGCACTCCAGCCTGGGTAACAAGAGCGAAACTCAGTCTCAAAAAAAAAAAAAAAAAAAAAAAAAAAATGAAATGAAGCATTTTTTAATTAGAAATGGGGATCTCCCTATACTGCATGCAATCTGGTCTCAACCTCTTGGCCTCAAGTGATCCTCCTGCCGCAACTTCCCAAAGCCCTGGGATTATAGGTGTGAGCTACTGCACTTGGCCTGGAATGCCTCTTCTCATTTTTATTTACAGATTTCTCTTCCCTTAGATCTCAGACTACAGACAACACAGATTTAGGTCAGAGGTGGGGTCACCATGACTTAGAAGAAAGGCATTTAACATTTTGGTGGCATAAGGAATGTACTTCCTTTTAGCTAATTATGGTCATTTTCAGATATGGGACATTTTGACTTACTTATTTCAATGGAGAAATATTTTTATGGCCCAGAACACATAATATTCAATGTCAATTTTATCATTAATGTGTATAATTTTTATCCATTACTCATGTCATTACGCTAAAATTCCATATACACTGAAACTCCAAATCAGAATCACTCATTCTCCCCCATGGAGCATTAAAATTGCCATTGTGTCCATATTACCAAAATATGCTATGAAATGAAAAGCATGTAAGCTCAGACAAGGTTGAAAAAGTGAAATGAATAATGGAGCTTTTCTTTTTTATTAGAGACAGGGTTCTCCTAATACTACATGCAATCTGGTCTTGAACTTTTGGCCTCAAGTATCCTCCTGCCTCAACTTCCCAAAGCCCTAGGATTACAGGTGTGAGCTACTGCACTTGGCCTGGAATGACTCATTTTTCTTTCAGACTTCTCTTCCCTTAGATCTCAGACTACAGACAACATGGATTCGGGGAGGGATAAGGTCACTATGACTTAGAAGAAAGGCATTTAACATTTTCGTGGCATAAAGAATGTACTTTCTTTTAGCTAATTATGCTTATTTTCAGATATGGGACATTTCAATATACTTATTTCAATGGAGAAATACTTTCATGGCCCAGAACACTTGTTAAATGCCAATTTTATCATTAATGTGTATAATTTTTACCCATTCCTCAAGTCATCCTAAGATTGATTACAAAATTCAGCAAAGCTACATTTGACCAATGACACCAAAATGCTTGGTTCAAATGAATCATGTAAAAAAGTCCTACTTTGATCATATCTACTCACCAAATTTTTACTTGTTAACCTAAGGTAAAGTGTTTGAAAGAGGAATAGCAGGCCATGTCTTGTCCGTATTTTTAGATATTCCTAGATGTGTTAGGATGATGGACTATGACCATAAAAAGAATATAATATGAAATGCATGGAAAGAAACAATGATGTAAATGTTTCATAAGATGCAATAAAAACTTATATATATATAATAATATATAAATTCTCCCCTTTCCCTAGTCAATTAAATATGATTGCTGTTGCTGTTGTCGCTGTTGTTTAATGTGCTGTTACCAGTTCTCGCCTTTATCCAACTTCTTACCCTCACATTCATTTAGTCTATAAACATTTGTTAGCACCTTCTATAGTCCAGGTATTCTGTTAAGCCCTAGAAATCAAAAGATTTTAAAAAGTCATGACTTAAATCCTTAAGAAGCTTATAAGATAATGGTAGAAACCAACAGGCACACATGTGACTTTGATAAACCATCTGCAGGTGTGTCTCTTCCCCTTCAAGTCTCACATACTCTATCGCCCCATCATAGGGTGCTGTGAGAACTGGGTCTGTCTCCTTTACTGCTCTGGAAACATTGAAAGATATTTGGGACAGAGACCCACTTTTTAGTTTTTATTTTTGACTTACTTTAACCTAACACCTGTATTCCCTCATGCTGAATAAAGGAAAACCAAATGGCATCTGATTTCAGAAAGGTGATCACCTGCTAATGTGAATGTGGCGTTAGAATAAGGGATTCTGTATCTCTGGGCTACAGGTGTTTATTGTCTAACTTTCTCTCAGTGCCTGCCCAGTGCATTGTGCTGCGGGGAAGTGCCAGAGACCACGGAAAATATTTCCAGAAAATATTACCCAACAACGTCTGCAAGCACAAGTTATCTCCAGGACAGGAAACTTCCAAGGGATGAAATGCTCTGGCTCAAAAATTTGTCTTATCCCAGCTTGGTGGCAAGATGACAGTCCTGATCGAGGTCTGAGCTAACCTGGGACTTTAAATACACAACTCATTCTGCTAACTCCCCTGCCCTTCCTTCCTGCTTACCAAGCAACCTTCTGGTGAACATTTAGCTTCTCATACAGATGGCACTAATAGAGAGGCTTTGGGGCAGTTACATTTCTCATGGTTGGCTAACTACCTTAGCAGTCTGGGCTTTCCATGCAGTCTGCTGTGAGCGAAGTGAACATCATCAATCTCCCTTTATCTGGGAAATCCTGGGACCCTAGCAATACTGCATCTGTGGAACTATGGGACTGAAGGCCAGAATAGGGGATATGAAAAGTACACTGCAATAGATAGGATGAACCCTGTACGGGTCCCGACAAGTCATTTTTCTTATGGAGTCTCCCTTTGTCACCAGGCTGGAGTGCAGTGGCGCCATCTCGGCTCATTGCAAGCTCCGACTCCCTGGTTCTGAGTATTCTCCTGCCTCAGCCTCCCGAGTACCTGAGATTACAGGCATGTGCCACCATGCCTGGCTAATTTTTGTATTTTCAACAAAATACAAAAATTTTTGTAGAGATGGGGTTTCACCATGTTGGCCAGAATGGTCTTGATCTCCTGACCTCATGATCCACCTGCCTCAGCCTCTCAAAGTGCTGGGATTACAGGTGTGAGCCACTGTGGCTGGCCGTCATTTTTCTTTAATGACTCCCCAGCCTCATCCTATGTGTGATTCAACACCTATCAAGTCTTAACTTGGACTGTAGAAACAGTTGGAGGATGTCCACGGGTCTGGAGGTAGAGATGCCATGGCCAACATGCCAACAGGAGTGAAGCACAGCCCGTGGAGAACGCAGCTGTGCCTGGCTTATTCTCTGGTTTACTTATGTAGAGAGGCTGCTGGTCTATTCTGTTGAAAGTTTGAATAATTTTTTTTTAATCAAAAGGAAGAGGCTGGGCATGGTGGCTCACACCTGTAATCCTAGCTGTTTGGGAGGCCTAGGCAGGTGGATCATCTGAGTTCAGGAGTTCAAGACCAGCTTGGGCAACAGGTAGAAACTCTGTCTCTACTAAAAATACAAAAAATTAGCTGGGCATGGTGGCACATACCTACAATCCCAGGTACTCGGGAGACTGAGGCAGGAGAATTGCTTGAACCCAGGAGGCAGAGATTGCAGTGAGCAGAGATTGCACATTGCACTCTAGCCTGGGCGACAGGGCAAGACTCTGTCTCAGAAAATAATAAAAATAAAAATGAAAATAAGTAAACTAGCAAGGTGTGGTGGCACACGCCTATAATCCCAGTTATTTAGGAGGCTGAGGTAGGAGAATCATTTGAACCTGGCAGGCAGAGGTTGCAATGAGGCCAGATTAGGCCACTTTACTCCAGGAAAGAAAGAAGCAAGAAAGCAAGAAGGGAGGGAGGGAAAGAAGGAGGGAAGGAGGGAAGGAAGGAAGGAGGGGGGGAAGGAAGGAAGAAGGGAGGGAGGCAGGGAGGAAGGAGGGAGGGAAGGAGGGCAGGAGGGAAAGAGGGAAGGAAGGAAGGAGGGAAGGAAGGAAGAAAGGAAGGAAGGATGGAGGGAAGGAAGGAAGGAGGGAGGAGGGAAGGAAGGAAGGAGGGAAGGAAGGAAGGAAGAAAGGAAGGAAGGAGGCAGGGAAGGAAGGAGGGAGGGAAGGAAGGAAGGAGGGAGGGAAGGAAGGAAGGAGGTAGGGAAGGAGGGAAGGAAGGAAGGAGGGAGGGAAGGGGGGAAGGAGGGAAGGAAGGAAGGAAGGAGGGAGGGAAGGAGGGAAGGAGGGAAGGAGGGAAGGAAGGAGGGAGGGAGGGAAGGAAGGAAGAAGGGAAGGAAGGAGGGAGGGAGGGAAGGAAGGAAGGAGGGAGGGAAGGAAGGAGGGAGGGAGGGAAGGAGGGAAGGAGGGAAGGAGGGAGGGAGGGAAGGAGGGAAGGAAGGAAGGAGGGAAGGAGGGAAGGAAGAAAGGAAGGAGAGAGAGAATAAAAGAAAAAATTGGAGTAATTTTATTCCATTTCTCATTACCAGGCAAGGACATAACTTCAGATACTCTAAAATAAACTCCAATGAGACTGCACTCAATCTGAGAAGTGTATTTGTATTGTCTCGATTGTATTGCTATTCACTAATTTTTTTTTTCACCATGTATTGCATTCTAAAAATAAGCTAGGTGCTAGTCAGAAAAGTGAATCAGGCTCAAACCCTGATTATATAAAAATGCTGGCTGCTAGCCTGCCTCGCAGGACTCCTGTGAGAGTTTCCTGCTGACTTGAAGACTGGCAAAGAACTCTCTCAAGGAGTTGTCAAAATCTTAATACAAATAATCCACTCTAATTACACCAACATTATATGTTTATTACATGATATTATATATATTACATATATTATATATATATATATATATATATATATATATATATATAT